>NW_027611871.1:0-356150 GCF_964261635.1 Lissotriton helveticus
ATCTCTTTTGTCAAACATCACCTGTTTTTGCTTGAACATTAAATGCCTCCAAATGGTTTTTAATTCACTTCCCGGGCCCCTGGAAGCATGAAAATCACTTTAAACATGCTAATTTTAGCTCTAAAACTGATGATCTACCTACAAATGTGAACTGACGTTCAAAAATAAAACATTTGAAAACGGACCATTTTTCACCTTTCTGAAGCATGACGTAATGGGGGGGTGTTATCTCTTTTGGCAAAAATCACCTGTTTTTGCTTGAACATTAAATGCCTCCAAATGGTATTTAATTCACTTCCCGGGGTGAAGAAACACTTTTTGAGACCTCAGAGTGAGTAAATTGGCCATTTTCATGCACTTTTAACCATTCCACAAATCTTGTGTTTAGGGCCCCTGGAAGCATGAAAATCACTTTAAACATGCTAATTTAGCTCTAAAACTGATGATCTACCTACAAATGTGAACTGACGTTCAAAAATAAAACATTTGAAAGTGGACCATTTTTCCCCTTTCTGAAGCATGACGTAATGGGGGGGTGTTATCTCTTTTGTCAAAAATCACCTGTTTTTGCTTGAACATTAAATGCCTCCAAATGGTATTTAATTCACTTCCCGGGCCCCTGGAAGCATGAAAATCACTTTAAACATGCTAATTTTAGCTCTAAAACTGATGATCTACCTACAAATGTGAACTGACGTTCAAAAATAAAACATTTGAAAACGGACCATTTTTCACCTTTCTGAAGCATGACGTAATGGGGGGTGTTATCTCTTTTGGCAAAAATCACCTGTTTTTGCTTGAACATTAAATGCCTCCAAATGGTATTTAATTCACTTCCCGGGGTGAAGAAACACTTTTTGAGACCTCAGAGTGAGTAAATTGGCCATTTTCATGTACTTTTAACCATTCCACAAATCTTGTGTTTAGGGCCCCTGGAAGCATGAAAATCACTTTAAACATGCTAATTTTAGCTCTAAAACTGATGATCTACCTATAAATGTGAACTGACGTTCAAAAATAAAACATTTGAAAATGGACCATTTTTCACCTTTCTGAAGCATGACGTAATGGGGGGTGTTATCTCTTTTGTCAAAAATCACCTGTTTTTGCTTGAACATTAAATGCCTCCAAATGGTATTTAATTCACTTCCCGGGCCCCTGGAAGCATGAAAATCACTTTAAACATGCTAATTTTAGCTCTAAAACTGATGATCTACCTACAAATGTGAACTGACGTTCAAAAATAAAACATTTGAAAACGGACCATTTTTCACCTTTCTGAAGCATGACGTAATGGGGGGGTGTTATCTCTTTTGGCAAAAATCACCTGTTTTTGCTTGAACATTAAATGCCTCCAAATGGTATTTAATTCACTTCCCGGGGTGAAGAAACACTTTTTGAGACCTCAGAGTGAGTAAATTGGCCATTTTCATGTACTTTTAACCATTCCACAAATCTTGTGTTTAGGGCCCCTGGAAGCATGAAAATCACTTTAAACATGCTAATTTTAGCTCTAAAACTGATGATTTACCTATAAATGTGAACTGACGTTCAAAAATAAAACATTTGAAAATGGACCATTTTTCACCTTTCTGAAGCATGACGTAATGGGGGGGTGTTATCTCTTTTGGCAAAAATCACCTGTTTTTGCTTGAACATTAAATGCCTCCAAATGGTATTTAATTCACTTCCCGGGGTGAAGAAACACTTTTTGAGACCTCAGAGTGAGTAAATTGGCCATTTTCATGTACTTTTAACCATTCCACAAATCTTGTGTTTAGGGCCCCTGGAAGCATGAAAATCACTTTAAACATGCTAATTTTAGCTCTAAAACTGATGATCTACCTATAAATGTGAACTGACGTTCAAAAATAAAACATTTGAAAATGGACCATTTTTCACCTTTCTGAAGCATGACGTAATGGGGGGTGTTATCTCTTTTGTCAAAAATCACCTGTTTTTGCTTGAACATTAAATGCCTCCAAATGGTATTTAATTCACTTCCCGGGCCCCTGGAAGCATGAAAATCACTTTAAACATGCTAATTTTAGCTCTAAAACTGATGATCTACCTACAAATGTGAACTGACGTTCAAAAATAAAACATTTGAAAACGGACCATTTTGCACCTTTCTGAAGCATGACGTAATGGGGGGGTGTTATCTCTTTTGGCAAAAATCACCTGTTTTTGCTTGAACATTAAATGCCTCCAAATGGTATTTAATTCACTTCCCGGGGTGAAGAAACACTTTTTCAGACCTCAGAGTGAGTAAATTGGCCATTTTCATGTACTTTTAACCATTCCACAAATCTTGTGTTTAGGGCCCCTGGAAGCATGAAAATCACTTTAAACATGCTAATTTTAGCTCTAAAACCTCATGATCTACCTATAAATGTGAACTGACGTTCAAAAATAAAACATTTGAAAATGGACCATTTTTCACCTTTCTGAAGCATGACGTAATGGGGGGTGTTATCTCTTTTGTCAAAAATCACCTGTTTTTGCTTGAACATTAAATGCATCCAAATGGTATTTAATTCACTTCCCGGGCCCCTGGAAGCATGAAAATCACTTTAAACATGCTAATTTTAGCTCTAAAACTGATGATCTACCTACAAATGTGAACTGACGTTCAAAAATAAAACATTTGAAAACGGACCATTTTTCACCTTTCTGAAGCATGACGTAATGGGGGGTGTTATCTCTTTTGGCAAAAATCACCTGTTTTTGCTTGAACATTAAATGCCTCCAAATGGTATTTAATTCACTTCCCGGGGTGAAGAAACACTTTTTGAGATCTCAGAGTGAGTAAATTGGCCATTTTCATGTACTTTTAACCATTCCACAAATCTTGTGTTTAGGGCCCCTGGAAGCATGAAAATCACTTTAAACATGCTAATTTTTGCTCTAAAACTGATGATCTACCTATAAATGTGAACTGAAGTTCAAAAATAAAACATTTGAAAATGGACCATTTTTCACCTTTCTGAAGCATCACGTTATGGGGGGGTGTTATCTCTTTTGTCAAAAATCACCTGTTTTTGCTTGAACATTAAATGCCTCCAAATGGTTTTTAATTCACTTCCCGGGCCCCTGGAAGCATGAAAATCACTTTAAACATGCTAATTTTAGCTCTAAAACTGATGATCTACCTACAAATGTGAACTGACGTTCAAAAATAAAACATTTGAAAACGGACCATTTTTCACCTTTCTGAAGCATGACGTAATGGGGGGGTGTTATCTCTTTTGGCAAAAATCACCTGTTTTTGCTTGAACATTAAATGCCTCCAAATGGTATTTAATTCACTTCCCGGGGTGAAGAAACACTTTTTGAGACCTCAGAGTGAGTAAATTGGCCATTTTCATGTACTTTTAACCATTCCACAAATCTTGTGTTTAGGGCCCCTGGAAGCATGAAAATCACTTTAAACATGCTAATTTTAGCTCTAAAACTGATGATCTACCTATAAATGTGAACTGACGTTCAAAAATAAAACATTTGAAAATGGACCATTTTTCACCTTTCTGAAGCATGACGTAATGGGGGGTGTTATCTCTTTTGTCAAAAATCACCTGTTTTTGCTTGAACATTAAATGCCTCCAAATGGTATTTAATTCACTTCCCGGGCCCCTGGAAGCATGAAAATCACTTTAAACATGCTAATTTTAGCTCTAAAACTGATGATCTACCTACAAATGTGAACTGACGTTCAAAAATAAAACATTTGAAAACGGACCATTTTGCACCTTTCTGAAGCATGACGTAATGGGGGGGTGTTATCTCTTTTGGCAAAAATCACCTGTTTTTGCTTGAACATTAAATGCCTCCAAATGGTATTTAATTCACTTCCCGGGGTGAAGAAACACTTTTTGAGACCTCAGAGTGAGTAAATTGGCCATTTTCATGTACTTTTAACCATTCCACAAATCTTGTGTTTAGGGCCCCTGGAAGCATGAAAATCACTTTAAACATGCTAATTTTAGCTCTAAAACTGATGATCTACCTATAAATGTGAACTGACGTTCAAAAATAAAACATTTGAAAATGGACCATTTTTCGCCTTTCTGAAGCATGACGTAATGGGGGGTGTTATCTCTTTTGTCAAAAATCACCTGTTTTTGCTTGAACATTAAATGCCTCCAAATGGTATTTAATTCACTTCCCGGGCCCCTGGAAGCATGAAAATCACTTTAAACATGCTAATTTAGCTTTAAAACTGATGATCTACCTACAAATGTGAACTGACGTTCAAAAATAAAACATTTGAAAGCGGACCATTTTTCACCTTTCTGAAGCAAGACGTAATGGGGGGGTGTTATCTCTTTTGTCAAAAATCACCTGTTTTTGCTTGAACATTAAATGCCTCCAAATGGTATTTAATTCACTTCCCGGGGTGAAGAAACACTTTTTCAGACCTCAGAGTGAGTAAATTGGCCATTTTCATGTACTTTTAACCATTCCACAAATCTTGTGTTTAGGGCCCCTGGAAGCATGAAAATCACTTTAAACATGCTAATTTTAGCTCTAAAACCTCATGATCTACCTATAAATGTGAACTGACGTTCAAAAATAAAACATTTGAAAATGGACCATTTTTCACCTTTCTGAAGCATGACGTAATGGGGGGTGTTATCTCTTTTGTCAAAAATCACCTGTTTTTGCTTGAACATTAAATGCATCCAAATGGTATTTAATTCACTTCCCGGGCCCCTGGAAGCATGAAAATCACTTTAAACATGCTAATTTTAGCTCTAAAACTGATGATCTACCTACAAATGTGAACTGACGTTCAAAAATAAAACATTTGAAAACGGACCATTTTTCACCTTTCTGAAGCATGACGTAATGGGGGGTGTTATCTCTTTTGGCAAAAATCACCTGTTTTTGCTTGAACATTAAATGCCTCCAAATGGTATTTAATTCACTTCCCGGGGTGAAGAAACACTTTTTGAGATCTCAGAGTGAGTAAATTGGCCATTTTCATGTACTTTTAACCATTCCACAAATCTTGTGTTTAGGGCCCCTGGAAGCATGAAAATCACTTTAAACATGCTAATTTTTGCTCTAAAACTGATGATCTACCTATAAATGTGAACTGAAGTTCAAAAATAAAACATTTGAAAATGGACCATTTTTCACCTTTCTGAAGCATGACGTTATGGGGGGGTGTTATCTCTTTTGTCAAAAATCACCTGTTTTTGCTTGAACATTAAATGCCTCCAAATGGTTTTTAATTCACTTCCCGGGCCCCTGGAAGCATGAAAATCACTTTAAACATGCTAATTTTAGCTCTAAAACTGATGATCTACCTACAAATGTGAACTGACGTTCAAAAATAAAACATTTGAAAACGGACCATTTTTCACCTTTCTGAAGCATGACGTAATGGGGGGGTGTTATCTCTTTTGGCAAAAATCACCTGTTTTTGCTTGAACATTAAATGCCTCCAAATGGTATTTAATTCACTTCCCGGGGTGAAGAAACACTTTTTGAGACCTCAGAGTGAGTAAATTGGCCATTTTCATGCACTTTTAACCATTCCACAAATCTTGTGTTTAGGGCCCCTGGAAGCATGAAAATCACTTTAAACATGCTAATTTAGCTCTAAAACTGATGATCTACCTACAAATGTGAACTGACGTTCAAAAATAAAACATTTGAAAGTGGACCATTTTTCCCCTTTCTGAAGCATGACGTAATGGGGGGGTGTTATCTCTTTTGTCAAAAATCACCTGTTTTTGCTTGAACATTAAATGCCTCCAAATGGTATTTAATTCACTTCCCGGGCCCCTGGAAGCATGAAAATCACTTTAAACATGCTAATTTTAGCTCTAAAACTGATGATCTACCTACGAATGTGAACTGACGTTCAAAAATAAAACATTTGAAAACGGACCATTTTTCACCTTTCTGAAGCATGACGTAATGGGGGGTGTTATCTCTTTTGGCAAAAATCACCTGTTTTTGCTTGAACATTAAATGCCTCCAAATGGTATTTAATTCACTTCCCGGGGTGAAGAAACACTTTTTGAGATCTCAGAGTGAGTAAATTGGCCATTTTCATGTACTTTTAACCATTCCACAAATCTTGTGTTTAGGGCCCCTGGAAGCATGAAAATCACTTTAAACATGCTAATTTTTGCTCTAAAACTGATGATCTACCTATAAATGTGAACTGAAGTTCAAAAATAAAACATTTGAAAATGGACCATTTTTCACCTTTCTGAAGCATGACGTTATGGGGGGGTGTTATCTCTTTTGTCAAAAATCACCTGTTTTTGCTTGAACATTAAATGCCTCCAAATGGTTTTTAATTCACTTCCCGGGCCCCTGGAAGCATGAAAATCACTTTAAACATGCTAATTTTAGCTCTAAAACTGATGATCTACCTACAAATGTGAACTGACGTTCAAAAATAAAACATTTGAAAACGGACCATTTTTCACCTTTCTGAAGCATGACGTAATGGGGGGGTGTTATCTCTTTTGGCAAAAATCACCTGTTTTTGCTTGAACATTAAATGCCTCCAAATGGTATTTAATTCACTTCCCGGGGTGAAGAAACACTTTTTGAGACCTCAGAGTGAGTAAATTGGCCATTTTCATGCACTTTTAACCATTCCACAAATCTTGTGTTTAGGGCCCCTGGAAGCATGAAAATCACTTTAAACATGCTAATTTAGCTCTAAAACTGATGATCTACCTACAAATGTGAACTGACGTTCAAAAATAAAACATTTGAAAGTGGACCATTTTTCCCCTTTCTGAAGCATGACGTAATGGGGGGGTGTTATCTCTTTTGTCAAAAATCACCTGTTTTTGCTTGAACATTAAATGCCTCCAAATGGTATTTAATTCACTTCCCGGGCCCCTGGAAGCATGAAAATCACTTTAAACATGCTAATTTTAGCTCTAAAACTGATGATCTACCTACAAATGTGAACTGACGTTCAAAAATAAAACATTTGAAAACGGACCATTTTTCACCTTTCTGAAGCATGACGTAATGGGGGGTGTTATCTCTTTTGGCAAAAATCACCTGTTTTTGCTTGAACATTAAATGCCTCCAAATGGTATTTAATTCACTTCCCGGGGTGAAGAAACACTTTTTGAGACCTCAGAGTGAGTAAATTGGCCATTTTCATGTACTTTTAACCATTCCACAAATCTTGTGTTTAGGGCCCCTGGAAGCATGAAAATCACTTTAAACATGCTAATTTTAGCTCTAAAACTGATGATCTACCTATAAATGTGAACTGACGTTCAAAAATAAAACATTTGAAAATGGACCATTTTTCACCTTTCTGAAGCATGACGTAATGGGGGGTGTTATCTCTTTTGTCAAAAATCACCTGTTTTTGCTTGAACATTAAATGCCTCCAAATGGTATTTAATTCACTTCCCGGGCCCCTGGAAGCATGAAAATCACTTTAAACATGCTAATTTAGCTTTAAAACTGATGATCTACCTACAAATGTGAACTGACGTTCAAAAATAAAACATTTGAAAGCGGACCATTTTTCACCTTTCTGAAGCATGACGTAATGGGGGGTGTTGTCTCTTTTGTCAAAAATCACCTGTTTTTGCTTGAACATTAAATGCCTCCAAATGGTATTTAATTCACTTCCCGGGGTGAAGAAACACTTTTTCAGACCTCAGAGTGAGTAAATTGGCCATTTTCATGTACTTTTAACCATTCCACAAATCTTGTGTTTAGGGCCCCTGGAAGCATGAAAATCACTTTAAACATGCTAATTTTAGCTCTAAAACCTCATGATCTACCTATAAATGTGAACTGACGTTCAAAAATAAAACATTTGAAAATGGACCATTTTTCACCTTTCTGAAGCATGACGTAATGGGGGGTGTTATCTCTTTTGTCAAAAATCACCTGTTTTTGCTTGAACATTAAATGCATCCAAATGGTATTTAATTCACTTCCCGGGCCCCTGGAAGCATGAAAATCACTTTAAACATGCTAATTTTAGCTCTAAAACTGATGATCTACCCACAAATGTGAACTGACGTTCAAAAATAAAACATTTGAAAACGGACCATTTTTCACCTTTCTGAAGCATGACGTAATGGGGGGTGTTATCTCTTTTGGCAAAAATCACCTGTTTTTGCTTGAACATTAAATGCCTCCAAATGGTATTTAATTCACTTCCCGGGGTGAAGAAACACTTTTTGAGATCTCAGAGTGAGTAAATTGGCCATTTTCATGTACTTTTAACCATTCCACAAATCTTGTGTTTAGGGCCCCTGGAAGCATGAAAATCACTTTAAACATGCTAATTTTAGCTCTAAAACTGATGATCTACCTATAAATGTGAACTGACGTTCAAAAATAAAACATTTGAAAGTGGACCATTTTTCCCCTTTCTGAAGCATGACGTAATGGGGGGGTGTTATCTCTTTTGTCAAAAATCACCTGTTTTTGCTTGAACATTAAATGCCTCCAAATGGTATTTAATTCACTTCCCGGGCCCCTGGAAGCATGAAAATCACTTTAAACATGCTAATTTTAGCTCTAAAACTGACGATCTACCTACAAATGTGAACTGACGTTCAAAAATAAAACATTTGAAAACGGACCATTTTTCACCTTTCTGAAGCATGACGTAATTGGGGGTGTTATCTCTTTTGGCAAAAATCACCTGTTTTTGCTTGAACATTAAATGCCTCCAAATGGTATTTAATTCACTTCCCGGGGTGTAGAAACACTTTTTGAGACCTCAGAGTGAGTAAATTGGCCATTTTCATGTACTTTTAACCATTCCACAAATCTTGTGTTTAGGGCCCCTGGAAGCATGAAAATCACTTTAAACATGCTAATTTTAGCTCTAAAACTGATGATCTACCTATAAATGTGAACTGACGTTCAAAAATAAAACATTTGAAAATGGACCATTTTTCACCTTTCTGAAGCATGACGTAATGGGGGGTGTTATCTCTTTTGTCAAAAATCACCTGTTTTTGCTTGAACATTAAATGCCTCCAAATGGTATTTAATTCACTTCCCGGGCCCCTGGAAGCATGAAAATCACTTTAAACATGCTAATTTTAGCTCTAAAACTGATGATCTACCTACAAATGTGAACTGACGTTCAAAAATAAAACATTTGAAAACGGACCATTTTTCACCTTTCTGAAGCATGACGTAATGGGGGGGTGTTATCTCTTTTGGCAAAAATCACCTGTTTTTGCTTGAACATTAAATGCCTCCAAATGGTATTTAATTCACTTCCCGGGGTGAAGAAACACTTTTTGAGACCTCAGAGTGAGTAAATTGGCCATTTTCATGTACTTTTAACCATTCCACAAATCTTGTGTTTAGGGCCCCTGGAAGCATGAAAATCACTTTAAACATGCTAATTTTAGCTCTAAAACTGATGATTTACCTATAAATGTGAACTGACGTTCAAAAATAAAACATTTGAAAATGGACCATTTTTCACCTTTCTGAAGCATGACGTAATGGGGGGGTGTTATCTCTTTTGGCAAAAATCACCTGTTTTTGCTTGAACATTAAATGCCTCCAAATGGTATTTAATTCACTTCCCGGGGTGAAGAAACACTTTTTGAGACCTCAGAGTGAGTAAATTGGCCATTTTCATGTACTTTTAACCATTCCACAAATCTTGTGTTTAGGGCCCCTGGAAGCATGAAAATCACTTTAAACATGCTAATTTTAGCTCTAAAACTGATGATCTACCTATAAATGTGAACTGACGTTCAAAAATAAAACATTTGAAAATGGACCATTTTTCACCTTTCTGAAGCATGACGTAATGGGGGGTGTTATCTCTTTTGTCAAAAATCACCTGTTTTTGCTTGAACATTAAATGCCTCCAAATGGTATTTAATTCACTTCCCGGGCCCCTGGAAACATGAAAATCACTTTAAACATGCTAATTTTAGCTCTAAAACTGATGATCTACCTACAAATGTGAACTGACGTTCAAAAATAAAACATTTGAAAACGGACCATTTTGCACCTTTCTGAAGCATGACGTAATGGGGGGGTGTTATCTCTTTTGGCAAAAATCACCTGTTTTTGCTTGAACATTAAATGCCTCCAAATGGTATTTAATTCACTTCCCGGGGTGAAGAAACACTTTTTGAGACCTCAGAGTGAGTAAATTGGCCATTTTCATGTACTTTTAACCATTCCACAAATCTTGTGTTTAGGGCCCCTGGAAGCATGAAAATCACTTTAAACATGCTAATTTTAGCTCTAAAACTGATGATCTACCTATAAATGTGAACTGACGTTCAAAAATAAAACATTTGAAAATGGACCATTTTTCACCTTTCTGAAGCATGACGTAATGGGGGGTGTTATCTCTTTTGTCAAAAATCACCTGTTTTTGCTTGAACATTAAATGCCTCCAAATGGTATTTAATTCACTTCCCGGGCCCCTGGAAGCATGAAAATCACTTTAAACATGCTAATTTAGCTTTAAAACTGATGATCTACCTACAAATGTGAACTGACGTTCAAAAATAAAACATTTGAAAGCGGACCATTTTTCACCTTTCTGAAGCATGACGTAATGGGGGGGTGTTATCTCTTTTGTCAAAAATCACCTGTTTTTGCTTGAACATTAAATGCCTCCAAATGGTATTTAATTCACTTCCCGGGGTGAAGAAACACTTTTTCAGACCTCAGAGTGAGTAAATTGGCCATTTTCATGTACTTTTAACCATTCCACAAATCTTGTGTTTAGGGCCCCTGGAAGCATGAAAATCACTTTAAACATGCTAATTTTAGCTCTAAAACCTCATGATCTACCTATAAATGTGAACTGACGTTCAAAAATAAAACATTTGAAAATGGACCATTTTTCACCTTTCTGAAGCATGACGTAATGGGGGGTGTTATCTCTTTTGTCAAAAATCACCTGTTTTTGCTTGAACATTAAATGCATCTAAATGGTATTTAATTCACTTCCCGGGCCCCTGGAAGCATGAAAATCACTTTAAACATGCTAATTTTAGCTCTAAAACTGATGATCTACCTACAAATGTGAACTGACGTTCAAAAATAAAACATTTGAAAACGGACCATTTTTCACCTTTCTGAAGCATGACGTAATGGGGGGTGTTATCTCTTTTGGCAAAAATCACCTGTTTTTGCTTGAACATTAAATGCCTCCAAATGGTATTTAATTCACTTCCCGGGGTGAAGAAACACTTTTTGAGATCTCAGAGTGAGTAAATTGGCCATTTTCATGTACTTTTAACCATTCCACAAATCTTGTGTTTAGGGCCCCTGGAAGCATGAAAATCACTTTAAACATGCTAATTTTTGCTCTAAAACTGATGATCTACCTATAAATGTGAACTGAAGTTCAAAAATAAAACATTTGAAAATGGACCATTTTTCACCTTTCTGAAGCATGACGTTATGGGGGGGTGTTATCTCTTTTGTCAAAAATCACCTGTTTTTGCTTGAACATTAAATGCCTCCAAATGGTTTTTAATTCACTTCCCGGGCCCCTGGAAGCATGAAAATCACTTTAAACATGCTAATTTTAGCTCTAAAACTGATGATCTACCTACAAATGTGAACTGACGTTCAAAAATAAAACATTTGAAAACGGACCATTTTTCACCTTTCTGAAGCATGACGTAATGGGGGGGTGTTATCTCTTTTGGCAAAAATCACCTGTTTTTGCTTGACATTAAATGCCTCCAAATGGTATTTAATTCACTTCCCGGGGTGAAGAAACACTTTTTGAGACCTCAGAGTGAGTAAATTGGCCATTTTCATGCACTTTTAACCATTCCACAAATCTTGTGTTTAGGGCCCCTGGAAGCATGAAAATCACTTTAAACATGCTGATTTAGCTCTAAAACTGATGATCTACCTACAAATGTGAACTGACGTTCAAAAATAAAACATTTGAAAGTGGACCATTTTTCCCCTTTCTGAAGCATGACGTAATGGGGGGGGTGTTATCTCTTTTGTCAAAAATCACCTGTTTTTGCTTGAACATTAAATGCCTCCAAATGGTATTTAATTCACTTCCCGGGGTGAAGAAACACTTTTTGAGACCTCAGAGTGAGTAAATTGGCCATTTTCATGTACTTTTAACCATTCCACAAATCTTGTGTTTAGGGCCCCTGGAAGCATGAAAATCACTTTAAACATGCTAATTTTAGCTCTAAAACTGATGATCTACCTATAAATGTGAACTGACGTTCCAAAATAAAACATTTGAAAATGGACCATTTTTCACCTTTCTGAAGCATGACGTAATGGGGGGTGTTATCTCTTTTGTCAAAAATCACCTGTTTTTGCTTGAACATTAAATGCCTCCAAATGGTATTTAATTCACTTCCCGGGCCCCTGGAAGCATGAAAATCACTTTAAACATGCTAATTTTAGCTCTAAAACTGATGATCTACCTACAAATGTGAACTGACGTTCAAAAATAAAACATTTGAAAACGGACCATTTTTCACCTTTCTGAAGCATGACGTAATGGGGGGGTGTTATCTCTTTTGGCAAAAATCACCTGTTTTTGCTTGAACATTAAATGCCTCCAAATGGTATTTAATTCACTTCCCGGGGTGAAGAAACACTTTTTGAGACCTCAGAGTGAGTAAATTGGCCATTTTCATGTACTTTTAACCATTCCACAAATCTTGTGTTTAGGGCCCCTGGAAGCATGAAAATCACTTTAAACATGCTAATTTAGCTCTAAAACTGATGATCTACCTACAAATGTGAACTGACGTTCAAAAATAAAACATTTGAAAGTGGACCATTTTCCCCTTTCTGAAGCATGACGTAATGGGGGGGTGTTATCTCTTTTGTCAAAAATCACCTGTTTTTGCTTGATCATTAAATGCCTCCAAATGGTATTTAATTCACTTCCCGGGCCCCTGGAAGCATGAAAATCACTTTAAACATGCTAATTTTAGCTCTAAAACTGATGATCTACCTACAAATGTGAACTAACGTTCAAAAATAAAACATTTGAAAACGGACCATTTTTCACCTTTCTGAAGCATGACGTAATGGGGGGTGTTATCTCTTTTGGCAAAAATCACCTGTTTTTGCTTGAACATTAAATGCCTCCAAATGGTATTTAATTCACTTCCCGGGGTGAAGAAACACTTTTTGAGACCTCAGAGTGAGTAAATTTGCCATTTTCATGTACTTTTAACCATTCCACAAATCTTGTGTTTAGGGCCCCTGGAAGCATGAAAATCACTTTAAACATGCTAATTTTAGCTCTAAAACTGATGATCTACCTATAAATGTGAACTGACGTTCAAAAATAAAACATTTGAAAATGGACCATTTTTCACCTTTCTGAAGCATGACGTAATGGGGGGTGTTATCTCTTTTGTCAAAAATCACCTGTTTTTGCTTGAACATTAAATGCCTCCAAATGGTATTTAATTCACTTCCCGGGCCCCTGGAAGCATGAAAATCACTTTAAACATGCTAATTTTAGCTCTAAAACTGATGATCTACCTACAAATGTGAACTGACGTTCAAAAATAAAACATTTGAAAACGGACCATTTTTCACCTTTCTGAAGCATGACGTAATGGGGGGGTGTTATCTCTTTTGTCAAAAATCACCTGTTTTTGCTTGAACATTAAATGCCTCCAAATGGTTTTTAATTCACTTCCCGGGCCCCTGGAAGCATGAAAATCACTTTAAACATGCTAATTTTAGCTCTAAAACTGATGATCTACCTACAAATGTGAACTGACGTTCAAAAATAAAACATTTGAAAACGGACCATTTTTCACCTTTCTGAAGCATGACGTAATGGGGGGGTGTTATCTCTTTTGGCAAAAATCACCTGTTTTTGCTTGAACATTAAATGCCTCCAAATAGTATTTAATTCACTTCCCGGGGTGAAGAAACACTTTTTGAGACCTCAGAGTGAGTAAATTGGCCATTTTCATGCACTTTTAACCATTCCACAAATCTTGTGTTTAGGGCCCCTGGAAGCATGAAAATCACTTTAAACATGCTGATTTAGCTCTAAAACTGATGATCTACCTACAAATGTGAACTGACGTTCAAAAATAAAACATTTGAAAGTGGACCATTTTTCCCCTTTCTGAAGCATGACGTAATGGGGGGGTGTTATCTCTTTTGTCAAAAATCACCTGTTTTTGCTTGAACATTAAATGCCTCCAAATGGTATTTAATTCACTTCCCGGGCCCCTGGAAGCATGAAAATCACTTTAAACATGCTAATTTTAGCTCTAAAACTGATGATCTACCTACAAATGTGAACTGACGTTAAAAAATAAAACATTTGAAAACGGACCATTTTTCACCTTTCTGAAGCATGACGTAATGGGGGGTGTTATCTCTTTTGGCAAAAATCACCTGTTTTTGCTTGAACATTAAATGCCTCCAAATGGTATTTAATTCACTTCCCGGGGTGAAGAAACACTTTTTGAGACCTCAGAGTGAGTAAATTGGCCATTTTCATGTACTTTTAACCATTCCACAAATCTTGTGTTTAGGGCCCCTGGAAGCATGAAAATCACTTTAAACATGCTAATTTTAGCTCTAAAACTGATGATCTACCTATAAATGTGAACTGACGTTCAAAAATAAAACATTTGAAAATGGACCATTTTTCACCTTTCTGAAGCATGACGTAATGGGGGGTGTTATCTCTTTTGTCAAAAATCACCTGTTTTTGCTTGAACATTAAATGCCTCCAAATGGTATTTAATTCACTTCCCGGGCCCCTGGAAGCATGAAAATCACTTTAAACATGCTAATTTTAGCTCTAAAACTGATGATCTACCTACAAATGTGAACTGACGTTCAAAAATAAAACATTTGAAAACGGACCATTTTTCACCTTTCTGAAGCATGACGTAATGGGGGGGTGTTATCTCTTTTGGCAAAAATCACCTGTTTTTGCTTGAACATTAAATGCCTCCAAATGGTATTTAATTCACTTCCCGGGGTGAAGAAACACTTTTTGAGACCTCAGAGTGAGTAAATTGGCCATTTTCATGTACTTTTAACCATTCCACAAATCTTGTGTTTAGGGCCCCTGGAAGCATGAAAATCACTTTAAACATGCTAATTTTAGCTCTAAAACTGATGATTTACCTATAAATGTGAACTGACGTTCAAAAATAAAACATTTGAAAATGGACCATTTTTCACCTTTCTGAAGCATGACGTAATGGGGGGGTGTTATCTCTTTTGGCAAAAATCACCTGTTTTTGCTTGAACATTAAATGCCTCCAAATGGTATTTAATTCACTTCCCGGGGTGAAGAAACACTTTTTGAGACCTCAGAGTGAGTAAATTGGCCATTTTCATGTACTTTTAACCATTCCACAAATCTTGTGTTTAGGGCCCCTGGAAGCATGAAAATCACTTTAAACATGCTAATTTTAGCTCTAAAACTGATGATCTACCTATAAATGTGAACTGACGTTCAAAAATAAAACATTTGAAAATGGACCATTTTTCACCTTTCTGAAGCATGACGTAATGGGGGGTGTTATCTCTTTTGTCAAAAATCACCTGTTTTTGCTTGAACATTAAATGCCTCCAAATGGTATTTAATTCACTTCCCGGGCCCCTGGAAGCATGAAAATCACTTTAAACATGCTAATTTTAGCTCTAAAACTGATGATCTACCTACAAATGTGAACTGACGTTCAAAAATAAAACATTTGAAAACGGACCATTTTGCACCTTTCTGAAGCATGACGTAATGGGGGGGTGTTATCTCTTTTGGCAAAAATCACCTGTTTTTGCTTGAACATTAAATGCCTCCAAATGGTATTTAATTCACTTCCCGGGGTGAAGAAACACTTTTTGAGACCTCAGAGTGAGTAAATTGGCCATTTTCATGTACTTTTAACCATTCCACAAATCTTGTGTTTAGGGCCCCTGGAAGCATGAAAATCACTTTAAACATGCTAATTTTAGCTCTAAAACTGATGATCTACCTATAAATGTGAACTGACGTTCAAAAATAAAACATTTGAAAATGGACCATTTTTCACCTTTCTGAAGCATGACGTAATGGGGGGTGTTATCTCTTTTGTCAAAAATCACCTGTTTTTGCTTGAACATTAAATGCCTCCAAATGGTATTTAATTCACTTCCCGGGCCCCTGGAAGCATGAAAATCACTTTAAACATGCTAATTTAGCTTTAAAACTGATGATCTACCTACAAATGTGAACTGACGTTCAAAAATAAAACATTTGAAAGCGGACCATTTTTCACCTTTCTGAAGCATAACGTAATGGGGGGGTGTTATCCCTTTTGTCAAAAATCACCTGTTTTTGCTTGAACATTAAATGCCTCCAAATGGTATTTAATTCACTTCCCGGGGTGAAGAAACACTTTTTCAGACCTCAGAGTGAGTAAATTGGCCATTTTCATGTACTTTTAACCATTCCACAAATCTTGTGTTTAGGGCCCCTGGAAGCATGAAAATCACTTTAAACATGCTAATTTTAGCTCTAAAACCTCATGATCTACCTATAAATGTGAACTGACGTTCAAAAATAAAACATTTGAAAATGGACCATTTTTCACCTTTCTGAAGCATGACGTAATGGGGGGTGTTATCTCTTTTGTCAAAAATCACCTGTTTTTGCTTGAACATTAAATGCATCCAAATGGTATTTAATTCACTTCCCGGGCCCCTGGAAGCATGAAAATCACTTTAAACATGCTAATTTTAGCTCTAAAACTGATGATCTACCTACAAATGTGAACTGACGTTCAAAAATAAAACATTTGAAAACGGACCATTTTTCACCTTTCTGAAGCATGACGTAATGGGGGGTGTTATCTCTTTTGGCAAAAATCACCTGTTTTTGCTTGAACATTAAATGCCTCCAAATGGTATTTAATTCACTTCCCGGGGTGAAGAAACACTTTTTGAGATCTCAGAGTGAGTAAATTGGCCATTTTCATGTACTTTTAACCATTCCACAAATCTTGTGTTTAGGGCCCCTGGAAGCATGAAAATCACTTTAAACATGCTAATTTTTGCTCTAAAACTGATGATCTACCTATAAATGTGAACTGAAGTTCAAAAATAAAACATTTGAAAATGGACCATTTTTCACCTTTCTGAAGCATGACGTTATGGGGGGGGTGTTATCTCTTTTGTCAAAAATCACCTGTTTTTGCTTGAACATTAAATGCCTCCAAATGGTTTTTAATTCACTTCCCGGGCCCCTGGAAGCATGAAAATCACTTTAAACATGCTAATTTTAGCTCTAAAACTGATGATCTACCTACAAATGTGAACTGACGTTCAAAAATTTAACATTTGAAAACGGACCATTTTTCACCTTTCTGAAGCATGACGTAATGGGGGGGTGTTATCTCTTTTGGCAAAAATCACCTGTTTTTGCTTGAACATTAAATGCCTCCAAATGGTATTTAATTCACTTCCCGGGGTGAAGAAACACTTTTTGAGACCTCAGAGTGAGTAAATTGGCCATTTTCATGCACTTTTAACCATTCCACAAATCTTGTGTTTAGGGCCCCTGGAAGCATGAAAATCACTTTAAACATGCTAATTTAGCTCTAAAACTGATGATCTACCTACAAATGTGAACTGACGTTCAAAAATAAAACATTTGAAAGTGGACCATTTTTCACCTTTCTGAAGCATGACGTAATGGGGGGGTGTTATCTCTTTTGTCAAAAATCACCTGTTTTTGCTTGAACATTAAATGCCTCCAAATGGTATTTAATTCACTTCCCGGGCCCCTGGAAGCATGAAAATCACTTTAAACATGCTAATTTTAGCTCTAAAACTGATGATCTACCTACAAATGTGAACTGACGTTCAAAAATAAAACATTTGAAAACGGACCATTTTTCACCTTTCTGAAGCATGACGTAATGGGGGGGTGTTATCTCTTTTGGCAAAAATCACCTGTTTTTGCTTGAACATTAAATGCCTCCAAATGGTATTTAATTCACTTCCCGGGGTGAAGAAACACTTTTTGAGACCTCAGAGTGAGTAAATTGGCCATTTTCATGTACTTTTAACCATTCCACAAATCTTGTGTTTAGGGCCCCTGGAAGCATGAAAATCACTTTAAACATGCTAATTTTAGCTCTAAAACTGATGATCTACCTATAAATGTGAACTGACGTTCAAAAATAAAACATTTGAAAATGGACCATTTTTCACCTTTCTGAAGCATGACGTAATGGGGGTTGTTATCTCTTTTGTCAAAAATCACCTGTTTTTGCTTGAACATTAAATGCCTCCAAATGGTATTTAATTCACTTCCCGGGCCCCTGGAAGCATGAAAATCACTTTAAACATGCTAATTTTAGCTCTAAAACTGATGATCTACCTACAAATGTGAACTGACGTTCAAAAATAAAACATTTGAAAACGGACCATTTTGCACCTTTCTGAAGCATGACGTAATGGGGGGGTGTTATCTCTTTTGGCAAAAATCACCTGTTTTTGCTTGAACATTAAATGCCTCCAAATGGTATTTAATTCACTTCCCGGGGTGAAGAAACACTTTTTGAGACCTCAGAGTGAGTAAATTGGCCATTTTCATGTACTTTTAACCATTCCACAAATCTTGTGTTTAGGGCCCCTGGAAGCATGAAAATCACTTTAAACATGCTAATTTTAGCTCTAAAACTGATGATCTACCTATAAATGTGAACTGACGTTCAAAAATAAAACATTTGAAAATGGACCATTTTTCACCTTTCTGAAGCATGACGTAATGGGGGGTGTTATCTCTTTTGTCAAAAATCACCTGTTTTTGCTTGAACATTAAATGCCTCCAAATGGTATTTAATTCACTTCCCGGGCCCCTGGAAGCATGAAAATCACTTTAAACATGCTAATTTAGCTTTAAAACTGATGATCTACCTACAAATGTGAACTGACGTTCAAAAATAAAACATTTCAAAGCGGACCATTTTTCACCTTTCTGAAGCATGACGTAATGGGGGGGTGTTATCTCTTTTGTCAAAAATCACCTGTTTTTGCTTGAACATTAAATGCCTCCAAATGGTATTTAATTCACTTCCCGGGGTGAAGAAACACTTTTTGAGACCTCAGAGTGAGTAAATTGGCCATTTTCATGTACTTTTAACCATTCCACAAATCTTGTGTTTAGGGCCCCTGGAAGCATGAAAATCACTTTAAACATGCAATTTTAGCTCTAAAGCTGATGATCTACCTATAAATGTGAACTGACGTTCAAAAATAAAACATTTGAAAATGGACCATTTTTCACCTTTCTGAAGCATGACGTAATGGGGGGTGTTATCTCTTTTGTCAAAAATCACCTGTTTTTGCTTGAACATTAAATGCCTCCAAATGGTATTTAATTCACTTCCCGGGCCCCTGGAAGCATGAAAATCACTTTAAACATGCTAATTTTAGCTCTAAAACTGATGATCTACCTACAAATGTGAACTGACGTTCAAAAATAAAACATTTGAAAACGGACCATTTTGCACCTTTCTGAAGCATGACGTAATGGGGGGGTGTTATCTCTTTTGGCAAAAATCACCTGTTTTTGCTTGAACATTAAATGCCTCCAAATGGTATTTAATTCACTTCCCGGGGTGAAGAAACACTTTTTGAGACCTCAGAGTGAGTAAATTGGCCATTTTCATGTACTTTTAACCATTCCACAAATCTTGTGTTTAGGGCCCCTGGAAGCATGAAAATCACTTTAAACATGCTAATTTTAGCTCTAAAACTGATGATCTACCTATAAATGTGAACTGACGTTCAAAAATAAAACATTTGAAAATGGACCATTTTTCACCTTTCTGAAGCATGACGTAATGGGGGGTGTTATCTCTTTTGTCAAAAATCACCTGTTTTTGCTTGAACATTAAATGCCTCCAAATGGTATTTAATTCACTTCCCGGGCCCCTGGAAGCATGAAAATCACTTTAAACATGCTAATTTAGCTTTAAAACTGATGATCTACCTACAAATGTGAACTGACGTTCAAAAATAAAACATTTGAAAGCGGACCATTTTTCACCTTTCTGAAGCATGACGTAATGGGGGGGTGTTATCTCTTTTGTCAAAAATCACCTGTTTTTGCTTGAACATTAAATGCCTCCAAATGGTATTTAATTCACTTCCCGGGGTGAAGAAACACTTTTTCAGACCTCAGAGTGAGTAAATTGGCCATTTTCATGTACTTTTAACCATTCCACAAATCTTGTGTTTAGGGCCCCTGGAAGCATGAAAATCACTTTAAACATGCTAATTTTAGCTCTAAAACCTCATGATCTACCTATAAATGTGAACTGACGTTCAAAAATAAAACATTTGAAAATGGACCATTTTTCACCTTTCTGAAGCATGACGTAATGGGGGGTGTTATCTCTTTTGTCAAAAATCACCTGTTTTTGCTTGAACATTAAATGCATCCAAATGGTATTTAATTCACTTCCCGGGCCCCTGGAAGCATGAAAATCACTTTAAACATGCTAATTTTAGCTCTAAAACTGATGATCTACCTACAAATGTGAACTGACGTTCAAAAATAAAACATTTGAAAACGGACCATTTTTCACCTTTCTGAAGCATGACGTAATGGGGGGTGTTATCTCTTTTGGCAAAAATCACCTGTTTTTGCTTGAACATTAAATGCCTCCAAATGGTATTTAATTCACTTCCCGGGGTGAAGAAACACTTTTTGAGATCTCAGAGTGAGTAAATTGGCCATTTTCATGTACTTTTAACCATTCCACAAATCTTGTGTTTAGGGCCCCTGGAAGCATGAAAATCACTTTAAACATGCTAATTTTTGCTCTAAAACTGATGATCTACCTATAAATGTGAACTGAAGTTCAAAAATAAAACATTTGAAAATGGACCATTTTTCACCTTTCTGAAGCATGACGTTATGGGGGGGGGTGTTATCTCTTTTGTCAAAAATCACCTGTTTTTGCTTGAACATTAAATGCCTCCAAATGGTTTTTAATTCACTTCCCGGGCCCCTGGAAGCATGAAAATCACTTTAAACATGCTAATTTTAGCTCTAAAACTGATGATCTACCTACAAATGTGAACTGACGTTCAAAAATTTAACATTTGAAAACGGACCATTTTTCACCTTTCTGAAGCATGACGTAATGGGGGGGTGTTATCTCTTTTGGCAAAAATCACCTGTTTTTGCTTGAACATTAAATGCCTCCAAATGGTATTTAATTCACTTCCCGGGGTGAAGAAACACTTTTTGAGACCTCAGAGTGAGTAAATTGGCCATTTTCATGCACTTTTAACCATTCCACAAATCTTGTGTTTAGGGCCCCTGGAAGCATGAAAATCACTTTAAACATGCTAATTTAGCTCTAAAACTGATGATCTACCTACAAATGTGAACTGACGTTCAAAAATAAAACATTTGAAAGTGGACCATTTTTCACCTTTCTGAAGCATGACGTAATGGGGGGGTGTTATCTCTTTTGTCAAAAATCACCTGTTTTTGCTTGAACATTAAATGCCTCCAAATGGTATTTAATTCACTTCCCGGGCCCCTGGAAGCATGAAAATCACTTTAAACATGCTAATTTTAGCTCTAAAACTGATGATCTACCTACAAATGTGAACTGACGTTCAAAAATAAAACATTTGAAAACGGACCATTTTTCACCTTTCTGAAGCATGACGTAATGGGGGGGTGTTATCTCTTTTGGCAAAAATCACCTGTTTTTGCTTGAACATTAAATGCCTCCAAATGGTATTTAATTCACTTCCCGGGGTGAAGAAACACTTTTTGAGACCTCAGAGTGAGTAAATTGGCCATTTTCATGTACTTTTAACCATTCCACAAATCTTGTGTTTAGGGCCCCTGGAAGCAT
Organism: Lissotriton helveticus; assembly: GCF_964261635.1. Taxonomy (NCBI): domain Eukaryota; kingdom Metazoa; phylum Chordata; class Amphibia; order Caudata; family Salamandridae; genus Lissotriton; species Lissotriton helveticus. The sequence continues at coordinate 21,861 of NW_027611871.1, forward strand.
GAAAATCACTTTAAACATGCTAATTTTAGCTCTAAAACTGATGATCTACCTATAAATGTGAACTGACGTTCAAAAATAAAACATTTGAAAATGGACCATTTTTCACCTTTCTGAAGCATGACGTAATGGGGGGTGTTATCTCTTTTGTCAAAAATCACCTGTTTTTGCTTGAACATTAAATGCATCCAAATGGTATTTAATTCACTTCCCGGGCCCCTGGAAGCATGAAAATCACTTTAAACATGCTAATTTTAGCTCTAAAACTGATGATCTACCTACAAATGTGAACTGACGTTCAAAAATAAAACATTTGAAAACGGACCATTTTTCACCTTTCTGAAGCATGACGTAATGGGGGGTGTTATCTCTTTTGGCAAAAATCACCTGTTTTTGCTTGAACATTAAATGCCTCCAAATGGTATTTAATTCACTTCCCGGGGTGAAGAAACACTTTTTGAGATCTCAGAGTGAGTAAATTGGCCATTTTCATGTACTTTTAACCATTCCACAAATCTTGTGTTTAGGGCCCCTGGAAGCATGAAAATCACTTTAAACATGCTAATTTAGCTCTAAAACTGATGATCTACCTACAAATGTGAACTGACGTTCAAAAATAAAACATTTGAAAGTGGACCATTTTTCACCTTTCTGAAGCATGACGTAATGGGGGGTGTTATCTCTTTTGTCAAAAATCACCTGTTTTTGCTTGAACATTAAATGCCTCCAAATGGTATTTAATTCACTTCCCGGGCCCCTGGAAGCATGAAAATCACTTTAAACATGCTAATTTTAGCTCTAAAACTGATGATCTACCTACAAATGTGAACTGACGTTCAAAAATAAAACATTTGAAAACTGACCATTTTTCACCTTTCTGAAGCATGACGTAATGGGGGGGTGTTATCTCTTTTGGCAAAAATCACCTGTTTTTGCTTGAACATTAAATGCCTCCAAATGGTATTTAATTCACTTCCCGGGGTGAAGAAACACTTTTTGAGACCTCAGAGTGAGTAAATTGGCCATTTTCATGTACTTTTAACCATTCCACAAATCTTGTGTTTAGGGCCCCTGGAAGCATGAAAATCACTTTAAACATGCTAATTTTAGCTCTAAAACTGATGATTTACCTATAAATGTGAACTGACGTTCAAAAATAAAACATTTGAAAATGGACCATTTTTCACCTTTCTGAAGCATGACGTAATGGGGGGGGTGTTATCTCTTTTGGCAAAAATCACCTGTTTTTGCTTGAACATTAAATTCCTCCAAATGGTATTTAATTCACTTCCCGGGGTGAAGAAACACTTTTTGAGACCTCAGAGTGAGTAAATTGGCCATTTTCATGTACTTTTAACCATTCCACAAATCTTGTGTTTAGGGCCCCTGGAAGCATGAAAATCACTTTAAACATACTAATTTTAGCTCTAAAACTGATGATCTACCTATAAATGTGAACTGACGTTCAAAAATAAAACATTTGAAAATGGACCATTTTTCACCTTTCTGAAGCATGACGTAATGGGGGGTGTTATCTCTTTTGTCAAAAATCACCTGTTTTTGCTTGAACATTAAATGCCTCCAAATGGTATTAATTCACTTCCCGGGCCCCTGGAAGCATGAAAATCACTTTAAACATGCTAATTTTAGCTCTAAAACTGATGATCTACCTATAAATGTGAACTGACGTTCAAAAATAAAACATTTGAAAACGGACCATTTTGCACCTTTCTGAAGCATGACGTAATGGGGGGGTGTTATCTCTTTTGGCAAAAATCACCTGTTTTTGCTTGAACATTAAATGCCTCCAAATGGTATTTAATTCACTTCCCGGGGTGAAGAAACACTTTTTGAGACCTCAGAGTGAGTAAATTGGCCATTTTCATGTACTTTTAACCATTCCACAAATCTTGTGTTTAGGGCCCCTGGAAGCATGAAAATCACTTTAAACATGCTAATTTTAGCTCTAAAACTGATGATCTACCTATAAATGTGAACTGACGTTCAAAAATAAAACATTTGAAAATGGACCATTTTTCACCTTTCTGAAGCATGACGTAATGGGGGGTGTTATCTCTTTTGTCAAAAATCACCTGTTTTTGCTTGAACATTAAATGCCTCCAAATGGTATTTAATTCACTTCCCGGGCCCCTGGAAGCATGAAAATCACTTTAAACATGCTAATTTAGCTTTAAAACTGATGATCTACCTACAAATGTGAACTGACGTTCAAAAATAAAACATTTGAAAGCGGACCATTTTTCACCTTTCTGAAGCATGACGTAATGGGGGGGTGTTATCTCTTTTGTCAAAAATCACCTGTTTTTGCTTGAACATTAAATGCCTCCAAATGGTATTTAATTCACTTCCCGGGGTGAAGAAACACTTTTTCAGACCTCAGAGTGAGTAAATTGGCCATTTTCATGTACTTTTAACCATTCCACAAATCTTGTGTTTAGGGCCCCTGGAAGCATGAAAATCACTTTAAACATGCTAATTTTAGCTCTAAAACCTCATGATCTACCTATAAATGTGAACTGACGTTCAAAAATAAAACATTTGAAAATGGACCATTTTTCACCTTTCTGAAGCATGACGTAATGGGGGGTGTTATCTCTTTTGTCAAAAATCACCTGTTTTTGCTTGAACATTAAATGCATCCAAATGGTATTTAATTCACTTCCCGGGCCCCTGGAAGCATGAAAATCACTTTAAACATGCTAATTTTAGCTCTAAAACTGATGATCTACCTACAAATGTGAACTGACGTTCAAAAATAAAACATTTGAAAACGGACCATTTTTCACCTTTCTGAAGCATGACGTAATGGGGGGTGTTATCTCTTTTGGCAAAAATCACCTGTTTTTGCTTGAACATTAAATGCCTCCAAATGGTATTTAATTCACTTCCCGGGGTGAAGAAACACTTTTTGAGATCTCAGAGTGAGTAAATTGGCCATTTTCATGTACTTTTAACCATTCCACAAATCTTGTGTTTAGGGCCCCTGGAAGCATGAAAATCACTTTAAACATGCTAATTTTTGCTCTAAAACTGATGATCTACCTATAAATGTGAACTGAAGTTCAAAAATAAAACATTTGAAAATGGACCATTTTTCACCTTTCTGAAGCATGACGTAATGGGGGGGTGTTATCTCTTTTGTCAAAAATCACCTGTTTTTGCTTGAACATTAAATGCCTCCAAATGGTTTTTAATTCACTTCCCGGGCCCCTGGAAGCATGAAAATCACTTTAAACATGCTAATTTTAGCTCTAAAACTGATGATCTACCTACAAATGTGAACTGACGTTCAAAAATAAAACATTTGAAAACGGACCATTTTTCACCTTTCTGAAGCATGACGTAATGGGGGGGTGTTATCTCTTTTGGCAAAAATCACCTGTTTTTGCTTGAACATTAAATGCCTCCAAATGGTATTTAATTCACTTCCCGGGGTGAAGAAACACTTTTTGAGACCTCAGAGTGAGTAAATTGGCCATTTTCATGCACTTTTAACCATTCCACAAATCTTGTGTTTAGGGCCCCTGGAAGCATGAAAATCACTTTAAACATGCTAATTTAGCTCTAAAACTGATGATCTACCTACAAATGTGAACTGACGTTCAAAAATAAAACATTTGAAAGTGGACCATTTTTCAGCTTTCTGAAGCATGACGTAATGGGGGGGTGTTATCTCTTTTGTCAAAAATCACCTGTTTTTGCTTGAACATTAAATGCCTCCAAATGGTATTTAATTCACTTCCCGGGCCCCTGGAAGCATGAAAATCACTTTAAACATGCTAATTTTAGCTCTAAAACTGATGATCTACCTACAAATGTGAACTGACGTTCAAAAATAAAACATTTGAAAACGGACCATTTTTCACCTTTCTGAAGCATGACGTAATGGGGGGGTGTTATCTCTTTTGGCAAAAATCACCTGTTTTTGCTTGAACATTAAATGCCTCCAAATGGTATTTAATTCACTTCCCGGGGTGAAGAAACACTTTTTGAGACCTCAGAGTGAGTAAATTGGCCATTTTCATGTACTTTTAACCATTCCACAAATCTTGTGTTTAGGGCCCCTGGAAGCATGAAAATCACTTTAAACATGCTAATTTTAGCTCTAAAACTGATGATCTACCTATAAATGTGAACTGACGTTCAAAAATAAAACATTTGAAAATGGACCATTTTTCACCTTTCTGAAGCATGACGTAATGGGGGGTGTTATCTCTTTTGTCAAAAATCACCTGTTTTTGCTTGAACATTAAATGCCTCCAAATGGTATTTAATTCACTTCCCGGGCCCCTGGAAGCATGAAAATCACTTTAAACATGCTAATTTTAGCTCTAAAACTGATGATCTACCTACAAATGTGAACTGACGTTCAAAAATAAAACATTTGAAAACGGACCATTTTGCACCTTTCTGAAGCATGACGTAATGGGGGGGTGTTATCTCTTTTGGCAAAAATCACCTGTTTTTGCTTGAACATTAAATGCCTCCAAATGGTATTTAATTCACTTCCCGGGGTGAAGAAACACTTTTTGAGACCTCAGAGTGAGTAAATTGGCCATTTTCATGTACTTTTAACCATTCCACAAATCTTGTGTTTAGGGCCCCTGGAAGCATGAAAATCACTTTAAACATGCTAATTTTTGCTCTAAAACTGATGATCTACCTATAAATGTGAACTGAAGTTCAAAAATAAAACATTTGAACATGGACCATTTTTCACCTTTCTGAAGCATGACGTAATGGGGGGGTGTTATCTCTTTTGTCAAAAATCACCTGTTTTTGCTTGAACATTAAATGCCTCCAAATGGTTTTTAATTCACTTCCCGGGCCCCTGGAAGCATGAAAATCACTTTAAACATGCTAATTTTAGCTCTAAAACTGATGATCTACCTACAAATGTGAACTGACGTTCAAAAATAAAACATTTGAAAACGGACCATTTTTCACCTTTCTGAAGCATGACGTAATGGGGGGGTGTTATCTCTTTTGGCAAAAATCACCTGTTTTTGCTTGAACATTAAATGCCTCCAAATGGTATTTAATTCACTTCCCGGGGTGAAGAAACACTTTTTGAGACCTCAGAGTGAGTAAATTGGCCATTTTCATGCACTTTTAACCATTCCACAAATCTTGTGTTTAGGGCCCCTGGAAGCATGAAAATCACTTTAAACATGCTAATTTAGCTCTAAAACTGATGATCTACCTACAAATGTGAACTGACGTTCAAAAATAAAACATTTGAAAGTGGACCATTTTTCACCTTTCTGAAGCATGACGTAATGGGGGGGTGTTATCTCTTTTGTCAAAAATCACCTGTTTTTGCTTGAACATTAAATGCCTCCAAATGGTATTTAATTCACTTCCCGGGCCCCTGGAAGCATGAAAATCACTTTGAAACATGCTAATTTTAGCTCTAAAACTGATGATCTACCTACAAATGTGAACTGACGTTCAAAAATAAAACATTTGAAAACGGACCATTTTTCACCTTTCTGAAGCATGACGTAATGGGGGGTGTTATCTCTTTTGGCAAAAATCACCTGTTTTTGCTTGAACATTAAATGCCTCCAAATGGTATTTAATTCACTTCCCGGGGTGAAGAAACACTTTTTGAGACCTCAGAGTGAGTAAATTGGCCATTTTCATGTACTTTTAACCATTCCACAAATCTTGTGTTTAGGGCCCCTGGAAGCATGAAAATCACTTTAAACATGCTAATTTTAGCTCTAAAACTGATGATCTACCTATAAATGTGAACTGACGTTCAAAAATAAAACATTTGAAAATGGACCATTTTTCACCTTTCTGAAGCATGACGTAATGGGGGGTGTTATCTCTTTTGTCAAAAATCACCTGTTTTTGCTTGAACATTAAATGCTTCCAAATGGTATTTAATTCACTTCCCGGTCCCCTGGAAGCATGAAAATCACTTTAAACATGCTAATTTTAGCTCTAAAACTGATGATCTACCTACAAATGTGAACTGACGTTCAAAAATAAAACATTTGAAAACGGACCATTTTTCACCTTTCTGAAGCATGACGTAATGGGGGGGTGTTATCTCTTTTGGCAAAAATCACCTGTTTTTGCTTGAACATTAAATGCCTCCAAATGGTATTTAATTCACTTCCCGGGCCCCTGGAAGCATGAAAATCACTTTAAACATGCTAATTTTAGCTCTAAAACTGATGATCTACCTACAAATGTGAACTGACGTTCAAAAATAAAACATTTGAAAACGGACCATTTTGCACCTTTCTGAAGCATGACGTAATGGGGGGGTGTTATCTCTTTTGGCAAAAATCACCTGTTTTTGCTTGAACATTAAATGCCTCCAAATGGTATTTAATTCACTTCCCGGGGTGAAGAAACACTTTTTGAGACCTCAGAGTGAGTAAATTGGCCATTTTCATGTACTTTTAACCATTCCACAAATCTTGTGTTTAGGGCCCCTGGAAGCATGAAAATCACTTTAAACATGCTAATTTTTGCTCTAAAACTGATGATCTACCTATAAATGTGAACTGAAGTTCAAAAATAAAACATTTGAACATGGACCATTTTTCACCTTTCTGAAGCATGACGTAATGGGGGGGTGTTATCTCTTTTGTCAAAAATCACCTGTTTTTGCTTGAACATTAAATGCCTCCAAATGGTTTTTAATTCACTTCCCGGGCCCCTGGAAGCATGAAAATCACTTTAAACATGCTAATTTTAGCTCTAAAACTGATGATCTACCTACAAATGTGAACTGACGTTCAAAAATAAAACATTTGAAAACGGACCATTTTTCACCTTTCTGAAGCATGACGTAATGGGGGGGTGTTATCTCTTTTGGCAAAAATCACCTGTTTTTGCTTGAACATTAAATGCCTCCAAATGGTATTTAATTCACTTCCCGGGGTGAAGAAACACTTTTTGAGACCTCAGAGTGAGTAAATTGGCCATTTTCATGCACTTTTAACCATTCCACAAATCTTGTGTTTAGGGCCCCTGGAAGCATGAAAATCACTTTAAACATGCTAATTTAGCTCTAAAACTGATGATCTACCTACAAATGTGAACTGACGTTCAAAAATAAAACATTTGAAAGTGGACCATTTTTCACCTTTCTGAAGCATGACGTAATGGGGGGGTGTTATCTCTTTTGTCAAAAATCACCTGTTTTTGCTTGAACATTAAATGCCTCCAAATGGTATTTAATTCACTTCCCGGGCCCCTGGAAGCATGAAAATCACTTTGAAACATGCTAATTTTAGCTCTAAAACTGATGATCTACCTACAAATGTGAACTGACGTTCAAAAATAAAACATTTGAAAACGGACCATTTTTCACCTTTCTGAAGCATGACGTAATGGGGGGTGTTATCTCTTTTGGCAAAAATCACCTGTTTTTGCTTGAACATTAAATGCCTCCAAATGGTATTTAATTCACTTCCCGGGGTGAAGAAACACTTTTTGAGACCTCAGAGTGAGTAAATTGGCCATTTTCATGTACTTTTAACCATTCCACAAATCTTGTGTTTAGGGCCCCTGGAAGCATGAAAATCACTTTAAACATGCTAATTTTAGCTCTAAAACTGATGATCTACCTATAAATGTGAACTGACGTTCAAAAATAAAACATTTGAAAATGGACCATTTTTCACCTTTCTGAAGCATGACGTAATGGGGGGTGTTATCTCTTTTGTCAAAAATCACCTGTTTTTGCTTGAACATTAAATGCTTCCAAATGGTATTTAATTCACTTCCCGGTCCCCTGGAAGCATGAAAATCACTTTAAACATGCTAATTTTAGCTCTAAAACTGATGATCTACCTACAAATGTGAACTGACGTTCAAAAATAAAACATTTGAAAACGGACCATTTTTCACCTTTCTGAAGCATGACGTAATGGGGGGGTGTTATCTCTTTTGGCAAAAATCACCTGTTTTTGCTTGAACATTAAATGCCTCCAAATGGTATTTAATTCACTTCCCGGGGTGAAGAAACACTTTTTGAGACCTCAGAGTGAGTAAATTGGCCATTTTCATGTACTTTTAACCATTCCACAAATCTTGTGTTTAGGGCCCCTGGAAGCATGAAAATCACTTTAAACATGCTAATTTTAGCTCTAAAACTGATGATCTACCTATAAATGTGAACTGACGTTCAAAAATAAAACATTTGAAAATGGACCATTTTTCACCTTTCTGAAGCATGACGTAATGGGGGGTGTTATCTCTTTTGTCAAAAATCACCTGTTTTTGCTTGAACATTAAATGCCTCCAAATGGTATTTAATTCACTTCCCGGGCCCCTGGAAGCATGAAAATCACTTTAAACATGCTAATTTTAGCTCTAAAACTGATGATCTACCTACAAATGTGAACTGACGTTCAAAAATAAAACATTTGAAAACGGACCATTTTGCACCTTTCTGAAGCATGACGTAATGGGGGGGTGTTATCTCTTTTGGCAAAAATCACCTGTTTTTGCTTGAATATTAAATGCCTCCAAATGGTATTTAATTCACTTCCCGGGGTGAAGAAACACTTTTTGAGACCTCAGAGTGAGTAAATTGGCCATTTTCATGTACTTTTAACCATTCCACAAATCTTGTGTTTAGGGTCCCTGGAAGCATGAAAATCACTTTAAACATGCTAATTTTAGCTCTAAAACCTCATGATCTACCTATAAATGTGAACTGACGTTCAAAAATAAAACATTTGAAAATGGACCATTTTTCACCTTTCTGAAGCATGACGTAATGGGGGGTGTTATCTCTTTTGTCAAAAATCACCTGTTTTTGCTTGAACATTAAATGCATCCAAATGGTATTTAATTCACTTCCCGGGCCCCTGGAATCATGAAAATCACTTTAAACATGCTAATTTTAGCTCTAAAACTGATGATCTACCTACAAATGTGAACTGACGTTCAAAAATAAAACATTTGAAAACGGACCATTTTTCACCTTTCTGAAGCATGACGTAATGGGGGGTGTTATCTCTTTTGGCAAAAATCACCTGTTTTTGCTTGAACATTAAATGCCTCCAAATGGTATTTAATTCACTTCCCGGGGTGAAGAAACACTTTTTGAGATCTCAGAGTGAGTAAATTGGCCATTTTCATGTACTTTTAACCATTCCACAAATCTTGTGTTTAGGGCCCCTGGAAGCATGAAAATCACTTTAAACATGCTAATTTTTGCTCTAAAACTGATGATCTACCTATAAATGTGAACTGAAGTTCAAAAATAAAACATTTGAAAATGGACCATTTTTCACCTTTCTGAAGCATGACGTAATGGGGGGGTGTTATCTCTTTTGTCAAAAATCACCTGTTTTTGCTTGAACATTAAATGCCTCCAAATGGTTTTTAATTCACTTCCCGGCCCCCTGGAAGCATGAAAATCACTTTAAACATGCTAATTTTAGCTCTAAAACTGATGATCTACCTACAAATGTGAACTGACGTTCAAAAATAAAACATTTGAAAACGGACCATTTTTCACCTTTCTGAAGCATGACGTAATGGGGGGGTGTTATCTCTTTTGGCAAAAATCACCTGTTTTTGCTTGAACATTAAATGCCTCCAAATGGTATTTAATTCACTTCCCGGGGTGAAGAAACACTTTTTGAGACCTCAGAGTGAGTAAATTGGCCATTTTCATGCACTTTTAAACATTCCACAAATCTTGTGTTTAGGGCCCCTGGAAGCATGAAAATCACTTTAAACATGCTAATTTAGCTCTAAAACTGATGATCTACCTACAAATGTGAACTGACGTTCAAAAATAAAACATTTGAAAGTGGACCATTTTTCACCTTTCTGAAGCATGACGTAATGGGGGGGTGTTATCTCTTTTGTCAAAAATCACCTGTTTTTGCTTGAACATTAAATGCCTCCAAATGGTATTTAATTCACTTCCCGGGCCCCTGGAAGCATGAAAATCACTTTGAAACATGCTAATTTTAGCTCTAAAACTGATGATCTACCTACAAATGTGAACTGACGTTCAAAAATAAAACATTTGAAAACGGACCATTTTTCACCTTTCTGAAGCATGACGTAATGGGGGGTGTTATCTCTTTTGGCAAAAATCACCTGTTTTTGCTTGAACATTAAATGCCTCCAAATGGTATTTAATTCACTTCCCGGGGTGAAGAAACACTTTTTGAGACCTCAGAGTGAGTAAATTGGCCATTTTCATGTACTTTTAACCATTCCACAAATCTTGTGTTTAGGGCCCCTGGAAGCATGAAAATCACTTTAAACATGCTAATTTTAGCTCTAAAACTGATGATCTACCTATAAATGTGAACTGACGTTCAAAAATAAAACATTTGAAAATGGACCATTTTTCACCTTTCTGAAGCATGACGTAATGGGGGGTGTTATCTCTTTTGTCAAAAATCACCTGTTTTTGCTTGAACATTAAATGCCTCCAAATGGTATTTAATTCACTTCCCGGTCCCCTGGAAGCATGAAAATCACTTTAAACATGCTAATTTTAGCTCTAAAACTGATGATCTACCTACAAATGTGAACTGACGTTCAAAAATAAAACATTTGAAAACGGACCATTTTTCACCTTTCTGAAGCATGACGTAATGGGGGGTGTTATCTCTTTTGGCAAAAATCACCTGTTTTTGCTTGAACATTAAATGCCTCCAAATGGTATTTAATTCACTTCCCGGGGTGAAGAAACACTTTTTGAGACCTCAGAGTGAGTAAATTGGCCATTTTCATGTACTTTTAACCATTCCACAAATCTTGTGTTTAGGGCCCCTGGAAGCATGAAAATCACTTTAAACATGCTAATTTTAGCTCTACAACTGATGATTTACCTATAAATGTGAACTGACGTTCAAAAATAAAACATTTGAAAATGGGCCATTTTTCACCTTTCTGAAGCATGACGTAATGGGGGGTGTTATCTCTTTTGTCAAAAATCACCTGTTTTTGCTTGAACATTAAATGCCTCCAAGTGGTATTTAATTCACTTCCCGGGCCCCTGGAAGCATGAAAATCACTTTAAACATGCTAATTTAGCTTTAAAACTGATGATCTACCTACAAATGTGAACTGACGTTCAAAAATAAAACATTTGAAAACGGATAATTTTTCACCTTTCTGAAGCATGACGTAATGGGGGGGTGTTATCTCTTTTGGCAAAAATCACCTGTTTTTGCTTGAACATTAAATGCCTCCAAATGGTATTTAATTCACTTCCCGGGGTGAAGAAACACTTTTTGAGACCTCAGAGTGAGTGAATTGGCAATTTTCATGCACTTTTAACCATTCCACAAATCTTGTGTTTAGGGCCCCTGGAAGCATGAAAATCACTTTAAACATGCTAATTTTAGCTCTAAAACTGATGATCTACCTACAAATGTGAACTGACGTTCAAAAATAAAACATTTGAAAGCGGACCATTTTTCACCTTTCTGAAGCATGACGTAATGGGGGGGTGTTATCTCTTTTGTCAAAAATCACCTGTTTTTGCTTGAACATTAAATGCCTCAAAATGGTATTTAATTCACTTCCCGGGCCCCTGAAAGCATGAAAATCACTTTAAACATGCTAATTTTAGCTCTAAAACTGATGATCTGCCTACAAATGTGAACTGACGTTCTAAATAAAACATTTTAAAACGGACCATTTTTTACCTTTCTGAAGCATGACGTAATGGGAGGTGTTATCTCTTTTGGCAAAAATCACCTGTTTTTGCTTGAACATTAAATGCCTCCAAATGGTATTTAATTCACTTCCCGGGGTGAAGAAACACTTTTTGAGACCTCAGAGTGAGTAAATTGGCCGTTTTCATGTACTTTTAACCATTCCACAAATCTTGTGTTTAGGGCCCCTGGAAGCATGAAAATCACTTTAAACATGCTAATTTTAGCTCTAAAACTGATGATCTACCTATAAATGTGAACTGACGTTCAAAAATAAAACATTTGAAAATGAACCATTTTTCACCTTTCTGAAGCATGACGTAATGGGAGGTGTTATCTCTTTTGTCAAAAATCACCTGTTTTTGCTTGAACATTAAATGCCTCCAAATGGTATTTAATTCACTTCCTGGGCCCCTGGAAGCATGAAAATCACTTTAAACATGCTAATTTTAGCTCTAAAACTGATGATCTACCTACAAATGTGAACTGACGTTCAAAAATAAAACATTTGAAAACGGACCATTTTTCACCTTTCTGAAGCATGACGTAATGGGGGGGTGTTATCTCTTTTGGCAAAAATCACCTGTTTTTGCTTGAACATTAAATGCCTCCAAATGGTATTTAATTCACCTTCCGGGGTGAAGAAACACTTTTTGAGACCTCAGAGTGAGTAAATTGGCCATTTTCATGCACTTTTAACCATTCCACAAATCTTGTGTTTAGGGCCCCTGGAAGCATGAAAATCACTTTAAACATGCTAATTTAGCTCTAAAACTGATTATCTACCTACAAATGTGAACTGTGGTTCAAAAATAAAACATTTGAAAACGGATAATTTTTCACCTTTCTGAAGCATGTAGTAATGGGGGGGGTGTTATCTCTTTTGTCAAAAATCACCTGTTTTTGCTTGAACATTAAATGCCTCCAAATGGTATTTAATTCACTTCCCGGGCCCCTGGAAGCATGAAAATCACTTTAAACATGCTAATTTAGCTTTAAAACTGATGATCTACCTACAAATGTGAACTGACGTTCAAAAATAAAACATTTGAAAACGGATAATTTTTCACCTTTCTGAAGCATGACGTAATGGGGGGGTGTTATCTCTTTTGGCAAAAATCACCTGTTTTTGCTTGAACATTAAATGCCTCCAAATGGTATTTAATTCACCTTCCGGGGTGAAGAAACACTTTTTGAGACCTCAGAGTGAGTGAATTGGCAATTTTCATGCACTTTTAACCATTCCACAAATCTTGTGTTTAGGGCCCCTGGAAGCATGAAAATCACTTTAAACATGCTAATTTTAGCTCTAAAACTGATGATCTACCTACAAATGTGAACTGACGTTCAAAAATAAAACATTTGAAAGCGGACCATTTTTCACCTTTCTGAAGCATGACATAATGGGGGGGTGTTATCTCTTTTGTCAAAAATCACCTGTTTTTGCTTGAACATTAAATGCCTCAAAATGGTATTTAATTCACTTCCCGGGCCCCTGAAAGCATGAAAATCACTTTAAACATGCTAATTTTAGCTCTAAAACTGATGATCTACCTACAAATGTGAACTGACGTTCTAAATAAAACATTTGAAAACGGACCATTTTTTACCTTTCTGAAGCATGACGTAATGGGGGGTGTTATCTCTTTTGGCAAAAATCACCTGTTTTTGCTTGAACATTAAATGCCTCCAAATGGTATTTAATTCACTTCCCGGGGTGAAGAAACACTTTTTGAGACCTCAGAGTGAGTAAATTGGACGTTTTCATGTACTTTTAACCATTCCACAAATCTTGTGTTTAGGGCCCCTGGAAGCATCAAAATCACTTTAAACATGCTAATGTTAGCTCTAAAACTGATGATCTACCTACAAATGTGAACTGACGTTCAAAAATAAAACATTTGAAAACGGACCATTTTTCACCTTTCTGAAGCATGTAGTAATGGGGGTGTTATCTCTTTTGGCAAAAATCACCTGTTTTTGCTTGAACATTAAATGCCTCCAAATGGTATTTAATTCACTTCCCGGGGTGAAGAAACACTTTTTCAGACCTGAGAGTGAGTAAATTGGCCATTTTCATGTACTTTTAACCATTCCACAAATCTTGTGTTTAGGGCCCCTGGAAGCATGAAAATCACTTTAAACATGCTAATTTTAGCTCTAAAACTGATGATTTACCTATAAATGTGAACTGACGTTCAAAAATAAAACATTTGAAAATGGACCATTTTTCACCTTTCTGAAGCATGACGTAATGGGGGGGTGTTATCTCTTTTGTCAAAAATCACCTGTTTTTGCTTGAACATTAAATGCCTCCAAATGGTATTTAATTCACTTCCCGGGCCCCTGGAAGCATGAAAATCACTTTAAACATGCTAATTTTAGCTCTAAAACTGATGATCTACCTACAAATGTGAACTGACGTTCAAAAATAAAACATTTGAAAACGGACCATTTTTCACCTTTCTGAAGCATGACGTAATGGGGGGGTGTTATCTCTTTTGGCAAAAATCACCTGTTTTTGCTTGAACATTAAATGCCTCCAAATGGTATTTAATTCACTTCCCGGGGTGAAGAAACACTTTTTGAGACCTCAGAGTGAGTAAATTGGCCATTTTCATGTACTTTTAACCATTCCACAAATCTTGTGTTTAGGGCCCCTGGAAGCATGAAAATCACTTTAAACATGCTAATTTTAGCTCTAAAACTGATGATCTACCTATAAATGTGAACTGACGTTCAAAAATAAAACATTTGAAAATGGACCATTTTTCACCTTTCTGAAGCATGACGTAATGGGGGGGTGTTATCTCTTTTGTCAAAAATCACCTGTTTTTGCTTGAACATTAAATGCCTCCAAATGGTATTTAATTCACTTCCCAGGCCCCTGGAAGCATGAAAATCACTTTAAACATGCTAATTTTAGCTCTAAAACTGATGATTTACCTATAAATGTGAACTGACGTTCAAAAATAAAACATTTGAAAATGGACCATTTTTCACCTTTCTGAAGCATGACGTAATGGGGGTGTTATCTCTTTTGTCAAAAATCACCTGTTTTTGCTTGAACATTAAATGCCTCCAAATGGTATTTAATTCACTTCCTGGGCCCCTGGAAGCATGAAAATCACTTTAAACATGCTAATTTTAGCTCTAAAACTGATGATCTACCTACAAATGTGAACTGACGTTCAAAAATAAAACATTTGAAAATGGACCATTTTTCACCTTTATGAAGCATGACGTAATGGGGGGGTGTTATCTCTTTTGGCAAAAATCACCTGTTTTTGCTTGAACATTAAATGCCTCCAAATGGTATTTAATTCACTTCCCGGGGTGAAGAAACACTTTTTGAGACCTCAGAGTGAGTGAATTGGCAATTTTCATGCACTTTTAACCATTCCACAAATCTTGTGTTTAGGGCCCCTGGAAGCATGAAAATCACTTTAAACATGCTAATTTTAGCTCTAAAACTGATGATCCACCTATAAATGTGAACTGACGTTCAAAAATAAAACATTTGAAAGCGGACCATTT
This sequence comes from Lissotriton helveticus, assembly GCF_964261635.1. NCBI lineage: Eukaryota > Metazoa > Chordata > Amphibia > Caudata > Salamandridae > Lissotriton > Lissotriton helveticus. The sequence continues at coordinate 37,079 of NW_027611871.1, forward strand.
TTCACCTTTCTGAAGCATGACGTAATGGGGGGGTGTTATCTCTTTTGTCAAAAATCACCTGTTTTTGCTTGAACATTAAATGCCTCAAAATGGTATTTAATTCACTTCCGGGGCCCCTGAAAGCATGAAAATCACTTTAAACATGCTAATTTTAGCTCTAAAACTGATGATCTACCTACAAATGTGAACTGACGTTCCAAAATAAAACATTTGAAAACGGACCATTTTTCACCTTTCTGAAGCATGACGTAATGGGGGTGTTATCTCTTTTGGCAAAAATCACCTGTTTTTGCTTGAACATTAAATGCCTCCAAATGGTATTTAATTCACTTCCCGGTGTGAAGAACCACTTTTTGAGACCTCAGAGTGAGTAAATTGGCCATTTTCATGTACTTTTAACCATTCCACAAATCTTGTGTTTAGGGCCTCTGGAAGCATGAAAATCACTTTAAACATGCTAATTTTAGCTCTAAAACTGATGATCTACCTATAAATGTGAACTGACGTTCAAAAATAAAACATTTGAAAATGGACCATTTTTCACCTTTCTGAAGCATGACGTAATGGGGGGTGTTATCTCTTTTGTCAAAAATCACCTGTTTTTGCTTGAACATTAAATGCCTCCAAATGGTATTTAATTCACTTCCTGGGCCCCTGGAAGCATGAAAATCACTTTAAACATGCTAATTTTAGCTCTAAAACTGATGATCTACCTACAAATGTGAACTGACGTTCAAAAATAAAACATTTGAAAACGGACCATTTTTCACCTTTCTGAAGCATGACGTAATGGGGGGGTGTTATCTCTTTTGGCAAAAATCACCTGTTTTTGCTTGAACATTAAATGCCTCCAAATGGTATTTAATTCACTTCCCGGGGTGAAGAAACACTTTTTGAGACCTCAGAGTGAGTAAATTGGCCATTTTCATGCACTTTTAACCATTCCACAAATCTTGTGTTTAGGGCCCCTGGAAGCATGAAAATCACTTTAAACATGCTAATTTAGCTCTAAAACTGATGATCTACCTACAAATGTGAACTGACGTTCAAAAATAAAACATTTGAAAGTGGACCATTTTTCACCTTTCTGAAGCATGACGTAATGGGGGGGTGTTATCTCTTTTGTCAAAAATCACCTGTTTTTGCTTGAACATTAAATGCCTCCAAATGGTATTTAATTCACTTCCCGGGCCCCTGGAAGCATGAAAATCACTTTGAAACATGCTAATTTTAGCTCTAAAACTGATGATCTACCTACAAATGTGAACTGACGTTCAAAAATAAAACATTTGAAAACGGACCATTTTTCACCTTTCTGAAGCATGACGTAATGGGGGGTGTTATCTCTTTTGGCAAAAATCACCTGTTTTTGCTTGAACATTAAATGCCTCCAAATGGTATTTAATTCACTTCCCGGGGTGAAGAAACACTTTTTGAGACCTCAGAGTGAGTAAATTGGCCATTTTCATGTACTTTTAACCATTCCACAAATCTTGTGTTTAGGGCCCCTGGAAGCATGAAAATCACTTTAAACATGCTAATTTTAGCTCTAAAACTGATGATCTACCTATAAATGTGAACTGACGTTCAAAAATAAAATATTTGAAAATGGACCATTTTTCACCTTTCTGAAGCATGACGTAATGGGGGGTGTTATCTCTTTTGTCAAAAATCACCTGTTTTTGCTTGAACATTAAATGCCTCCAAATGGTATTTAATTCACTTCCCGGTCCCCTGGAAGCATGAAAATCACTTTAAACATGCTAATTTTAGCTCTAAAACTGATGATCTACCTACAAATGTGAACTGACGTTCAAAAATAAAACATTTGAAAACGGACCATTTTTCACCTTTCTGAAGCATGACGTAATGGGGGGTGTTATCTCTTTTGGCAAAAATCACCTGTTTTTGCTTGAACATTAAATGCCTCCAAATGGTATTTAATTCACTTCCCGGGGTGAAGAAACACTTTTTGAGACCTCAGAGTGAGTAAATTGGCCATTTTCATGTACTTTTAACCATTCCACAAATCTTGTGTTTAGGGCCCCTGGAAGCATGAAAATCACTTTAAACATGCTAATTTTAGCTCTACAACTGATGATTTACCTATAAATGTGAACTGACGTTCAAAAATAAAACATTTGAAAATGGGCCATTTTTCACCTTTCTGAAGCATGACGTAATGGGGGGTGTTATCTCTTTTGTCAAAAATCACCTGTTTTTGCTTGAACATTAAATGCCTCCAAGTGGTATTTAATTCACTTCCCGGGCCCCTGGAAGCATGAAAATCACTTTAAACATGCTAATTTAGCTTTAAAACTGATGATCTACCTACAAATGTGAACTGACGTTCAAAAATAAAACATTTGAAAACGGATAATTTTTCACCTTTCTGAAGCATGACGTAATGGGGGGGTGTTATCTCTTTTGGCAAAAATCACCTGTTTTTGCTTGAACATTAAATGCCTCCAAATGGTATTTAATTCACTTCCCGGGGTGAAAAAACACTTTTTGAGACCTCAGAGTGAGTGAATTGGCAATTTTCATGCACTTTTAACCATTCCACAAATCTTGTGTTTAGGGCCCCTGGAAGCATGAAAATCACTTTAAACATGCTAATTTTAGCTCTAAAACTGATGATCTACCTACAAATGTGAACTGACGTTCAAAAATAAAACATTTGAAAGCGGACCATTTTTCACCTTTCTGAAGCATGACGTAATGGGGGGGTGTTATCTCTTTTGTCAAAAATCACCTGTTTTTGCTTGAACATTAAATGCCTCAAAATGGTATTTAATTCACTTCCCGGGCCCCTGAAAGCATGAAAATCACTTTAAACATGCTAATTTTAGCTCTAAAACTGATGATCTGCCTACAAATGTGAACTGACGTTCTAAATAAAACATTTGAAAACGGACCATTTTTTACCTTTCTGAAGCATGACGTAATGGGAGGTGTTATCTCTTTTGGCAAAAATCACCTGTTTTTGCTTGAACATTAAATGCCTCCAAATGGTATTTAATTCACTTCCCGGGGTGAAGAAACACTTTTTGAGACCTCAGAGTGAGTAAATTGGCCGTTTTCATGTACTTTTAACCATTCCACAAATCTTGTGTTTAGGGCCCCTGGAAGCATGAAAATCACTTTAAACATGCTAATTTTAGCTCTAAAACTGATGATCTACCTATAAATGTGAACTGACGTTCAAAAATAAAACATTTGAAAATGAACCATTTTTCACCTTTCTGAAGCATGACGTAATGGGAGGTGTTATCTCTTTTGTCAAAAATCACCTGTTTTTGCTTGAACATTAAATGCCTCCAAATGGTATTTAATTCACTTCCTGGGCCCCTGGAAGCATGAAAATCACTTTAAACATGCTAATTTTAGCTCTAAAACTGATGATCTACCTACAAATGTGAACTGACGTTCAAAAATAAAACATTTGAAAACGGACCATTTTTCACCTTTCTGAAGCATGACGTAATGGGGGGGTGTTATCTCTTTTGGCAAAAATCACCTGTTTTTGCTTGAACATTAAATGCCTCCAAATGGTATTTAATTCACCTTCCGGGGTGAAGAAACACTTTTTGAGACCTCAGAGTGAGTAAATTGGCCATTTTCATGCACTTTTAACCATTCCACAAATCTTGTGTTTAGGGCCCCTGGAAGCATGAAAATCACTTTAAACATGCTAATTTAGCTCTAAAACTGATTATCTACCTACAAATGTGAACTGTGGTTCAAAAATAAAACATTTGAAAACGGATAATTTTTCACCTTTCTGAAGCATGTAGTAATGGGGGGGGTGTTATCTCTTTTGTCAAAAATCACCTGTTTTTGCTTGAACATTAAATGCCTCCAAATGGTATTTAATTCACTTCCCGGGCCCCTGGAAGCATGAAAATCACTTTAAACATGCTAATTTAGCTTTAAAACTGATGATCTACCTACAAATGTGAACTGACGTTCAAAAATAAAACATTTGAAAACGGATAATTTTTCACCTTTCTGAAGCATGACGTAATGGGGGGGTGTTATCTCTTTTGGCAAAAATCACCTGTTTTTGCTTGAACATTAAATGCCTCCAAATGGTATTTAATTCACCTTCCGGGGTGAAGAAACACTTTTTGAGACCTCAGAGTGAGTGAATTGGCAATTTTCATGCACTTTTAACCATTCCACAAATCTTGTGTTTAGGGCCCCTGGAAGCATGAAAATCACTTTAAACATGCTAATTTTAGCTCTAAAACTGATGATCTACCTACAAATGTGAACTGACGTTCAAAAATAAAACATTTGAAAGCGGACCATTTTTCACCTTTCTGAAGCATGACATAATGGGGGGGTGTTATCTCTTTTGTCAAAAATCACCTGTTTTTGCTTGAACATTAAATGCCTCAAAATGGTATTTAATTCACTTCCCGGGCCCCTGAAAGCATGAAAATCACTTTAAACATGCTAATTTTAGCTCTAAAACTGATGATCTACCTACAAATGTGAACTGACGTTCTAAATAAAACATTTGAAAACGGACCATTTTTTACCTTTCTGAAGCATGACGTAATGGGGGGTGTTATCTCTTTTGGCAAAAATCACCTGTTTTTGCTTGAACATTAAATGCCTCCAAATGGTATTTAATTCACTTCCCGGGGTGAAGAAACACTTTTTGAGACCTCAGAGTGAGTAAATTGGACGTTTTCATGTACTTTTAACCATTCCACAAATCTTGTGTTTAGGGCCCCTGGAAGCATCAAAATCACTTTAAACATGCTAATGTTAGCTCTAAAACTGATGATCTACCTACAAATGTGAACTGACGTTCAAAAATAAAACATTTGAAAACGGACCATTTTTCACCTTTCTGAAGCATGTAGTAATGGGGGTGTTATCTCTTTTGGCAAAAATCACCTGTTTTTGCTTGAACATTAAATGCCTCCAAATGGTATTTAATTCACTTCCCGGGGTGAAGAAACACTTTTTCAGACCTGAGAGTGAGTAAATTGGCCATTTTCATGTACTTTTAACCATTCCACAAATCTTGTGTTTAGGGCCCCTGGAAGCATGAAAATCACTTTAAACATGCTAATTTTAGCTCTAAAACTGATGATTTACCTATAAATGTGAACTGACGTTCAAAAATAAAACATTTGAAAATGGACCATTTTTCACCTTTCTGAAGCATGACGTAATGGGGGGGTGTTATCTCTTTTGTCAAAAATCACCTGTTTTTGCTTGAACATTAAATGCCTCCAAATGGTATTTAATTCACTTCCCGGGCCCCTGGAAGCATGAAAATCACTTTAAACATGCTAATTTTAGCTCTAAAACTGATGATCTACCTACAAATGTGAACTGACGTTCAAAAATAAAACATTTGAAAACGGACCATTTTTCACCTTTCTGAAGCATGACGTAATGGGGGGGTGTTATCTCTTTTGGCAAAAATCACCTGTTTTTGCTTGAACATTAAATGCCTCCAAATGGTATTTAATTCACTTCCCGGGGTGAAGAAACACTTTTTGAGACCTCAGAGTGAGTAAATTGGCCATTTTCATGTACTTTTAACCATTCCACAAATCTTGTGTTTAGGGCCCCTGGAAGCATGAAAATCACTTTAAACATGCTAATTTTAGCTCTAAAACTGATGATCTACCTATAAATGTGAACTGACGTTCAAAAATAAAACATTTGAAAATGGACCATTTTTCACCTTTCTGAAGCATGACGTAATGGGGGGGTGTTATCTCTTTTGTCAAAAATCACCTGTTTTTGCTTGAACATTAAATGCCTCCAAATGGTATTTAATTCACTTCCCAGGCCCCTGGAAGCATGAAAATCACTTTAAACATGCTAATTTTAGCTCTAAAACTGATGATTTACCTATAAATGTGAACTGACGTTCAAAAATAAAACATTTGAAAATGGACCATTTTTCACCTTTCTGAAGCATGACGTAATGGGGGTGTTATCTCTTTTGTCAAAAATCACCTGTTTTTGCTTGAACATTAAATGCCTCCAAATGGTATTTAATTCACTTCCTGGGCCCCTGGAAGCATGAAAATCACTTTAAACATGCTAATTTTAGCTCTAAAACTGATGATCTACCTACAAATGTGAACTGACGTTCAAAAATAAAACATTTGAAAATGGACCATTTTTCACCTTTATGAAGCATGACGTAATGGGGGGGTGTTATCTCTTTTGGCAAAAATCACCTGTTTTTGCTTGAACATTAAATGCCTCCAAATGGTATTTAATTCACTTCCCGGGGTGAAGAAACACTTTTTGAGACCTCAGAGTGAGTGAATTGGCAATTTTCATGCACTTTTAACCATTCCACAAATCTTGTGTTTAGGGCCCCTGGAAGCATGAAAATCACTTTAAACATGCTAATTTTAGCTCTAAAACTGATGATCCACCTATAAATGTGAACTGACGTTCAAAAATAAAACATTTGAAAGCGGACCATTTTTCACCTTTCTGAAGCATGACGTAATGGGGGGGTGTTATCTCTTTTGTCAAAAATCACCTGTTTTTGCTTGAACATTAAATGCCTCAAAATGGTATTTAATTCACTTCCGGGGCCCCTGAAAGCATGAAAATCACTTTAAACATGCTAATTTTAGCTCTAAAACTGATGATCTACCTACAAATGTGAACTGACGTTCCAAAATAAAACATTTGAAAACGGACCATTTTTCACCTTTCTGAAGCATGACGTAATGGGGGTGTTATCTCTTTTGGCAAAAATCACCTGTTTTTGCTTGAACATTAAATGCCTCCAAATGGTATTTAATTCACTTCCCGGTGTGAAGAACCACTTTTTGAGACCTCAGAGTGAGTAAATTGGCCATTTTCATGTACTTTTAACCATTCCACAAATCTTGTGTTTAGGGCCTCTGGAAGCATGAAAATCACTTTAAACATGCTAATTTTAGCTCTAAAACTGATGATCTACCTATAAATGTGAACTGACGTTCAAAAATAAAACATTTGAAAATGGACCATTTTTCACCTTTCTGAAGCATGACGTAATGGGGGGTGTTATCTCTTTTGTCAAAAATCACCTGTTTTTGCTTGAACATTAAATGCCTCCAAATGGTATTTAATTCACTTCCTGGGCCCCTGGAAGCATGAAAATCACTTTAAACATGCTAATTTTAGCTCTAAAACTGATGATCTACCTACAAATGTGAACTGACGTTCAAAAATAAAACATTTGAAAACGGACCATTTTTCACCTTTCTGAAGCATGACGTAATGGGGGGTGTTATCTCTTTTGGCAAAAATCACCTGTTTTTGCTTGAACATTAAATGCCTCCAAATGGTATTTAATTTACTTCCCGGGGTGAAGAAACACTTTTTGAGACCTCAGAGTGAGTGAATTGCCAATTTTCATGCACTTTTAACCATTCCACAAATCTTGTGTTTAGGGCCCCTGGAAGCATGAAAATCACTTTAAACATGCTAATTTTAGCTCTAAAACTGATGATCTACCTACAAATGTGAACTGACGTTCAAAAATAAAACATTTGAAAGCGGACCATTTTTCACCTTTCTGAAGCATGACGTAATGGGGGGGGTGTTATCTCTTTTGTCAAAAATCACCTGTTTTTGCTTGAACATTAAATGCCTGCAAATGGTATTTAATTCACTTCCCGGGCCCCTGGAAGCATGAAAATCACTTTAAACATGCTAATTTTAGCTCTAAAACTGATGATCTACCTACAAATGTGAACTGACGTTCAAAAATAAAACCTTTGAAAACGGAGCATTTTTCATTTTTCTGAAGCATGACGTAATGGGGGGGTGTTATCTCTTTTGGCAAAAATCACCTGTTTTTGCTTGAACATTAAATGCCTCCAAATGGTATTTAATTCACTTCCCGGGGTGAAGAAACACTTTTTGAGACCTCAGAGTGAGTGAATTGGCAATTTTCATGCACTTTTAACCATTCCACAAATCTTGTGTTTAGGGCCCCTGGAAGCATGAAAATCACTTTAAACATGCTAATTTTAGCTCTAAAACTGATGATCTACCTATAAATGTGAACTGACGTTCAAAAATAAAACATTTGAAAATGGACCATTTTTCACCTTTCTGAAGCATGACGTAATGGGGGGGTGATATCTCTTTTGTCAAAAATCACCTGTTTTTGCTTGAACATTAAATGCCTCCAAATGGTATTTAATTCACTTCCCGGGCCCCTGGAAGCATGAAAATCACTTTAAACATGCTAATTTTAGCTCTAAAACTGATGATTTACCTATAAATGTGAACTGACGTTCAAAAATAAAACATTTGAAAATGGACTATTTTTCACCTTTCTGAAGCATGACGTAATGGGGGGTGTTATCTCTTTTGTCAAAAATCACCTGTTTTTGCTTGAACATTAAATGCCTCCAAATGGTATTTAATTCACTTCCTGGGCCCCTGGAAGCATGAAAATCACTTTAAACATGCTAATTTTAGCTCTAAAACTGATGATCTACCTACAAATGTGAACTGACGTTCAAAAATAAAACATTTGAAAATGGACCATTTTTCACCTTTATGAAGCATGACGTAATGGGGGGGGTGTTATCTCTTTTGGCAAAAATCACCTGTTTTTGCTTGAACATTAAATGCCTCCAAATGGTATTTAATTCACTTCCCGGGGTGAAGAAACACTTTTTGAGACCTCAGAGTGAGTAAATTGGCCATTTTCATGTACTTTTAACCATTCCACAAATCTTGTGTTTAGGGCCCCTGGAAGCATGAAAATCACTTTAAACATGCTAATTTTAGCTCTAAAACTGATGATCTACCTATAAATGTGAACTGACGTTCAAAAATAAAACATTTGAAAATGGACCATTTTTCACCTTTCTGAAGCATGACGTAATGGGGGGTGTTATCTCTTTTGTCAAAAATCACCTGTTTTTGCTTGAACATTAAATGCCTCCAAATGGTATTTAATTCACTTCCCGGTCCCCTGGAAGCATGAAAATCACTTTAAACATGCTAATTTTAGCTCTAAAACTGATGATCTACCTACAAATGTGAACTGACGTTCAAAAATAAAACATTTGAAAACGGACCATTTTTCACCTTTCTGAAGCATGACGTAATGGGGGGGTGTTATCTCTTTTGGCAAAAATCACCTGTTTTTGCTTGAACATTAAATGCCTCCAAATGGTATTTAATTCACTTCCCGGGGTGAAGAAACACTTTTTGAGACCTCAGAGTGAGTAAATTGGCCATTTTCATGTACTTTTAACCATTCCACAAATCTTGTGTTTAGGGCCCCTGGAAGCATGAAAATCACTTTAAACATGCTAATTTTAGCTCTACAACTGATGATTTACCTATAAATGTGAACTGACGTTCAAAAATAAAACATTTGAAAATGGGCCATTTTTCACCTTTCTGAAGCATGACGTAATGGGGGGTGTTATCTCTTTTGTCAAAAATCACCTGTTTTTGCTTGAACATTAAATGCCTCCAAGTGGTATTTAATTCACTTCCCGGGCCCCTGGAAGCATGAAAATCACTTTAAACATGCTAATTTAGCTTTAAAACTGATGATCTACCTACAAATGTGAACTGACGTTCAAAAATAAAACATTTGAAAACGGATAATTTTTCACCTTTCTGAAGCATGACGTAATGGGGGGGTGTTATCTCTTTTGGCAAAAATCACCTGTTTTTGCTTGAACATTAAATGCCTCCAAATGGTATTTAATTCACTTCCCGGGGTGAAGAAACACTTTTTGAGACCTCAGAGTGAGTGAATTGGCAATTTTCATGCACTTTTAACCATTCCACAAATCTTGTGTTTAGGGCCCCTGGAAGCATGAAAATCACTTTAAACATGCTCATTTTAGCTCTAAAACTGATGATCTACCTACAAATGTGAACTGACGTTCAAAAATAAAACATTTGAAAGCGGACCATTTTTCACCTTTCTGAAGCATGACGTAATGGGGGGGTGTTATCTCTTTTGTCAAAAATCACCTGTTTTTGCTTGAACATTAAATGCCTCAAAATGGTATTTAATTCACTTCCCGGGCCCCTGAAAGCATGAAAATCACTTTAAACATGCTAATTTTAGCTCTAAAACTGATGATCTACCTACAAATGTGAACTGACGTTCTAAATAAAACATTTGAAAACGGACCATTTTTTACCTTTCTGAAGCATGACGTAATGGGAGGTGTTATCTCTTTTGGCAAAAATCACCTGTTTTTGCTTGAACATTAAATGCCTCCAAATGGTATTTAATTCACTTCCCGGGGTGAAGAAACACTTTTTGAGACCTCAGAGTGAGTAAATTGGCCGTTTTCATGTACTTTTAACCATTCCACAAATCTTGTGTTTAGGGCCCCTGGAAGCATGAAAATCACTTTAAACATGCTAATTTTAGCTCTAAAACTGATGATCTACCTATAAATGTGAACTGACGTTCAAAAATAAAACATTTGAAAATGAACCATTTTTCACCTTTCTGAAGCATGACGTAATGGGAGGTGTTATCTCTTTTGTCAAAAATCACCTGTTTTTGCTTGAACATTAAATGCCTCCAAATGGTATTTAATTCACTTCCTGGGCCCCTGGAAGCATGAAAATCACTTTAAACATGCTAATTTTAGCTCTAAAACTGATGATCTACCTACAAATGTGAACTGACGTTCAAAAATAAAACATTTGAAAACGGACCATTTTTCACCTTTCTGAAGCATGACGTAATGGGGGGGTGTTATCTCTTTTGGCAAAAATCACCTGTTTTTGCTTGAACATTAAATGCCTCCAAATGGTATTTAATTCACCTTCCGGGGTGAAGAAACACTTTTTGAGACCTCAGAGTGAGTAAATTGGCCATTTTCATGCACTTTTAACCATTCCACAAATCTTGTGTTTAGGGCCCCTGGAAGCATGAAAATCACTTTAAACATGCTAATTTAGCTCTAAAACTGATTATCTACCTACAAATGTGAACTGTGGTTCAAAAATAAAACATTTGAAAACGGATAATTTTTCACCTTTCTGAAGCATGTAGTAATGGGGGGGGTGTTATCTCTTTTGTCAAAAATCACCTGTTTTTGCTTGAACATTAAATGCCTCCAAATGGTATTTAATTCACTTCCCGGGCCCCTGGAAGCATGAAAATCACTTTAAACATGCTAATTTAGCTTTAAAACTGATGATCTACCTACAAATGTGAACTGACGTTCAAAAATAAAACATTTGAAAACGGATAATTTTTCACCTTTCTGAAGCATGACGTAATGGGGGGGTGTTATCTCTTTTGGCAAAAATCACCTGTTTTTGCTTGAACATTAAATGCCTCCAAATGGTATTTAATTCACCTTCCGGGGTGAAGAAACACTTTTTGAGACCTCAGAGTGAGTGAATTGGCAATTTTCATGCACTTTTAACCATTCCACAAATCTTGTGTTTAGGGCCCCTGGAAGCATGAAAATCACTTTAAACATGCTAATTTAGCTCTAAAACTGATGATCTACCTACAAATGTGAACTGACGTTCAAAAATAAAACATTTGAAAGCGGACCATTTTTCACCTTTCTGAAGCATGACATAATGGGGGGGTGTTATCTCTTTTGTCAAAAATCACCTGTTTTTGCTTGAACATTAAATGCCTCAAAATGGTATTTAATTCACTTCCCGGGCCCCTGAAAGCATGAAAATCACTTTAAACATGCTAATTTTAGCTCTAAAACTGATGATCTACCTACAAATGTGAACTGACGTTCTAAATAAAACATTTGAAAACGGACCATTTTTTACCTTTCTGAAGCATGACGTAATGGGGGGTGTTATCTCTTTTGGCAAAAATCACCTGTTTTTGCTTGAACATTAAATGCCTCCAAATGGTATTTAATTCACTTCCCGGGGTGAAGAAACACTTTTTGAGACCTCAGAGTGAGTAAATTGGACGTTTTCATGTACTTTTAACCATTCCACAAATCTTGTGTTTAGGGCCCCTGGAAGCATCAAAATCACTTTAAACATGCTAATGTTAGCTCTAAAACTGATGATCTACCTACAAATGTGAACTGACGTTCAAAAATAAAACATTTGAAAACGGACCATTTTTCACCTTTCTGAAGCATGTAGTAATGGGGGTGTTATCTCTTTTGGCAAAAATCACCTGTTTTTGCTTGAACATTAAATGCCTCCAAATGGTATTTAATTCACTTCCCGGGGTGAAGAAACACTTTTTCAGACCTGAGAGTGAGTAAATTGGCCATTTTCATGTACTTTTAACCATTCCACAAATCTTGTGTTTAGGGCCCCTGGAAGCATGAAAATCACTTTAAACATGCTAATTTTAGCTCTAAAACTGATGATTTACCTATAAATGTGAACTGACGTTCAAAAATAAAACATTTGAAAATGGACCATTTTTCACCTTTCTGAAGCATGACGTAATGGGGGGGTGTTATCTCTTTTGTCAAAAATCACCTGTTTTTGCTTGAACATTAAATGCCTCCAAATGGTATTTAATTCACTTCCCGGGCCCCTGGAAGCATGAAAATCACTTTAAACATGCTAATTTTAGCTCTAAAACTGATGATCTACCTACAAATGTGAACTGACGTTCAAAAATAAAACATTTGAAAACGGACCATTTTTCACCTTTCTGAAGCATGACGTAATGGGGGGGTGTTATCTCTTTTGGCAAAAATCACCTGTTTTTGCTTGAACATTAAATGCCTCCAAATGGTATTTAATTCACTTCCCGGGGTGAAGAAACACTTTTTGAGACCTCAGAGTGAGTAAATTGGCCATTTTCATGTACTTTTAACCATTCCACAAATCTTGTGTTTAGGGCCCCTGGAAGCATGAAAATCACTTTAAACATGCTAATTTTAGCTCTAAAACTGATGATCTACCTATAAATGTGAACTGACGTTCAAAAATAAAACATTTGAAAATGGACCATTTTTCACCTTTCTGAAGCATGACGTAATGGGGGGGTGTTATCTCTTTTGTCAAAAATCACCTGTTTTTGCTTGAACATTAAATGCCTCCAAATGGTATTTAATTCACTTCCCAGGCCCCTGGAAGCATGAAAATCACTTTAAACATGCTAATTTTAGCTCTAAAACTGATGATTTACCTATAAATGTGAACTGACGTTCAAAAATAAAACATTTGAAAATGGACCATTTTTCACCTTTCTGAAGCATGACGTAATGGGGGTGTTATCTCTTTTGTCAAAAATCACCTGTTTTTGCTTGAACATTAAATGCCTCCAAATGGTATTTAATTCACTTCCTGGGCCCCTGGAAGCATGAAAATCACTTTAAACATGCTAATTTTAGCTCTAAAACTGATGATCTACCTACAAATGTGAACTGACGTTCAAAAATAAAACATTTGAAAATGGACCATTTTTCACCTTTATGAAGCATGACGTAATGGGGGGGTGTTATCTCTTTTGGCAAAAATCACCTGTTTTTGCTTGAACATTAAATGCCTCCAAATGGTATTTAATTCACTTCCCGGGGTGAAGAAACACTTTTTGAGACCTCAGAGTGAGTGAATTGGCAATTTTCATGCACTTTTAACCATTCCACAAATCTTGTGTTTAGGGCCCCTGGAAGCATGAAAATCACTTTAAACATGCTAATTTTAGCTCTAAAACTGATGATCCACCTATAAATGTGAACTGACGTTCAAAAATAAAACATTTGAAAGCGGACCATTTTTCACCTTTCTGAAGCATGACGTAATGGGGGGGTGTTATCTCTTTTGTCAAAAATCACCTGTTTTTGCTTGAACATTAAATGCCTCAAAATGGTATTTAATTCACTTCCGGGGCCCCTGAAAGCATGAAAATCACTTTAAACATGCTAATTTTAGCTCTAAAACTGATGATCTACCTACAAATGTGAACTGACGTTCCAAAATAAAACATTTGAAAACGGACCATTTTTCACCTTTCTGAAGCATGACGTAATGGGGGTGTTATCTCTTTTGGCAAAAATCACCTGTTTTTGCTTGAACATTAAATGCCTCCAAATGGTATTTAATTCACTTCCCGGTGTGAAGAACCACTTTTTGAGACCTCAGAGTGAGTAAATTGGCCATTTTCATGTACTTTTAACCATTCCACAAATCTTGTGTTTAGGGCCTCTGGAAGCATGAAAATCACTTTAAACATGCTAATTTTAGCTCTAAAACTGATGATCTACCTATAAATGTGAACTGACGTTCAAAAATAAAACATTTGAAAATGGACCATTTTTCACCTTTCTGAAGCATGACGTAATGGGGGGTGTTATCTCTTTTGTCAAAAATCACCTGTTTTTGCTTGAACATTAAATGCCTCCAAATGGTATTTAATTCACTTCCTGGGCCCCTGGAAGCATGAAAATCACTTTAAACATGCTAATTTTAGCTCTAAAACTGATGATCTACCTACAAATGTGAACTGACGTTCAAAAATAAAACATTTGAAAACGGACCATTTTTCACCTTTCTGAAGCATGACGTAATGGGGGGTATCTCTTTTGGCAAAAATCACCTGTTTTTGCTTGAACATTAAATGCCTCCAAATGGTATTTAATTTACTTCCCGGGGTGAAGAAACACTTTTTGAGACCTCAGAGTGAGTGAATTGCCAATTTTCATGCACTTTTAACCATTCCACAAATCTTGTGTTTAGGGCCCCTGGAAGCATGAAAATCACTTTAAACATGCTAATTTTAGCTCTAAAACTGATGATCTACCTACAAATGTGAACTGACGTTCAAAAATAAAACATTTGAAAGCGGACCATTTTTCACCTTTCTGAAGCATGACGTAATGGGGGGGGTGTTATCTCTTTTGTCAAAAATCACCTGTTTTTGCTTGAACATTAAATGCCTGCAAATGGTATTTAATTCACTTCCCGGGCCCCTGGAAGCATGAAAATCACTTTAAACATGCTAATTTTAGCTCTAAAACTGATGATCTACCTACAAATGTGAACTGACGTTCAAAAATAAAACCTTTGAAAACGGAGCATTTTTCATTTTTCTGAAGCATGACGTAATGGGGGGGTGTTATCTCTTTTGGCAAAAATCACCTGTTTTTGCTTGAACATTAAATGCCTCCAAATGGTATTTAATTCACTTCCCGGGGTGAAGAAACACTTTTTGAGACCTCAGAGTGAGTGAATTGGCAATTTTCATGCACTTTTAACCATTCCACAAATCTTGTGTTTAGGGCCCCTGGAAGCATGAAAATCACTTTAAACATGCTAATTTAGCTCTAAAACTGATGATCTACCTATAAATGTGAACTGACGTTCAAAAATAAAACATTTGAAAATGGACCATTTTTCACCTTTCTGAAGCATGACGTAATGGGGGGGTGATATCTCTTTTGTCAAAAATCACCTGTTTTCGCTTGAACATTAAATGCCTCCAAATGGTATTTAATTCACTTCCCGGGCCCCTGGAAGCATGAAAATCACTTTAAACATGCTAATTTTAGCTCTAAAACTGATGATTTACCTATAAATGTGAACTGACGTTCAAAAATAAAACATTTGAAAATGGACTATTTTTCACCTTTCTGAAGCATGACGTAATGGGGGGTGTTATCTCTTTTGTCAAAAATCACCTGTTTTTGCTTGAACATTAAATGCCTCCAAATGGTATTTAATTCACTTCCTGGGCCCCTGGAAGCATGAAAATCACTTTAAACATGCTAATTTTAGCTCTAAAACTGATGATCTACCTACAAATGTGAACTGACGTTCAAAAATAAAACATTTGAAAATGGACCATTTTTCACCTTTATGAAGCATGACGTAATGGGGGGGTGTTATCTCTTTTGGCAAAAATCACCTGTTTTTGCTTGAACATTAAATGCCTCCAAATGGTATTTAATTCACTTCCCGGGGTGAAGAAACACTTTTTGAGACCCCAGAGTGAGTGAATTGGCAATTTTCATGCACTTTTAACCATTCCACAAATCTTGTGTTTAGGGCCCCTGGAAGCATGAAAATCACTTTAAACATGCTAATTTTAGCTCTAAAACTGATGATCCACCTATAAATGTGAACTGACGTTCAAAAATAAAACATTTGAAAGCGGACCATTTTTCACCTTTCTGAAGCATGACGTAATGGGGGGGTGTTATCTCTTTTGTCAAAAATCACCTGTTTTTGCTTGAACATTAAATGCCTCAAAATGGTATTTAATTCACTTCCGGGGCCCCTGAAAGCATGAAAATCACTTTAAACATGCTAATTTTAGCTCTAAAACTGATGATCTACCTACAAATGTGAACTGACGTTCCAAAATAAAACATTTGAAAACGGACCATTTTTCACCTTTCTGAAGCATGACGTAATGGGGGTGTTATCTCTTTTGGCAAAAATCACCTGTTTTTGCTTGAACATTAAATGCCTCCAAATGGTATTTAATTCACTTCCCGGGGTGAAGAACCACTTTTTGAGACCTCAGAGTGAGTAAATTGGCCATTTTCCTGTACTTTTAACCATTCCACAAATCTTGTGTTTAGGGCCTCTGGAAGCATGAAAATCACTTTAAACATGCTAATTTTAGCTCTAAAACTGATGATCTACCTATAAATGTGAACTGACGTTCAAAAATAAAACATTTGAAAATGGACCATTTTTCACCTTTCTGAAGCATGACGTAATGGGGGGTGTTATCTCTTTTGTCAAAAATCACCTGTTTTTGCTTGAACATTAAATGCCTCCAAATGGTATTTAATTCACTTCCTGGGCCCCTGGAAGCATGAAAATCACTTTAAACATGCTAATTTTAGCTCTAAAACTGATGATCTACCTACAAATGTGAACTGACGTTCAAAAATAAAACATTTGAAAACGGACCATTTTTCACCTTTCTGAAGCATGACGTAATGGGGGGTGTTATCTCTTTTGGCAAAAATCACCTGTTTTTGCTTGAACATTAAATGCCTCCAAATGGTATTTAATTTACTTCCCGGGGTGAAGAAACACTTTTTGAGACCTCAGAGTGAGTGAATTGCCAATTTTCATGCACTTTTAACCATTCCACAAATCTTGTGTTTAGGGCCCCTGGAAGCATGAAAATCACTTTAAACATGCTAATTTTAGCTCTAAAACTGATGATCTACCTACAAATGTGAACTGACGTTCAAAAATAAAACATTTGAAAGCGGACCATTTTTCACCTTTCTGAAGCATGACGTAATGGGGGGGGGTGTTATCTCTTTTGTCAAAAATCACCTGTTTTTGCTTGAACATTAAATGCCTGCAAATGGTATTTAATTCACTTCCCGGGCCCCTGGAAGCATGAAAATCACTTTAAACATGCTAATTTTAGCTCTAAAACTGATGATCTACCTACAAATGTGAACTGACGTTCAAAAATAAAACCTTTGAAAACGGAGCATTTTTCATTTTTCTGAAGCATGACGTAATGGGGGGGTGTTATCTCTTTTGGCAAAAATCACCTGTTTTTGCTTGAACATTAAATGCCTCCAAATGGTATTTAATTCACTTCCCGGGGTGAAGAAACACTTTTTGAGACCTCAGAGTGAGTGAATTGGCAATTTTCATGCACTTTTATCCATTCCACAAATCTTGTGTTTAGGGCCCCTGGAAGCATGAAAATCACTTTAAACATGCTAATTTTAGCTCTAAAACTGATGATCTACCTACAAATGTGAACTGACGTTCAAAAATAAAACATTTGAAAACGGACCATTTTTCACCTTTCTGAAGCATGACGTAATGGGGGGGTGTTATCTCTTTTGGCAAAAATCACCTGTTTTTGCTTGAACATTAAATGCCTCAAAATGGTATTTAATTCACTTCCCGGGCCCCTGAAAGCATGAAAATCACTTTAAACATGCTAATTTTAGCTCTAAAACTGATGATCTACCTACAAATGTGAACTGACGTTCCAAAATAAAACATTTGAAAACGGACCATTTTTCACCTTTCTGAAGCATGACGTAATGGGGGTGTTATCTCTTTTGGCAAAAATCACCTGTTTTTGCTTGAACATTAAATGCCTCCAAATGGTATTTAATTCACTTCCCGGGGTGAAGAAACACTTTTTGAGACCTCAGAGTGAGTAAATTGGCCATTTTCATGTACTTTTAACCATTCCACAAATCTTGTGTTTAGGGCCCCTGGAAGCATGAAAATCACTTTAAACATGCTAATTTTAGCTTTAAAACTGATGATCTACCTATAAATGTGAACTGACGTTCAAAAATAAAACATTTGAAAATGGACCATTTTTCACCTTTCTGAAGCATGACGTAATGGGGGGTGTTATCTCTTTTGTCAAAAATCACCTTTTTTTGCTTGAACATTAAATGCTTCCAAATGGTATTTAATTCACTTCCTGGGCCCCTGGAAGCATGAAAATCACTTTAAACATGCTAATTTTAGCTCTAAAACTGATGATCTACCTACAAATGTGAACTGACATTCAAAAATAAAACATTTGAAAACGGACCATTTTTCACCTTTCTGAAGCATGACGTAATGGGGGGGTGTTATCTCTTTTGTCAAAAATCACCTGTTTTTGCTTGAACATTAAATGCCTCCAAATGGTATTTAATTCACTTCCTGGGCCCCTGGAAGCATGAAAATCACTTTAAACATGCTAATTTTAGCTCTAAAACTGATGATCTACCTACAAATGTGAACTGACGTTCAAAAATAAAACATTTGAAAACGGACCATTTTTCACCTTTCTGAAGCATGACGTAATGGGGGGGTGTTATCTCTTTTGGCAAAAATCACCTGTTTTTGCTTGAACATTAAATGCCTCCAAACGGTATTTAATTCACTTCCCGGGGTGAAGAAACACTTTTTGAGACCTCAGAGTGAGTGAATTGGCAATTTTCATGCACTTTTAACCATTCCACAAATCTTGTGTTTAGGGCCCCTGGAAGCATGAAAATCACTTTAAACATGCTAATTTTAGCTCTAAAACTGATGATCTACCTACAAATGTGAACTGACGTTCAAAAATAAAACATTTGAAAATGGACCATTTTTCACCTTTCTGAAGCATGACGTAATGGGGGGGTGTTATCTCTTTTGGCAAAAATCACCTGTTTTTGCTTGAACATTAAATGCCTCCAAATGGTATTTAATTCACTTCCCGGGGTGAAGAAACACCTTTTGAGTCCTCAGAGTGAGTGAATTGGCAATTTTCATGCACTTTTAACCATTCCACAAATCTTGTGTTTAGGGCCCCTGGAAGCATGAAAATCACTTTAAACATGCTTATTTTAGCTCTAAAACTGATGATCTACCTACAAATGTGAACTGACGTTCAAAAATAAAACATTTGAAAATGGACCATTTTTCACCTTTCTGAAGCATGACGTAATGGGGGGGTGTTATCTCTTTTGGCAAAAATCACCTGTTTTTGCTTGAACATTAAATGCCTCCAAATGGTATTTTAATTCACTTCCCGGGGTGAAGAAACACTTTTTGAGACCTCAGAGTGAGTGAATTGGCAATTTTCATGCACTTTTAACCATTCCACAAATCTTGTGTTTAGGGCCCCTGGAAGCATGAAAATCACTTTAAACATGCTAATTTTAGCTCTAAAACTGATGATCTACCTACAAATGTGAACTGACGTTCAAAAATAAAACATTTGAAAGCGGACCATTTTTCACCTTTCTGAAGCATGACGTAATGGGGGGGTGTTATCTCTTTTGTCAAAAATCACCTGTTTTTGCTTGAACATTAAATGCCTCCAAATGGTATTTAATTCACTTCCCGGGCCCCTGGAAGCATGAAAATCACTTTAAACATGCTAATTTTAGCTCTAAAACTGATGATCTACCTACAAATGTGAACTGACGTTCAAAAATAAAACATTTGAAAACGGACCATTTTTCATTTTTCTGAAGCATGACGTAATGGGGGGGTGTTATCTCTTTTGGCAAAAATCACCTGTTTTTGCTTGAACATTAAATGCCTCCAAATGGTATTTAATTCACTTCCCGGGGTGAAGAAACACTTTTTGAGACCTCAGAGTGAGTGAATTGGCAATTTTCATGCACTTTTAACCATTCCACAAATCTTGTGTTTAGGGCCCCTGGAAGCATGAAAATCACTTTAAACATGCTAATTTTAGCTCTAAAACTGATGATCTACCTATAAATGTGAACTGACGTTCAAAAATAAAACATTTGAAAATGGACCATTTTTCACCTTTCTGAAGCATGACGTAATGGGGGGGTGTTATCTCTTTTGTCAAAAATCACCTGTTTTTGCTTGAACATTAAATGCCTCCAAATGGTATTTAATTCACTTCCCGGGCCCCTGGAAGCATGAAAATCACTTTAAACATGCTAATTTTAGCTCTAAAACTGATGATTTACCTATAAATGTGAACTGACGTTCAAAAATAAAACATTTGAAAATGGACCATTTTTCACCTTTCTGAAGCATGACGTAATGGGGGGTGTTATCTCTTTTGTCAAAAATCACCTGTTTTTGCTTGAACATTAAATGCCTCCAAATGGTATTTAATTCACTTCCTGGGCCCCTGGAAGCATGAAAATCACTTTAAACATGCTAATTTTAGCTCTAAAACTGATGATCTACCTACAAATGTGAACTGACGTTCAAAAATAAAACATTTGAAAATGGACCATTTTTCACCTTTATGAAGCATGACGTAATGGGGGGGTGTTATCTCTTTTGGCAAAAATCACCTGTTTTTGCTTGAACATTAAATGCCTCCAAATGGTATTTAATTCACTTCCCGGGGTGAAGAAACACTTTTTGAGACCTCAGAGTGAGTGAATTGGCAATTTTCATGCACTTTTAACCATTCCACAAATCTTGTGTTTAGGGCCCCTGGAAGCATGAAAATCACTTTAAACATGCTAATTTTAGCTCTAAAACTGATGATCCACCTATAAATGTGAACTGACGTTCAAAAATAAAACATTTGAAAGCGGACCATTTTTCACCTTTCTGAAGCATGACGTAATGGGGGGGTGTTATCTCTTTTGTCAAAAATCACCTGTTTTTGCTTGAACATTAAATGCCTCAAAATGGTATTTAATTCACTTCCGGGGCCCCTGAAAGCATGAAAATCACTTTAAACATGCTAATTTTAGCTCTAAAACTGATGATCTACCTACAAATGTGAACTGACGTTCCAAAATAAAACATTTGAAAACGGACCATTTTTCACCTTTCTGAAGCATGACGTAATGGGGGTGTTATCTCTTTTGGCAAAAATCACCTGTTTTTGCTTGAACATTAAATGCCTCCAAATGGTATTTAATTCACTTCCCGGGCCCCTGGAAGCATGAAAATCACTTTAAACATGCTAATTTTAGCTCTAAAACTGATGATCTACCTACAAATGTGAACTGACGTTCAAAAATAAAACCTTTGAAAACGGAGCATTTTTCATTTTTCTGAAGCATGACGTAATGGGGGGGTGTTATCTCTTTTGGCAAAAATCACCTGTTTTTGCTTGAACATTAAATGCCTCCAAATGGTATTTAATTCACTTCCCGGGGTGAAGAAACACTTTTTGAGACCTCAGAGTGAGTGAATTGGCCATTTTCATGCACTTTTAACCATTCCACAAATCTTGTGTTTAGGGCCCCTGGAAGCATGAAAATCACTTTAAACATGCTAATTTTAGCTCTAAAACTGATGATCTACCTACAAATGTGAACTGACGTTCCAAAATAAAACATTTGAAAACGGACCATTTTTCACCTTTCTGAAGCATGACGTAATGGGGGTGTTATCTCTTTTGGCAAAAATCACCTGTTTTTGCTTGAACATTAAATGCCTCCAAATGGTATTTAATTCACTTCCCGGGGTGAAGAAACACTTTTTGAGACCTCAGAGTGAGTAAATTGGCCATTTTCATGTACTTTTAACCATTCCACAAATCTTGTGTTTAGGGCCCCTGGAAGCATGAAAATCACTTTAAACATGCTAATTTTAGCTTTAAAACTGATGATCTACCTATAAATGTGAACTGACGTTCAAAAATAAAACATTTGAAAATGGACCATTTTTCACCTTTCTGAAGCATGACGTAATGGGGGGTGTTATCTCTTTTGTCAAAAATCACCTTTTTTTGCTTGAACATTAAATGCTTCCAAATGGTATTTAATTCACTTCCTGGGCCCCTGGAAGCATGAAAATCACTTTAAACATGCTAATTTTAGCTCTAAAACTGATGATCTACCTACAAATGTGAACTGACATTCAAAAATAAAACATTTGAAAACGGACCATTTTTCACCTTTCTGAAGCATGACGTAATGGGGGGGTGTTATCTCTTTTGTCAAAAATCACCTGTTTTTGCTTGAACATTAAATGCCTCCAAATGGTATTTAATTCACTTCCTGGGCCCCTGGAAGCATGAAAATCACTTTAAACATGCTAATTTTAGCTCTAAAACTGATGATCTACCTACAAATGTGAACTGACGTTCAAAAATAAAACATTTGAAAACGGACCATTTTTCACCTTTCTGAAGCATGACGTAATGGGGGGGTGTTATCTCTTTTGGCAAAAATCACCTGTTTTTGCTTGAACATTAAATGCCTCCAAACGGTATTTAATTCACTTCCCGGGGTGAAGAAACACTTTTTGAGACCTCAGAGTGAGTGAATTGGCAATTTTCATGCACTTTTAACCATTCCACAAATCTTGTGTTTAGGGCCCCTGGAAGCATGAAAATCACTTTAAACATGCTAATTTTAGCTCTAAAACTGATGATCTACCTACAAATGTGAACTGACGTTCAAAAATAAAACATTTGAAAATGGACCATTTTTCACCTTTCTGAAGCATGACGTAATGGGGGGGTGTTATCTCTTTTGGCAAAAATCACCTGTTTTTGCTTGAACATTAAATGCCTCCAAATGGTATTTAATTCACTTCCCGGGGTGAAGAAACACTTTTTGAGTCCTCAGAGTGAGTGAATTGGCAATTTTCATGCACTTTTAACCATTCCACAAATCTTGTGTTTAGGGCCCCTGGAAGCATGAAAATCACTTTAAACATGCTTATTTTAGCTCTAAAACTGATGATATACCTACAAATGTGAACTGACGTTCAAAAATAAAACATTTGAAAATGGACCATTTTTCACCTTTCTGAAGCATGACGTAATGGGGGGGGTGTTATCTCTTTTGGCAAAAGTCACCTGTTTTTGCTTGAACATTAAATGCCTCCAAATGGTATTTTAATTCACTTCCCGGGGTGAAGAAACACTTTTTGAGACCTCAGAGTGAGTGAATTGGCAATTTTCATGCACTTTTAACCATTCCACAAATCTTGTGTTTAGGGCCCCTGGAAGCATGAAAATCACTTTAAACATGCTAATTTTAGCTCTAAAACTGATGATCTACCTACAAATGTGAACTGACGTTCAAAAATAAAACATTTGAAAGCGGACCATTTTTCACCTTTCTGAAGCATGACGTAATGGGGGGGTGTTATCTCTTTTGTCAAAAATCACCTGTTTTTGCTTGAACATTAAATGCCTCCAAATGGTATTTAATTCACTTCCCGGGCCCCTGGAAGCATGAAAATCACTTTAAACATGCTAATTTTAGCTCTAAAACTGATGATCTACCTACAAATGTGAACTGACGTTCAAAAATAAAACATTTGAAAACGGACCATTTTTCATTTTTCTGAAGCATGACGTAATGGGGGGGTGTTATCTCTTTTGGCAAAAATCACCTGTTTTTGCTTGAACATTAAATGCCTCCAAATGGTATTTAATTCACTTCCCGGGGTGAAGAAACACTTTTTGAGACCTCAGAGTGAGTGAATTGGCAATTTTCATGCACTTTTAACCATTCCACAAATCTTGTGTTTAGGGCCCCTGGAAGCATGAAAATCACTTTAAACATGCTAATTTTAGCTCTAAAACTGATGATCTACCTATAAATGTGAACTGACGTTCAAAAATAAAACATTTGAAAATGGACCATTTTTCACCTTTCTGAAGCATGACGTAATGGGGGGGTGTTATCTCTTTTGTCAAAAATCACCTGTTTTTGCTTGAACATTAAATGCCTCCAAATGGTATTTAATTCACTTCCCGGGCCCCTGGAAGCATGAAAATCACTTTAAACATGCTAATTTTAGCTCTAAAACTGATGATTTACCTATAAATGTGAACTGACGTTCAAAAATAAAACATTTGAAAATGGACCATTTTTCACCTTTCTGAAGCATGACGTAATGGGGGGTGTTATCTCTTTTGTCAAAAATCACCTGTTTTTGCTTGAACATTAAATGCCTCCAAATGGTATTTAATTCACTTCCTGGGCCCCTGGAAGCATGAAAATCACTTTAAACATGCTAATTTTAGCTCTAAAACTGATGATCTACCTACAAATGTGAACTGACGTTCAAAAATAAAACATTTGAAAATGGACCATTTTTCACCTTTATGAAGCATGACGTAATGGGGGGGTGTTATCTCTTTTGGCAAAAATCACCTGTTTTTGCTTGAACATTAAATGCCTCCAAATGGTATTTAATTCACTTCCCGGGGTGAAGAAACACTTTTTGAGACCTCAGAGTGAGTGAATTGGCAATTTTCATGCACTTTTAACCATTCCACAAATCTTGTGTTTAGGGCCCCTGGAAGCATGAAAATCACTTTAAACATGCTAATTTTAGCTCTAAAACTGATGATCCACCTATAAATGTGAACTGACGTTCAAAAATAAAACATTTGAAAGCGGACCATTTTTCACCTTTCTGAAGCATGACGTAATGGGGGGGTGTTATCTCTTTTGTCAAAAATCACCTGTTTTTGCTTGAACATTAAATGCCTCAAAATGGTATTTAATTCACTTCCGGGGCCCCTGAAAGCATGAAAATCACTTTAAACATGCTAATTTTAGCTCTAAAACTGATGATCTACCTACAAATGTGAACTGACGTTCCAAAATAAAACATTTGAAAACGGACCATTTTTCACCTTTCTGAAGCATGACGTAATGGGGGTGTTATCTCTTTTGGCAAAAATCACCTGTTTTTGCTTGAACATTAAATGCCTCCAAATGGTATTTAATTCACTTCCCGGGGTGAAGAACCACTTTTTGAGACCTCAGAGTGAGTAAATTGGCCATTTTCATGTACTTTTAACCATTCCACAAATCTTGTGTTTAGGGCCTCTGGAAGCATGAAAATCACTTTAAACATGCTAATTTTAGCTCTAAAACTGATGATCTACCTATAAATGTGAACTGACGTTCAAAAATAAAACATTTGAAAATGGACCATTTTTCACCTTTCTGAAGCATGACGTAATGGGGGGTGTTATCTCTTTTGTCAAAAATCACCTGTTTTTGCTTGAACATTAAATGCCTCCAAATGGTATTTAATTCACTTACTGGGCCCCTGGAAGCATGAAAATCACTTTAAACATGCTAATTTTAGCTCTAAAACTGATGATCTACCTACAAATGTGAACTGACGTTCAAAAATAAAACATTTGAAAACGGACCATTTTTCACCTTTCTGAAGCATGACGTAATGGGGGGTGTTATCTCTTTTGGCAAAAATCACCTGTTTTTGCTTGAACATTAAATGCCTCCAAATGGTATTTAATTTACTTCCCGGGGTGAAGAAACACTTTTTGAGACCTCAGAGTGAGTGAATTGCCAATTTTCATGCACTTTTAACCATTCCACAAATCTTGTGTTTAGGGCCCCTGGAAGTATGAAAATCACTTTAAACATGCTAATTTTAGCTCTAAAACTGATGATCTACCTACAAATGTGAACTGACGTTCAAAAATAAAACATTTGAAAGCGGACCATTTTTCACCTTTCTGAAGCATGACGTAATGGGGGGGGTGTTATCTCTTTTGTCAAAAATCACCTGTTTTTGCTTGAACATTAAATGCCTGCAAATGGTATTTAATTCACTTCCCGGGCCCCTGGAAGCATGAAAATCACTTTAAACATGCTAATTTTAGCTCTAAAACTGATGATCTACCTACAAATGTGAACTGACGTTCAAAAATAAAACCTTTGAAAACGGAGCATTTTTCATTTTTCTGAAGCATGACGTAATGGGGGGGTGTTATCTCTTTTGGCAAAAATCACCTGTTTTTGCTTGAACATTAAATGCCTCCAAATGGTATTTAATTCACTTCCCGGGGTGAAGAAACACTTTTTGAGACCTCAGAGTGAGTGAATTGGCAATTTTCATGCACTTTTAACCATTCCACAAATCTTGTGTTTAGGGCCCCTGGAAGCATGAAAATCACTTTAAACATGCTAATTTTAGCTCTAAAACTGATGATCTACCTACAAATGTGAACTGACGTTCAAAAATAAAACATTTGAAAACGGACCATTTTTCACCTTTCTGAAGCATGACGTAATGGGGGGGTGTTATCTCTTTTGGCAAAAATCACCTGTTTTTGCTTGAACATTAAATGCCTCCAAATGGTATTTAATTTACTTCCCGGGGTGAAGAAACACTTTTTGAGACCTCAGAGTGAGTGAATTGGCAATTTTCATGCACTTTTAACCATTCCACAAATCTTGTGTTTAGGGCCCCTGGAAGCATGAAAATCACTTTAAACATGCTAATTTTAGCTCTAAAACTGATGATCTACCTACAAATGTGAACTGACGTTCAAAAATCAAACATTTGAAAGTGGACCATTTTTCACCTTTCTGAAGCATGACGTAATGGAGGGGGTGTTATCTCTTTTGTCAAAAATCACCTGTTTTTGCTTGAACATTAAATGCCTCAAAATGGTATTTAATTCACTTCCCGGGCCCCTGAAAGCATGAAAATCACTTTAAACATGCTAATTTTAGCTCTAAAACTGATGATCTACCTACAAATGTGAACTGACGTTCAAAAATAAAACATTTGAAAACGGACCATTTTTCACCTTTCTGAAGCATGACGTAATGGGGGGGTGTTATCTCTTTTGGCAAAAATCACCTGTTTTTGCTTGAACATTAAATGCCTCCAAATGGTATTTAATTCACTTCTCGGGGTGAAGAAACACTTTTTGAGACCTCAGAGTGAGTAAATTGGCCATTTTCATGTACTTTTAACCATTCCACAAATCTTGTGTTTAGGGCCCCTGGAAGCATGAAAATCACTTTAAACATGCTAATTTTAGCTCTAAAACTGATGATCTACCTATAAATGTGAACTGACGTTCAAAAATAAAACATTTGAAAATGGACCATTTTTCACCTTTCTGAAGCATGACGTAATGGGGGGTGTTATCTCTTTTGTCAAAAATCACCTGTTTTTGCTTGAACATTAAATGCCTCCAAATGGTATTTAATTCACTTCCCGGGCCCCTGGAAGCATGAAAATCACTTTAAACATGCTAATTTTAGCTCTAAAACTGATGATCTACCTACAAATGTGAACTGACGTTCAAAAATAAAACATTTGAAAACGGACCATTTTGCACCTTTCTGAAGCATGACGTAATGGGGGGGTGTTATCTCTTTTGGCAAAAATCACCTGTTTTTGCTTGAACATTAAATGCCTCCAAATGGTATTTAATTCACTTCCCGGGGTGAAGAAACACTTTTTGAGATCTCAGAGTGAGTAAATTGGCCATTTTCATGTACTTTTAACCATTCCACAAATCTTGTGTTTAGGGCCCCTGGAAGCATGAAAATCACTTTAAACATGCTAATTTTTGCTCTAAAACTGATGATCTACCTATAAATGTGAACTGAAGTTCAAAAATAAAACATTTGAAAATGGACCATTTTTCACCTTTCTGAAGCATGACGTAATGGGGGGGTGTTATCTCTTTTGTCAAAAATCACCTGTTTTTGCTTGAACATTAAATGCCTCCAAATGGTTTTTAATTCACTTCCCGGGCCCCTGGAAGCATGAAAATCACTTTAAACATGCTAATTTTAGCTCTAAAACTGATGATCTACCTACAAATGTGAACTGACGTTCAAAAATAAAACATTTGAAAACGGACCATTTTTCACCTTTCTGAAGCATGACGTAATGGGGGGGTGTTATCTCTTTTGGCAAAAATCACCTGTTTTTGCTTGAACATTAAATGCCTCCAGATGGTATTTAATTCACTTCCCGGGGTGAAGAAACACTTTTTGAGACCTCAGAGTGAGTAAATTGGCCATTTTCATGCACTTTTAACCATTCCACAAATCTTGTGTTTAGGGCCCCTGGAAGCATGAAAATCACTTTAAACATGCTAATTTAGCTCTAAAACTGATGATCTACCTACAAATGTGAACTGACGTTCAAAAATAAAACATTTGAAAGTGGACCATTTTTCACCTTTCTGAAGCATGACGTAATGGGGGGGTGTTATCTCTTTTGTCAAAAATCACCTGTTTTTGCTTGAACATTAAATGCCTCCAAATGGTATTTAATTCACTTCCCGGGCCCCTGGAAGCATGAAAATCACTTTGAAACATGCTAATTTTAGCTCTAAAACTGATGATCTACCTACAAATGTGAACTGACGTTCAAAAATAAAACATTTGAAAACGGACCATTTTTCACCTTTCTGAAGCATGACGTAATGGGGGGTGTTATCTCTTTTGGCAAAAATCACCTGTTTTTGCTTGAACATTAAATGCCTCCAAATGGTATTTAATTCACTTCCCGGGGTGAAGAAACACTTTTTGAGACCTCAGAGTGAGTAAATTGGCCATTTTCATGTACTTTTAACCATTCCACAAATCTTGTGTTTAGGGCCCCTGGAAGCATGAAAATCACTTTAAACATGCTAATTTTAGCTCTAAAACTGATGATCTACCTATAAATGTGAACTGACGTTCAAAAATAAAACATTTGAAAATGGACCATTTTTCACCTTTCTGAAGCATGACGTAATGGGGGGTGTTATCTCTTTTGTCAAAAATCACCTGTTTTTGCTTGAACATTAAATGCTTCCAAATGGTATTTAATTCACTTCCCGGTCCCCTGGAAGCATGAAAATCACTTTAAACATGCTAATTTTAGCTCTAAAACTGATGATCTACCTACAAATGTGAACTGACGTTCAAAAATAAAACATTTGAAAACGGACCATTTTTCACCTTTCTGAAGCATGACGTAATGGGGGGGTGTTATCTCTTTTGGCAAAAATCACCTGTTTTTGCTTGAACATTAAATGCCTCCAAATGGTATTTAATTCACTTCCCGGGGTGAAGAAACACTTTTTGAGACCTCAGAGTGAGTAAATTGGCCATTTTCATGTACTTTTAACCATTCCACAAATCTTGTGTTTAGGGCCCCTGGAAGCATGAAAATCACTTTAAACATGCTAATTTTAGCTCTAAAACTGATGATCTACCTATAAATGTGAACTGACGTTCAAAAATAAAACATTTGAAAATGGACCATTTTTCACCTTTCTGAAGCATGACGTAATGGGGGGTGTTATCTCTTTTGTCAAAAATCACCTGTTTTTGCTTGAACATTAAATGCCTCCAAATGGTATTTAATTCACTTCCCGGGCCCCTGGAAGCATGAAAATCACTTTAAACATGCTAATTTTAGCTCTAAAACTGATGATCTACCTACAAATGTGAACTGACGTTCAAAAATAAAACATTTGAAAACGGACCATTTTGCACCTTTCTGAAGCATGACGTAATGGGGGGGTGTTATCTCTTTTGGCAAAAATCACCTGTTTTTGCTTGAATATTAAATGCCTCCAAATGGTATTTAATTCACTTCCCGGGGTGAAGAAACACTTTTTGAGACCTCAGAGTGAGTAAATTGGCCATTTTCATGTACTTTTAACCATTCCACAAATCTTGTGTTTAGGGTCCCTGGAAGCATGAAAATCACTTTAAACATGCTAATTTTAGCTCTAAAACCTCATGATCTACCTATAAATGTGAACTGACGTTCAAAAATAAAACATTTGAAAATGGACCATTTTTCACCTTTCTGAAGCATGACGTAATGGGGGGTGTTATCTCTTTTGTCAAAAATCACCTGTTTTTGCTTGAACATTAAATGCATCCAAATGGTATTTAATTCACTTCCCGGGCCCCTGGAAGCATGAAAATCACTTTAAACATGCTAATTTTAGCTCTAAAACTGATGATCTACCTACAAATGTGAACTGACGTTCAAAAATAAAACATTTGAAAACGGACCATTTTTCACCTTTCTGAAGCATGACGTAATGGGGGGTGTTATCTCTTTTGGCAAAAATCACCTGTTTTTGCTTGAACATTAAATGCCTCCAAATGGTATTTAATTCACTTCCCGGGGTGAAGAAACACTTTTTGAGATCTCAGAGTGAGTAAATTGGCCATTTTCATGTACTTTTAACCATTCCACAAATCTTGTGTTTAGGGCCCCTGGAAGCATGAAAATCACTTTAAACATGCTAATTTTTGCTCTAAAACTGATGATCTACCTATAAATGTGAACTGAAGTTCAAAAATAAAACATTTGAAAATGGACCATTTTTCACCTTTCTGAAGCATGACGTAATGGGGGGGTGTTATCTCTTTTGTCAAAAATCACCTGTTTTTGCTTGAACATTAAATGCCTCCAAATGGTTTTTAATTCACTTCCCGGGCCCCTGGAAGCATGAAAATCACTTTAAACATGCTAATTTTAGCTCTAAAACTGATGATCTACCTACAAATGTGAACTGACGTTCAAAAATAAAACATTTGAAAACGGACCATTTTTCACCTTTCTGAAGCATGACGTAATGGGGGGGTGTTATCTCTTTTGGCAAAAATCACCTGTTTTTGCTTGAACATTAAATGCCTCCAAATGGTATTTAATTCACTTCCCGGGGTGAAGAAACACTTTTTGAGACCTCAGAGTGAGTAAATTGGCCATTTTCATGCACTTTTAACCATTCCACAAATCTTGTGTTTAGGGCCCCTGGAAGCATGAAAATCACTTTAAACATGCTAATTTAGCTCTAAAACTGATGATCTACCTACAAATGTGAACTGACGTTCAAAAATAAAACATTTGAAAGTGGACCATTTTTCACCTTTCTGAAGCATGACGTAATGGGGGGGTGTTATCTCTTTTGTCAAAAATCACCTGTTTTTGCTTGAACATTAAATGCCTCCAAATGGTATTTAATTCACTTCCCGGGCCCCTGGAAGCATGAAAATCACTTTGAAACATGCTAATTTTAGCTCTAAAACTGATGATCTACCTACAAATGTGAACTGACGTTCAAAAATAAAACATTTGAAAACGGACCATTTTTCACCTTTCTGAAGCATGACGTAATGGGGGGTGTTATCTCTTTTGGCAAAAATCACCTGTTTTTGCTTGAACATTAAATGCCTCCAAATGGTATTTAATTCACTTCCCGGGGTGAAGAAACACTTTTTGAGACCTCAGAGTGAGTAAATTGGCCATTTTCATGTACTTTTAACCATTCCACAAATCTTGTGTTTAGGGCCCCTGGAAGCATGAAAATCACTTTAAACATGCTAATTTTAGCTCTAAAACTGATGATCTACCTATAAATGTGAACTGACGTTCAAAAATAAAACATTTGAAAATGGACCATTTTTCACCTTTCTGAAGCATGACGTAATGGGGGGTGTTATCTCTTTTGTCAAAAATCACCTGTTTTTGCTTGAACATTAAATGCCTCCAAATGGTATTTAATTCACTTCCCGGTCCCCTGGAAGCATGAAAATCACTTTAAACATGCTAATTTTAGCTCTAAAACTGATGATCTACCTACAAATGTGAACTGACATTCAAAAATAAAACATTTGAAAACGGACCATTTTTCACCTTTCTGAAGCATGACGTAATGGGGGGGTGTTATCTCTTTTGGCAAAAATCACCTGTTTTTGCTTGAACATTAAATGCCTCCAAATGGTATTTAATTCACTTCCCGGGGTGAAGAAACACTTTTTGAGACCTCAGAGTGAGTAAATTGGCCATTTTCATGTACTTTTAACCATTCCACAAATCTTGTGTTTAGGGCCCCTGGAAGCATGAAAATCACTTTAAACATGCTAATTTTAGCTCTACAACTGATGATTTACCTATAAATGTGAACTGACGTTCAAAAATAAAACATTTGAAAATGGGCCATTTTTCACCTTTCTGAAGCATGACGTAATGGGGGGTGTTATCTCTTTTGTCAAAAATCACCTGTTTTTGCTTGAACATTAAATGCCTCCAAGTGGTATTTAATTCACTTCCCGGGCCCCTGGAAGCATGAAAATCACTTTAAACATGCTAATTTAGCTTTAAAACTGATGATCTACCTACAAATGTGAACTGACGTTCAAAAATAAAACATTTGAAAACGGATAATTTTTCACCTTTCTGAAGCATGACGTAATGGGGGGGTGTTATCTCTTTTGGCAAAAATCACCTGTTTTTGCTTGAACATTAAATGCCTCCAAATGGTATTTAATTCACTTCCCGGGGTGAAGAAACACTTTTTGAGACCTCAGAGTGAGTGAATTGGCAATTTTCATGCACTTTTAACCATTCCACAAATCTTGTGTTTAGGGCCCCTGGAAGCATGAAAATCACTTTAAACATGCTAATTTTAGCTCTAAAACTGATGATCTACCTACAAATGTGAACTGACGTTCAAAAATAAAACATTTGAAAGCGGACCATTTTTCACCTTTCTGAAGCATGACGTAATGGGGGGGTGTTATCTCTTTTGTCAAAAATCACCTGTTTTTGCTTGAACATTAAATGCCTCAAAATGGTATTTAATTCACTTCCCGGGCCCCTGAAAGCATGAAAATCACTTTAAACATGCTAATTTTAGCTCTAAAACTGATGATCTACCTACAAATGTGAACTGACGTTCTAAATAAAACATTTGAAAACGGACCATTTTTTACCTTTCTGAAGCATGACGTAATGGGAGGTGTTATCTCTTTTGGCAAAAATCACCTGTTTTTGCTTGAACATTAAATGCCTCCAAATGGTATTTAATTCACTTCCCGGGGTGAAGAAACACTTTTTGAGACCTCAGAGTGAGTAAATTGGCCGTTTTCATGTACTTTTAACCATTCCACAAATCTTGTGTTTAGGGCCCCTGGAAGCATGAAAATCACTTTAAACATGCTAATTTTAGCTCTAAAACTGATGATCTACCTATAAATGTGAACTGACGTTCAAAAATAAAACATTTGAAAATGAACCATTTTTCACCTTTCTGAAGCATGACGTAATGGGAGGTGTTATCTCTTTTGTCAAAAATCACCTGTTTTTGCTTGAACATTAAATGCCTCCAAATGGTATTTAATTCACTTCCTGGGCCCCTGGAAGCATGAAAATCACTTTAAACATGCTAATTTTAGCTCTAAAACTGATGATCTACCTACAAATGTGAACTGACGTTCAAAAATAAAACATTTGAAAACGGACCATTTTTCACCTTTCTGAAGCATGACGTAATGGGGGGGTGTTATCTCTTTTGGCAAAAATCACCTGTTTTTGCTTGAACATTAAATGCCTCCAAATGGTATTTAATTCACCTTCCGGGGTGAAGAAACACTTTTTGAGACCTCAGAGTGAGTAAATTGGCCATTTTCATGCACTTTTAACCATTCCACAAATCTTGTGTTTAGGGCCCCTGGAAGCATGAAAATCACTTTAAACATGCTAATTTAGCTCTAAAACTGATTATCTACCTACAAATGTGAACTGTGGTTCAAAAATAAAACATTTGAAAACAGATAATTTTTCACCTTTCTGAAGCATGTAGTAATGGGGGGGGTGTTATCTCTTTTGTCAAAAATCACCTGTTTTTGCTTGAACATTAAATGCCTCCAAATGGTATTTAATTCACTTCCCGGGCCCCTGGAAGCATGAAAATCACTTTAAACATGCTAATTTAGCTTTAAAACTGATGATCTACCTACAAATGTGAACTGACGTTCAAAAATAAAACATTTGAAAACGGATAATTTTTCACCTTTCTGAAGCATGACGTAATGGGGGGGTGTTAT
This sequence comes from Lissotriton helveticus, assembly GCF_964261635.1. Lineage (NCBI taxonomy): Eukaryota > Metazoa > Chordata > Amphibia > Caudata > Salamandridae > Lissotriton > Lissotriton helveticus. The sequence continues at coordinate 71,047 of NW_027611871.1, forward strand.
CTCTTTTGGCAAAAATCACCTGTTTTTGCTTGAACATTAAATGCCTCCAAATGGTATTTAATTCACCTTCCGGGGTGAAGAAACACTTTTTGAGACCTCAGAGTGAGTGAATTGGCAATTTTCATGCACTTTTAACCATTCCACAAATCTTGTGTTTAGGGCCCCTGGAAGCATGAAAATCACTTTAAACATGCTAATTTTAGCTCTAAAACTGATGATCTACCTACAAATGTGAACTGACGTTCAAAAATAAAACATTTGAAAGCGGACCATTTTTCACCTTTCTGAAGCATGACATAATGGGGGGGTGTTATCTCTTTTGTCAAAAATCACCTGTTTTTGCTTGAACATTAAATGCCTCAAAATGGTATTTAATTCACTTCCCGGGCCCCTGAAAGCATGAAAATCACTTTAAACATGCTAATTTTAGCTCTAAAACTGATGATCTACCTACAAATGTGAACTGACGTTCAAAAATAAAACATTTGAAAATGGACCATTTTTCACCTTTCTGAAGCATGACGTAATGGGGGGTGTTATCTCTTTTGGCAAAAATCACCTGTTTTTGCTTGAACATTAAATGCCTCCAAATGGTATTTAATTCACTTCCCGGGCCCCTGGAAGCATGAAAATCACTTTAAACATGCTAATTTTAGCTCTAAAACTGATGATCTACCTACAAATGTGAACTGACGTTCAAAAATAAAACATTTGAAAACGGACCATTTTTCACCTTTCTGAAGCATGACGTAATGGGGGGGTGTTATCTCTTTTGGCAAAAATCACCTGTTTTTGCTTGAACATTAAATGCCTCCAAATGGTATTTAATTCACTTCCCGGGGTGAAGAAACACTTTTTGAGACCTCAGAGTGAGTAAATTGGCCATTTTCATGTACTTTTAACCATTCCACAAATCTTGTGTTTAGGGCCCCTGGAAGCATGAAAATCACTTTAAACATGCTAATTTTAGCTCTAAAACTGATGATCTACCTATAAATGTGAACTGACGTTCAAAGATAAAACATTTGAAAATGGACCATTTTTCACCTTTCTGAAGCATGACGTAATGGGGGGGTGTTATCTCTTTTGTCAAAAATCACCTGTTTTTGCTTGAACATTAAATGCCTCCAAATGGTATTTAATTCACTTCCCAGGCCCCTGGAAGCATGAAAATCACTTTAAACATGCTAATTTTAGCTCTAAAACTGATGATTTACCTATAAATGTGAACTGACGTTCAAAAATAAAACATTTGAAAATGGACCATTTTTCACCTTTCTGAAGCATGACGTAATGGGGGTGTTATCTCTTTTGTCAAAAATCACCTGTTTTTGCTTGAACATTAAATGCCTCCAAATGGTATTTAATTCACTTCCTGGGCCCCTGGAAGCATGAAAATCACTTTAAACATGCTAATTTTAGCTCTAAAACTGATGATCTACCTACAAATGTGAACTGACGTTCAAAAATAAAACATTTGAAAATGGACCATTTTTCACCTTTATGAAGCATGACGTAATGGGGGGGTGTTATCTCTTTTGGCAAAAATCACCTGTTTTTGCTTGAACATTAAATGCCTCCAAATGGTATTTAATTCACTTCCCGGGGTGAAGAAACACTTTTTGAGACCTCAGAGTGAGTGAATTGGCAATTTTCATGCACTTTTAACCATTCCACAAATCTTGTGTTTAGGGCCCCTGGAAGCATGAAAATCACTTTAAACATGCTAATTTTAGCTCTAAAACTGATGATCCACCTATAAATGTGAACTGACGTTCAAAAATAAAACATTTGAAAGCGGACCATTTTTCACCTTTCTGAAGCATGACGTAATGGGGGGGTGTTATCTCTTTTGTCAAAAATCACCTGTTTTTGCTTGAACATTAAATGCCTCAAAATGGTATTTAATTCACTTCCGGGGCCCCTGAAAGCATGAAAATCACTTTAAACATGCTAATTTTAGCTCTAAAACTGATGATCTACCTACAAATGTGAACTGACGTTCCAAAATAAAACATTTGAAAACGGACCATTTTTCACCTTTCTGAAGCATGACGTAATGGGGGTGTTATCTCTTTTGGCAAAAATCACCTGTTTTTGCTTGAACATTAAATGCCTCCAAATGGTATTTAATTCACTTCCCGGTGTGAAGAACCACTTTTTGAGACCTCAGAGTGAGTAAATTGGCCATTTTCATGTACTTTTAACCATTCCACAAATCTTGTGTTTAGGGCCTCTGGAAGCATGAAAATCACTTTAAACATGCTAATTTTAGCTCTAAAACTGATGATCTACCTATAAATGTGAACTGACGTTCAAAAATAAAACATTTGAAAATGGACCATTTTTCACCTTTCTGAAGCATGACGTAATGGGGGGTGTTATCTCTTTTGTCAAAAATCACCTGTTTTTGCTTGAACATTAAATGCCTCCAAATGGTATTTAATTCACTTCCTGGGCCCCTGGAAGCATGAAAATCACTTTAAACATGCTAATTTTAGCTCTAAAACTGATGATCTACCTACAAATGTGAACTGACGTTCAAAAATAAAACATTTGAAAACGGACCATTTTTCACCTTTCTGAAGCATGACGTAATGGGGGGTGTTATCTCTTTTGGCAAAAATCACCTGTTTTTGCTTGAACATTAAATGCCTCCAAATGGTATTTAATTTACTTCCCGGGGTGAAGAAACACTTTTTGAGACCTCAGAGTGAGTGAATTGCCAATTTTCATGCACTTTTAACCATTCCACAAATCTTGTGTTTAGGGCCCCTGGAAGCATGAAAATCACTTTAAACATGCTAATTTTAGCTCTAAAACTGATGATCTACCTACAAATGTGAACTGACGTTCAAAAATAAAACATTTGAAAGCGGACCATTTTTCACCTTTCTGAAGCATGACGTAATGGGGGGGGTGTTATCTCTTTTGTCAAAAATCACCTGTTTTTGCTTGAACATTAAATGCCTGCAAATGGTATTTAATTCACTTCCCGGGCCCCTGGAAGCATGAAAATCACTTTAAACATGCTAATTTTAGCTCTAAAACTGATGATCTACCTACAAATGTGAACTGACGTTCAAAAATAAAACCTTTGAAAACGGAGCATTTTTCATTTTTCTGAAGCATGACGTAATGGGGGGGTGTTATCTCTTTTGGCAAAAATCACCTGTTTTTGCTTGAACATTAAATGCCTCCAAATGGTATTTAATTCACTTCCCGGGGTGAAGAAACACTTTTTGAGACCTCAGAGTGAGTAAATTGGCCATTTTCATGTACTTTTAACCATTCCACAAATCTTGTGTTTAGGGCCCCTGGAAGCATGAAAATCACTTTAAACATGCTAATTTTAGCTCTACAACTGATGATTTACCTATAAATGTGAACTGACGTTCAAAAATAAAACATTTGAAAATGGGCCATTTTTCACCTTTCTGAAGCATGACGTAATGGGGGGTGTTATCTCTTTTGTCAAAAATCACCTGTTTTTGCTTGAACATTAAATGCCTCCAAGTGGTATTTAATTCACTTCCCGGGCCCCTGGAAGCATGAAAATCACTTTAAACATGCTAATTTAGCTTTAAAACTGATGATCTACCTACAAATGTGAACTGACGTTCAAAAATAAAACATTTGAAAACGGATAATTTTTCACCTTTCTGAAGCATGACGTAATGGGGGGGTGTTATCTCTTTTGGCAAAAATCACCTGTTTTTGCTTGAACATTAAATGCCTCCAAATGGTATTTAATTCACTTCCCGGGGTGAAGAAACACTTTTTGAGACCTCAGAGTGAGTGAATTGGCAATTTTCATGCACTTTTAACCATTCCACAAATCTTGTGTTTAGGGCCCCTGGAAGCATGAAAATCACTTTAAACATGCTAATTTTAGCTCTAAAACTGATGATCTACCTACAAATGTGAACTGACGTTCAAAAATAAAACATTTGAAAGCGGACCATTTTTCACCTTTCTGAAGCATGACGTAATGGGGGGGTGTTATCTCTTTTGTCAAAAATCACCTGTTTTTGCTTGAACATTAAATGCCTCAAAATGGTATTTAATTCACTTCCCGGGCCCCTGAAAGCATGAAAATCACTTTAAACATGCTAATTTTAGCTCTAAAACTGATGATCTACCTACAAATGTGAACTGACGTTCTAAATAAAACATTTGAAAACGGACCATTTTTTACCTTTCTGAAGCATGACGTAATGGGAGGTGTTATCTCTTTTGGCAAAAATCACCTGTTTTTGCTTGAACATTAAATGCCTCCAAATGGTATTTAATTCACTTCCCGGGGTGAAGAAACACTTTTTGAGACCTCAGAGTGAGTAAATTGGCCGTTTTCATGTACTTTTAACCATTCCACAAATCTTGTGTTTAGGGCCCCTGGAAGCATGAAAATCACTTTAAACATGCTAATTTTAGCTCTAAAACTGATGATCTACCTATAAATGTGAACTGACGTTCAAAAATAAAACATTTGAAAATGAACCATTTTTCACCTTTCTGAAGCATGACGTAATGGGAGGTGTTATCTCTTTTGTCAAAAATCACCTGTTTTTGCTTGAACATTAAATGCCTCCAAATGGTATTTAATTCACTTCCTGGGCCCCTGGAAGCATGAAAATCACTTTAAACATGCTAATTTTAGCTCTAAAACTGATGATCTACCTACAAATGTGAACTGACGTTCAAAAATAAAACATTTGAAAACGGACCATTTTTCACCTTTCTGAAGCATGACGTAATGGGGGGGTGTTATCTCTTTTGGCAAAAATCACCTGTTTTTGCTTGAACATTAAATGCCTCCAAATGGTATTTAATTCACCTTCCGGGGTGAAGAAACACTTTTTGAGACCTCAGAGTGAGTAAATTGGCCATTTTCATGCACTTTTAACCATTCCACAAATCTTGTGTTTAGGGCCCCTGGAAGCATGAAAATCACTTTAAACATGCTAATTTAGCTCTAAAACTGATTATCTACCTACAAATGTGAACTGTGGTTCAAAAATAAAACATTTGAAAACAGATAATTTTTCACCTTTCTGAAGCATGTAGTAATGGGGGGGGTGTTATCTCTTTTGTCAAAAATCACCTGTTTTTGCTTGAACATTAAATGCCTCCAAATGGTATTTAATTCACTTCCCGGGCCCCTGGAAGCATGAAAATCACTTTAAACATGCTAATTTAGCTTTAAAACTGATGATCTACCTACAAATGTGAACTGACGTTCAAAAATAAAACATTTGAAAACGGATAATTTTTCACCTTTCTGAAGCATGACGTAATGGGGGGGTGTTATCTCTTTTGGCAAAAATCACCTGTTTTTGCTTGAACATTAAATGCCTCCAAATGGTATTTAATTCACCTTCCGGGGTGAAGAAACACTTTTTGAGACCTCAGAGTGAGTGAATTGGCAATTTTCATGCACTTTTAACCATTCCACAAATCTTGTGTTTAGGGCCCCTGGAAGCATGAAAATCACTTTAAACATGCTAATTTTAGCTCTAAAACTGATGATCTACCTACAAATGTGAACTGACGTTCAAAAATAAAACATTTGAAAGCGGACCATTTTTCACCTTTCTGAAGCATGACATAATGGGGGGGTGTTATCTCTTTTGTCAAAAATCACCTGTTTTTGCTTGAACATTAAATGCCTCAAAATGGTATTTAATTCACTTCCCGGGCCCCTGAAAGCATGAAAATCACTTTAAACATGCTAATTTTAGCTCTAAAACTGATGATCTACCTACAAATGTGAACTGACGTTCAAAAATAAAACATTTGAAAATGGACCATTTTTCACCTTTCTGAAGCATGACGTAATGGGGGGTGTTATCTCTTTTGGCAAAAATCACCTGTTTTTGCTTGAACATTAAATGCCTCCAAATGGTATTTAATTCACTTCCCGGGCCCCTGGAAGCATGAAAATCACTTTAAACATGCTAATTTTAGCTCTAAAACTGATGATCTACCTACAAATGTGAACTGACGTTCAAAAATAAAACATTTGAAAACGGACCATTTTTCACCTTTCTGAAGCATGACGTAATGGGGGGGTGTTATCTCTTTTGGCAAAAATCACCTGTTTTTGCTTGAACATTAAATGCCTCCAAATGGTATTTAATTCACTTCCCGGGGTGAAGAAACACTTTTTGAGACCTCAGAGTGAGTAAATTGGCCATTTTCATGTACTTTTAACCATTCCACAAATCTTGTGTTTAGGGCCCCTGGAAGCATGAAAATCACTTTAAACATGCTAATTTTAGCTCTAAAACTGATGATCTACCTATAAATGTGAACTGACGTTCAAAAATAAAACATTTGAAAATGGACCATTTTTCACCTTTCTGAAGCATGACGTAATGGGGGGGTGTTATCTCTTTTGTCAAAAATCACCTGTTTTTGCTTGAACATTAAATGCCTCCAAATGGTATTTAATTCACTTCCCAGGCCCCTGGAAGCATGAAAATCACTTTAAACATGCTAATTTTAGCTCTAAAACTGATGATTTACCTATAAATGTGAACTGACGTTCAAAAATAAAACATTTGAAAATGGACCATTTTTCACCTTTCTGAAGCATGACGTAATGGGGGTGTTATCTCTTTTGTCAAAAATCACCTGTTTTTGCTTGAACATTAAATGCCTCCAAATGGTATTTAATTCACTTCCTGGGCCCCTGGAAGCATGAAAATCACTTTAAACATGCTAATTTTAGCTCTAAAACTGATGATCTACCTACAAATGTGAACTGACGTTCAAAAATAAAACATTTGAAAATGGACCATTTTTCACCTTTATGAAGCATGACGTAATGGGGGGGTGTTATCTCTTTTGGCAAAAATCACCTGTTTTTGCTTGAACATTAAATGCCTCCAAATGGTATTTAATTCACTTCCCGGGGTGAAGAAACACTTTTTGAGACCTCAGAGTGAGTGAATTGGCAATTTTCATGCACTTTTAACCATTCCACAAATCTTGTGTTTAGGGCCCCTGGAAGCATGAAAATCACTTTAAACATGCTAATTTTAGCTCTAAAACTGATGATCCACCTATAAATGTGAACTGACGTTCAAAAATAAAACATTTGAAAGCGGACCATTTTTCACCTTTCTGAAGCATGACGTAATGGGGGGGTGTTATCTCTTTTGTCAAAAATCACCTGTTTTTGCTTGAACATTAAATGCCTCAAAATGGTATTTAATTCACTTCCGGGGCCCCTGAAAGCATGAAAATCACTTTAAACATGCTAATTTTAGCTCTAAAACTGATGATCTACCTACAAATGTGAACTGACGTTCCAAAATAAAACATTTGAAAACGGACCATTTTTCACCTTTCTGAAGCATGACGTAATGGGGGTGTTATCTCTTTTGGCAAAAATCACCTGTTTTTGCTTGAACATTAAATGCCTCCAAATGGTATTTAATTCACTTCCCGGTGTGAAGAACCACTTTTTGAGACCTCAGAGTGAGTAAATTGGCCATTTTCATGTACTTTTAACCATTCCACAAATCTTGTGTTTAGGGCCTCTGGAAGCATGAAAATCACTTTAAACATGCTAATTTTAGCTCTAAAACTGATGATCTACCTATAAATGTGAACTGACGTTCAAAAATAAAACATTTGAAAATGGACCATTTTTCACCTTTCTGAAGCATGACGTAATGGGGGGTGTTATCTCTTTTGTCAAAAATCACCTGTTTTTGCTTGAACATTAAATGCCTCCAAATGGTATTTAATTCACTTCCTGGGCCCCTGGAAGCATGAAAATCACTTTAAACATGCTAATTTTAGCTCTAAAACTGATGATCTACCTACAAATGTGAACTGACGTTCAAAAATAAAACATTTGAAAACGGACCATTTTTCACCTTTCTGAAGCATGACGTAATGGGGGGTGTTATCTCTTTTGGCAAAAATCACCTGTTTTTGCTTGAACATTAAATGCCTCCAAATGGTATTTAATTTACTTCCCGGGGTGAAGAAACACTTTTTGAGACCTCAGAGTGAGTGAATTGCCAATTTTCATGCACTTTTAACCATTCCACAAATCTTGTGTTTAGGGCCCCTGGAAGCATGAAAATCACTTTAAACATGCTAATTTTAGCTCTAAAACTGATGATCTACCTACAAATGTGAACTGACGTTCAAAAATAAAACATTTGAAAGCGGACCATTTTTCACCTTTCTGAAGCATGACGTAATGGGGGGGGTGTTATCTCTTTTGTCAAAAATCACCTGTTTTTGCTTGAACATTAAATGCCTGCAAATGGTATTTAATTCACTTCCCGGGCCCCTGGAAGCATGAAAATCACTTTAAACATGCTAATTTTAGCTCTAAAACTGATGATCTACCTACAAATGTGAACTGACGTTCAAAAATAAAACCTTTGAAAACGGAGCATTTTTCATTTTTCTGAAGCATGACGTAATGGGGGGGTGTTATCTCTTTTGGCAAAAATCACCTGTTTTTGCTTGAACATTAAATGCCTCCAAATGGTATTTAATTCACTTCCCGGGGTGAAGAAACACTTTTTGAGACCTCAGAGTGAGTGAATTGGCAATTTTCATGCACTTTTAACCATTCCACAAATCTTGTGTTTAGGGCCCCTGGAAGCATGAAAATCACTTTAAACATGCTAATTTTAGCTCTAAAACTGATGATCTACCTATAAATGTGAACTGACGTTCAAAAATAAAACATTTGAAAATGGACCATTTTTCACCTTTCTGAAGCATGACGTAATGGGGGGGTGATATCTCTTTTGTCAAAAATCACCTGTTTTTGCTTGAACATTAAATGCCTCCAAATGGTATTTAATTCACTTCCCGGGCCCCTGGAAGCATGAAAATCACTTTAAACATGCTAATTTTAGCTCTAAAACTGATGATTTACCTATAAATGTGAACTGACGTTCAAAAATAAAACATTTGAAAATGGACTATTTTTCACCTTTCTGAAGCATGACGTAATGGGGGGTGTTATCTCTTTTGTCAAAAATCACCTGTTTTTGCTTGAACATTAAATGCCTCCAAATGGTATTTAATTCACTTCCTGGGCCCCTGGAAGCATGAAAATCACTTTAAACATGCTAATTTTAGCTCTAAAACTGATGATCTACCTACAAATGTGAACTGACGTTCAAAAATAAAACATTTGAAAATGGACCATTTTTCACCTTTATGAAGCATGACGTAATGGGGGGGTGTTATCTCTTTTGGCAAAAATCACCTGTTTTTGCTTGAACATTAAATGCCTCCAAATGGTATTTAATTCACTTCCCGGGGTGAAGAAACACTTTTTGAGACCTCAGAGTGAGTAAATTGGCCATTTTCATGTACTTTTAACCATTCCACAAATCTTGTGTTTAGGGCCCCTGGAAGCATGAAAATCACTTTAAACATGCTAATTTTAGCTCTAAAACTGATGATCTACCTATAAATGTGAACTGACGTTCAAAAATAAAACATTTGAAAATGGACCATTTTTCACCTTTCTGAAGCATGACGTAATGGGGGGTGTTATCTCTTTTGTCAAAAATCACCTGTTTTTGCTTGAACATTAAATGCCTCCAAATGGTATTTAATTCACTTCCCGGTCCCCTGGAAGCATGAAAATCACTTTAAACATGCTAATTTTAGCTCTAAAACTGATGATCTACCTACAAATGTGAACTGACGTTCAAAAATAAAACATTTGAAAACGGACCATTTTTCACCTTTCTGAAGCATGACGTAATGGGGGGGTGTTATCTCTTTTGGCAAAAATCACCTGTTTTTGCTTGAACATTAAATGCCTCCAAATGGTATTTAATTCACTTCCCGGGGTGAAGAAACACTTTTTGAGACCTCAGAGTGAGTAAATTGGCCATTTTCATGTACTTTTAACCATTCCACAAATCTTGTGTTTAGGGCCCCTGGAAGCATGAAAATCACTTTAAACATGCTAATTTTAGCTCTACAACTGATGATTTACCTATAAATGTGAACTGACGTTCAAAAATAAAACATTTGAAAATGGGCCATTTTTCACCTTTCTGAAGCATGACGTAATGGGGGGTGTTATCTCTTTTGTCAAAAATCACCTGTTTTTGCTTGAACATTAAATGCCTCCAAGTGGTATTTAATTCACTTCCCGGGCCCCTGGAAGCATGAAAATCACTTTAAACATGCTAATTTAGCTTTAAAACTGATGATCTACCTACAAATGTGAACTGACGTTCAAAAATAAAACATTTGAAAACGGATAATTTTTCACCTTTCTGAAGCATGACGTAATGGGGGGGTGTTATCTCTTTTGGCAAAAATCACCTGTTTTTGCTTGAACATTAAATGCCTCCAAATGGTATTTAATTCACTTCCCGGGGTGAAGAAACACTTTTTGAGACCTCAGAGTGAGTGAATTGGCAATTTTCATGCACTTTTAACCATTCCACAAATCTTGTGTTTAGGGCCCCTGGAAGCATGAAAATCACTTTAAACATGCTAATTTTAGCTCTAAAACTGATGATCTACCTACAAATGTGAACTGACGTTCAAAAATAAAACATTTGAAAGCGGACCATTTTTCACCTTTCTGAAGCATGACGTAATGGGGGGGTGTTATCTCTTTTGTCAAAAATCACCTGTTTTTGCTTGAACATTAAATGCCTCAAAATGGTATTTAATTCACTTCCCGGGCCCCTGAAAGCATGAAAATCACTTTAAACATGCTAATTTTAGCTCTAAAACTGATGATCTACCTACAAATGTGAACTGACGTTCTAAATAAAACATTTGAAAACGGACCATTTTTTACCTTTCTGAAGCATGACGTAATGGGAGGTGTTATCTCTTTTGGCAAAAATCACCTGTTTTTGCTTGAACATTAAATGCCTCCAAATGGTATTTAATTCACTTCCCGGGGTGAAGAAACACTTTTTGAGACCTCAGAGTGAGTAAATTGGCCGTTTTCATGTACTTTTAACCATTCCACAAATCTTGTGTTTAGGGCCCCTGGAAGCATGAAAATCACTTTAAACATGCTAATTTTAGCTCTAAAACTGATGATCTACCTATAAATGTGAACTGACGTTCAAAAATAAAACATTTGAAAATGAACCATTTTTCACCTTTCTGAAGCATGACGTAATGGGAGGTGTTATCTCTTTTGTCAAAAATCACCTGTTTTTGCTTGAACATTAAATGCCTCCAAATGGTATTTAATTCACTTCCTGGGCCCCTGGAAGCATGAAAATCACTTTAAACATGCTAATTTTAGCTCTAAAACTGATGATCTACCTACAAATGTGAACTGACGTTCAAAAATAAAACATTTGAAAACGGACCATTTTTCACCTTTCTGAAGCATGACGTAATGGGGGGGTGTTATCTCTTTTGGCAAAAATCACCTGTTTTTGCTTGAACATTAAATGCCTCCAAATGGTATTTAATTCACCTTCCGGGGTGAAGAAACACTTTTTGAGACCTCAGAGTGAGTAAATTGGCCATTTTCATGCACTTTTAACCATTCCACAAATCTTGTGTTTAGGGCCCCTGGAAGCATGAAAATCACTTTAAACATGCTAATTTAGCTCTAAAACTGATTATCTACCTACAAATGTGAACTGTGGTTCAAAAATAAAACATTTGAAAACGGATAATTTTTCACCTTTCTGAAGCATGTAGTAATGGGGGGGGTGTTATCTCTTTTGTCAAAAATCACCTGTTTTTGCTTGAACATTAAATGCCTCCAAATGGTATTTAATTCACTTCCCGGGCCCCTGGAAGCATGAAAATCACTTTAAACATGCTAATTTAGCTTTAAAACTGATGATCTACCTACAAATGTGAACTGACGTTCAAAAATAAAACATTTGAAAACGGATAATTTTTCACCTTTCTGAAGCATGACGTAATGGGGGGGTGTTATCTCTTTTGGCAAAAATCACCTGTTTTTGCTTGAACATTAAATGCCTCCAAATGGTATTTAATTCACCTTCCGGGGTGAAGAAACACTTTTTGAGACCTCAGAGTGAGTGAATTGGCAATTTTCATGCACTTTTAACCATTCCACAAATCTTGTGTTTAGGGCCCCTGGAAGCATGAAAATCACTTTAAACATGCTAATTTTAGCTCTAAAACTGATGATCTACCTACAAATGTGAACTGACGTTCAAAAATAAAACATTTGAAAGCGGACCATTTTTCACCTTTCTGAAGCATGACATAATGGGGGGGTGTTATCTCTTTTGTCAAAAATCACCTGTTTTTGCTTGAACATTAAATGCCTCAAAATGGTATTTAATTCACTTCCCGGGCCCCTGAAAGCATGAAAATCACTTTAAACATGCTAATTTTAGCTCTAAAACTGATGATCTACCTACAAATGTGAACTGACGTTCTAAATAAAACATTTGAAAACGGACCATTTTTTACCTTTCTGAAGCATGACGTAATGGGGGGTGTTATCTCTTTTGGCAAAAATCACCTGTTTTTGCTTGAACATTAAATGCCTCCAAATGGTATTTAATTCACTTCCCGGGGTGAAGAAACACTTTTTGAGACCTCAGAGTGAGTAAATTGGATGTTTTCATGTACTTTTAACCATTCCACAAATCTTGTGTTTAGGGCCCCTGGAAGCATCAAAATCACTTTAAACATGCTAATGTTAGCTCTAAAACTGATGATCTACCTACAAATGTGAACTGACGTTCAAAAATAAAACATTTGAAAACGGACCATTTTTCACCTTTCTGAAGCATGTAGTAATGGGGGTGTTATCTCTTTTGGCAAAAATCACCTGTTTTTGCTTGAACATTAAATGCCTCCAAATGGTATTTAATTCACTTCCCGGGGTGAAGAAACACTTTTTCAGACCTGAGAGTGAGTAAATTGGCCATTTTCATGTACTTTTAACCATTCCACAAATCTTGTGTTTAGGGCCCCTGGAAGCATGAAAATCACTTTAAACATGCTAATTTTAGCTCTAAAACTGATGATTTACCTATAAATGTGAACTGACGTTCAAAAATAAAACATTTGAAAATGGACCATTTTTCACCTTTCTGAAGCATGACGTAATGGGGGGGTGTTATCTCTTTTGTCAAAAATCACCTGTTTTTGCTTGAACATTAAATGCCTCCAAATGGTATTTAATTCACTTCCCGGGCCCCTGGAAGCATGAAAATCACTTTAAACATGCTAATTTTAGCTCTAAAACTGATGATCTACCTACAAATGTGAACTGACGTTCAAAAATAAAACATTTGAAAACGGACCATTTTTCACCTTTCTGAAGCATGACGTAATGGGGGGGTGTTATCTCTTTTGGCAAAAATCACCTGTTTTTGCTTGAACATTAAATGCCTCCAAATGGTATTTAATTCACTTCCCGGGGTGAAGAAACACTTTTTGAGACCTCAGAGTGAGTAAATTGGCCATTTTCATGTACTTTTAACCATTCCACAAATCTTGTGTTTAGGGCCCCTGGAAGCATGAAAATCACTTTAAACATGCTAATTTTAGCTCTAAAACTGATGATCTACCTATAAATGTGAACTGACGTTCAAAAATAAAACATTTGAAAATGGACCATTTTTCACCTTTCTGAAGCATGACGTAATGGGGGGGTGTTATCTCTTTTGTCAAAAATCACCTGTTTTTGCTTGAACATTAAATGCCTCCAAATGGTATTTAATTCACTTCCCAGGCCCCTGGAAGCATGAAAATCACTTTAAACATGCTAATTTTAGCTCTAAAACTGATGATTTACCTATAAATGTGAACTGACGTTCAAAAATAAAACATTTGAAAATGGACCATTTTTCACCTTTCTGAAGCATGACGTAATGGGGGTGTTATCTCTTTTGTCAAAAATCACCTGTTTTTGCTTGAACATTAAATGCCTCCAAATGGTATTTAATTCACTTCCTGGGCCCCTGGAAGCATGAAAATCACTTTAAACATGCTAATTTTAGCTCTAAAACTGATGATCTACCTACAAATGTGAACTGACGTTCAAAAATAAAACATTTGAAAATGGACCATTTTTCACCTTTATGAAGCATGACGTAATGGGGGGGTGTTATCTCTTTTGGCAAAAATCACCTGTTTTTGCTTGAACATTAAATGCCTCCAAATGGTATTTAATTCACTTCCCGGGGTGAAGAAACACTTTTTGAGACCTCAGAGTGAGTGAATTGGCAATTTTCATGCACTTTTAACCATTCCACAAATCTTGTGTTTAGGGCCCCTGGAAGCATGAAAATCACTTTAAACATGCTAATTTTAGCTCTAAAACTGATGATCCACCTATAAATGTGAACTGACGTTCAAAAATAAAACATTTGAAAGCGGACCATTTTTCACCTTTCTGAAGCATGACGTAATGGGGGGGTGTTATCTCTTTTGTCAAAAATCACCTGTTTTTGCTTGAACATTAAATGCCTCAAAATGGTATTTAATTCACTTCCGGGGCCCCTGAAAGCATGAAAATCACTTTAAACATGCTAATTTTAGCTCTAAAACTGATGATCTACCTACAAATGTGAACTGACGTTCCAAAATAAAACATTTGAAAACGGACCATTTTTCACCTTTCTGAAGCATGACGTAATGGGGGTGTTATCTCTTTTGGCAAAAATCACCTGTTTTTGCTTGAACATTAAATGCCTCCAAATGGTATTTAATTCACTTCCCGGTGTGAAGAACCACTTTTTGAGACCTCAGAGTGAGTAAATTGGCCATTTTCATGTACTTTTAACCATTCCACAAATCTTGTGTTTAGGGCCTCTGGAAGCATGAAAATCACTTTAAACATGCTAATTTTAGCTCTAAAACTGATGATCTACCTATAAATGTGAACTGACGTTCAAAAATAAAACATTTGAAAATGGACCATTTTTCACCTTTCTGAAGCATGACGTAATGGGGGGTGTTATCTCTTTTGTCAAAAATCACCTGTTTTTGCTTGAACATTAAATGCCTCCAAATGGTATTTAATTCACTTCCTGGGCCCCTGGAAGCATGAAAATCACTTTAAACATGCTAATTTTAGCTCTAAAACTGATGATCTACCTACAAATGTGAACTGACGTTCAAAAATAAAACATTTGAAAACGGACCATTTTTCACCTTTCTGAAGCATGACGTAATGGGGGTGTTATCTCTTTTGGCAAAAATCACCTGTTTTTGCTTGAACATTAAATGCCTCCAAATGGTATTTAATTTACTTCCCGGGGTGAAGAAACACTTTTTGAGACCTCAGAGTGAGTGAATTGCCAATTTTCATGCACTTTTAACCATTCCACAAATCTTGTGTTTAGGGCCCCTGGAAGCATGAAAATCACTTTAAACATGCTAATTTTAGCTCTAAAACTGATGATCTACCTACAAATGTGAACTGACGTTCAAAAATAAAACATTTGAAAGCGGACAATTTTTCACCTTTCTGAAGCATGACGTAATGGGGGGGGTGTTATCTCTTTTGTCAAAAATCACCTGTTTTTGCTTGAACATTAAATGCCTGCAAATGGTATTTAATTCACTTCCCGGGCCCCTGGAAGCATGAAAATCACTTTAAACATGCTAATTTTAGCTCTAAAACTGATGATCTACCTACAAATGTGAACTGACGTTCAAAAATAAAACCTTTGAAAACGGAGCATTTTTCATTTTTCTGAAGCATGACGTAATGGGGGGGTGTTATCTCTTTTGGCAAAAATCACCTGTTTTTGCTTGAACATTAAATGCCTCCAAATGGTATTTAATTCACTTCCCGGGGTGAAGAAACACTTTTTGAGACCTCAGAGTGAGTGAATTGGCAATTTTCATGCACTTTTAACCATTCCACAAATCTTGTGTTTAGGGCCCCTGGAAGCATGAAAATCACTTTAAACATGCTAATTTTAGCTCTAAAACTGATGATCTACCTATAAATGTGAACTGACGTTCAAAAATAAAACATTTGAAAATGGACCATTTTTCACCTTTCTGAAGCATGACGTAATGGGGGGGTGATATCTCTTTTGTCAAAAATCACCTGTTTTTGCTTGAACATTAAATGCCTCCAAATGGTATTTAATTCACTTCCCGGGCCCCTGGAAGCATGAAAATCACTTTAAACATGCTAATTTTAGCTCTAAAACTGATGATTTACCTATAAATGTGAACTGACGTTCAAAAATAAAACATTTGAAAATGGACTATTTTTCACCTTTCTGAAGCATGACGTAATGGGGGGTGTTATCTCTTTTGTCAAAAATCACCTGTTTTTGCTTGAACATTAAATGCCTCCAAATGGTATTTAATTCACTTCCTGGGCCCCTGGAAGCATGAAAATCACTTTAAACATGCTAATTTTAGCTCTAAAACTGATGATCTACCTACAAATGTGAACTGACGTTCAAAAATAAAACATTTGAAAATGGACCATTTTTCACCTTTATGAAGCATGACGTAATGGGGGGGTGTTATCTCTTTTGGCAAAAATCACCTGTTTTTGCTTGAACATTAAATGCCTCCAAATGGTATTTAATTCACTTCCCGGGGTGAAGAAACACTTTTTGAGACCTCAGAGTGAGTGAATTGGCAATTTTCATGCACTTTTAACCATTCCACAAATCTTGTGTTTAGGGCCCCTGGAAGCATGAAAATCACTTTAAACATGCTAATTTTAGCTCTAAAACTGATGATCCACCTATAAATGTGAACTGACGTTCAAAAATAAAACATTTGAAAGCGGACCATTTTTCACCTTTCTGAAGCATGACGTAATGGGGGGGTGTTATCTCTTTTGTCAAAAATCACCTGTTTTTGCTTGAACATTAAATGCCTCAAAATGGTATTTAATTCACTTCCGGGGCCCCTGAAAGCATGAAAATCACTTTAAACATGCTAATTTTAGCTCTAAAACTGATGATCTACCTACAAATGTGAACTGACGTTCCAAAATAAAACATTTGAAAACGGACCATTTTTCACCTTTCTGAAGCATGACGTAATGGGGGTGTTATCTCTTTTGGCAAAAATCACCTGTTTTTGCTTGAACATTAAATGCCTCCAAATTGTATTTAATTCACTTCCCGGGGTGAAGAACCACTTTTTGAGACCTCAGAGTGAGTAAATTGGCCATTTTCCTGTACTTTTAACCATTCCACAAATCTTGTGTTTAGGGCCTCTGGAAGCATGAAAATCACTTTAAACATGCTAATTTTAGCTCTAAAACTGATGATCTACCTATAAATGTGAACTGACGTTCAAAAATAAAACATTTGAAAATGGACCATTTTTCACCTTTCTGAAGCATGACGTAATGGGGGGTGTTATCTCTTTTGTCAAAAATCACCTGTTTTTGCTTGAACATTAAATGCCTCCAAATGGTATTTAATTCACTTCCTGGGCCCCTGGAAGCATGAAAATCACTTTAAACATGCTAATTTTAGCTCTAAAACTGATGATCTACCTACAAATGTGAACTGACGTTCAAAAATAAAACATTTGAAAACGGACCATTTTTCACCTTTCTGAAGCATGACGTAATGGGGGGTGTTATCTCTTTTGGCAAAAATCACCTGTTTTTGCTTGAACATTAAATGCCTCCAAATGGTATTTAATTTACTTCCCGGGGTGAAGAAACACTTTTTGAGACCTCAGAGTGAGTGAATTGCCAATTTTCATGCACTTTTAACCATTCCACAAATCTTGTGTTTAGGGCCCCTGGAAGCATGAAAATCACTTTAAACATGCTAATTTTAGCTCTAAAACTGATGATCTACCTACAAATGTGAACTGACGTTCAAAAATAAAACATTTGAAAGCGGACCATTTTTCACCTTTCTGAAGCATGACGTAATGGGGGGGGTGTTATCTCTTTTGTCAAAAATCACCTGTTTTTGCTTGAACATTAAATGCCTGCAAATGGTATTTAATTCACTTCCCGGGCCCCTGGAAGCATGAAAATCACTTTAAACATGCTAATTTTAGCTCTAAAACTGATGATCTACCTATAAATGTGAACTGACGTTCAAAAATAAAACCTTTGAAAACGGAGCATTTTTCATTTTTCTGAAGCATGACGTAATGGGGGGGTGTTATCTCTTTTGGCAAAAATCACCTGTTTTTGCTTGAACATTAAATGCCTCCAAATGGTATTTAATTCACTTCCCGGGGTGAAGAAACACTTTTTGAGACCTCAGAGTGAGTGAATTGGCAATTTTCATGCACTTTTATCCATTCCACAAATCTTGTGTTTAGGGCCCCTGGAAGCATGAAAATCACTTTAAACATGCTAATTTTAGCTCTAAAACTGATGATCTACCTACAAATGTGAACTGACGTTCAAAAATAAAACATTTGAAAACGGACCATTTTTCACCTTTCTGAAGCATGACGTAATGGGGGGGTGTTATCTCTTTTGGCAAAAATCACCTGTTTTTGCTTGAACATTAAATGCCTCAAAATGGTATTTAATTCACTTCCCGGGCCCCTGAAAGCATGAAAATCACTTTAAACATGCTAATTTTAGCTCTAAAACTGATGATCTACCTACAAATGTGAACTGACGTTCCAAAATAAAACATTTGAAAACGGACCATTTTTCACCTTTCTGAAGCATGACGTAATGGGGGTGTTATCTCTTTTGGCAAAAATCACCTGTTTTTGCTTGAACATTAAATGCCTCCAAATGGTATTTAATTCACTTCCCGGGGTGAAGAAACACTTTTTGAGACCTCAGAGTGAGTAAATTGGCCATTTTCATGTACTTTTAACCATTCCACAAATCTTGTGTTTAGGGCCCCTGGAAGCATGAAAATCACTTTAAACATGCTAATTTTAGCTTTAAAACTGATGATCTACCTATAAATGTGAACTGACGTTCAAAAATAAAACATTTGAAAATGGACCATTTTTCACCTTTCTGAAGCATGACGTAATGGGGGGTGTTATCTCTTTTGTCAAAAATCACCTTTTTTTGCTTGAACATTAAATGCTTCCAAATGGTATTTAATTCACTTCCTGGGCCCCTGGAAGCATGAAAATCACTTTAAACATGCTAATTTTAGCTCTAAAACTGATGATCTACCTACAAATGTGAACTGACATTCAAAAATAAAACATTTGAAAACGGACCATTTTTCACCTTTCTGAAGCATGACGTAATGGGGGGGTGTTATCTCTTTTGTCAAAAATCACCTGTTTTTGCTTGAACATTAAATGCCTCCAAATGGTATTTAATTCACTTCCTGGGCCCCTGGAAGCATGAAAATCACTTTAAACATGCTAATTTTAGCTCTAAAACTGATGATCTACCTACAAATGTGAACTGACGTTCAAAAATAAAACATTTGAAAACGGACCATTTTTCACCTTTCTGAAGCATGACGTAATGGGGGGGTGTTATCTCTTTTGGCAAAAATCACCTGTTTTTGCTTGAACATTAAATGCCTCCAAACGGTATTTAATTCACTTCCCGGGGTGAAGAAACACTTTTTGAGACCTCAGAGTGAGTGAATTGGCAATTTTCATGCACTTTTAACCATTCCACAAATCTTGTGTTTAGGGCCCCTGGAAGCATGAAAATCACTTTAAACATGCTAATTTTAGCTCTAAAACTGATGATCTACCTACAAATGTGAACTGACGTTCAAAAATAAAACATTTGAAAATGGACCATTTTTCACCTTTCTGAAGCATGACGTAATGGGGGGGTGTTATCTCTTTTGGCAAAAATCACCTGTTTTTGCTTGAACATTAAATGCCTCCAAATGGTATTTAATTCACTTCCCGGGGTGAAGAAACACTTTTTGAGTCCTCAGAGTGAGTGAATTGGCAATTTTCATGCACTTTTAACCATTCCACAAATCTTGTGTTTAGGGCCCCTGGAAGCATGAAAATCACTTTAAACATGCTTATTTTAGCTCTAAAACTGATGATCTACCTACAAATGTGAACTGACGTTCAAAAATAAAACATTTGAAAATGGACCATTTTTCACCTTTCTGAAGCATGACGTAATGGGGGGGTGTTATCTCTTTTGGCAAAAATCACCTGTTTTTGCTTGAACATTAAATGCCTCCAAATGGTATTTTAATTCACTTCCCGGGGTGAAGAAACACTTTTTGAGACCTCAGAGTGAGTGAATTGGCAATTTTCATGCACTTTTAACCATTCCACAAATCTTGTGTTTAGGGCCCCTGGAAGCATGAAAATCACTTTAAACATGCTAATTTTAGCTCTAAAACTGATGATCTACCTACAAATGTGAACTGACGTTCAAAAATAAAACATTTGAAAGCGGACAATTTTTCACCTTTCTGAAGCATGACGTAATGGGGGGGTGTTATCTCTTTTGTCAAAAATCACCTGTTTTTGCTTGAACATTAAATGCCTCCAAATGGTATTTAATTCACTTCCCGGGCCCCTGGAAGCATGAAAATCACTTTAAACATGCTAATTTTAGCTCTAAAACTGATGATCTACCTACAAATGTGAACTGACGTTCAAAAATAAAACATTTGAAAACGGACCATTTTTCATTTTTCTGAAGCATGACGTAATGGGGGGGTGTTATCTCTTTTGGCAAAAATCACCTGTTTTTGCTTGAACATTAAATGCCTCCAAATGGTATTTAATTCACTTCCCGGGGTGAAGAAACACTTTTTGAGACCTCAGAGTGAGTGAATTGGCAATTTTCATGCACTTTTAACCATTCCACAAATCTTGTGTTTAGGGCCCCTGGAAGCATGAAAATCACTTTAAACATGCTAATTTTAGCTCTAAAACTGATGATCTACCTATAAATGTGAACTGACGTTCAAAAATAAAACATTTGAAAATGGACCATTTTTCACCTTTCTGAAGCATGACGTAATGGGGGGGTGTTATCTCTTTTGTCAAAAATCACCTGTTTTTGCTTGAACATTAAATGCCTCCAAATGGTATTTAATTCACTTCCCGGGCCCCTGGAAGCATGAAAATCACTTTAAACATGCTAATTTTAGCTCTAAAACTGATGATTTACCTATAAATGTGAACTGACGTTCAAAAATAAAACATTTGAAAATGGACCATTTTTCACCTTTCTGAAGCATGACGTAATGGGGGGTGTTATCTCTTTTGTCAAAAATCACCTGTTTTTGCTTGAACATTAAATGCCTCCAAATGGTATTTAATTCACTTCCTGGGCCCCTGGAAGCATGAAAATCACTTTAAACATGCTAATTTTAGCTCTAAAACTGATGATCTACCTACAAATGTGAACTGACGTTCAAAAATAAAACATTTGAAAATGGACCATTTTTCACCTTTATGAAGCATGACGTAATGGGGGGGTGTTATCTCTTTTGGCAAAAATCACCTGTTTTTGCTTGAACATTAAATGCCTCCAAATGGTATTTAATTCACTTCCCGGGGTGAAGAAACACTTTTTGAGACCTCAGAGTGAGTGAATTGGCAATTTTCATGCACTTTTAACCATTCCACAAATCTTGTGTTTAGGGCCCCTGGAAGCATGAAAATCACTTTAAACATGCTAATTTTAGCTCTAAAACTGATGATCCACCTATAAATGTGAACTGACGTTCAAAAATAAAACATTTGAAAGCGGACCATTTTTCACCTTTCTGAAGCATGACGTAATGGGGGGGTGTTATCTCTTTTGTCAAAAATCACCTGTTTTTGCTTGAACATTAAATGCCTCAAAATGGTATTTAATTCACTTCCGGGGCCCCTGAAAGCATGAAAATCACTTTAAACATGCTAATTTTAGCTCTAAAACTGATGATCTACCTACAAATGTGAACTGACGTTCCAAAATAAAACATTTGAAAACGGACCATTTTTCACCTTTCTGAAGCATGACGTAATGGGGGTGTTATCTCTTTTGGCAAAAATCACCTGTTTTTGCTTGAACATTAAATGCCTCCAAATGGTATTTAATTCACTTCCCGGGCCCCTGGAAGCATGAAAATCACTTTAAACATGCTAATTTTAGCTCTAAAACTGATGATCTACCTACAAATGTGAACTGACGTTCAAAAATAAAACCTTTGAAAACGGAGCATTTTTCATTTTTCTGAAGCATGACGTAATGGGGGAGTGTTATCTCTTTTGGCAAAAATCACCTGTTTTTGCTTGAACATTAAATGCCTCCAAATGGTATTTAATTCACTTCCCGGGGTGAAGAAACACTTTTTGAGACCTCAGAGTGAGTGAATTGGCCATTTTCATGCACTTTTAACCATTCCACAAATCTTGTGTTTAGGGCCCCTGGAAGCATGAAAATCACTTTAAACATGCTAATTTTAGCTCTAAAACTGATGATCTACCTACAAATGTGAACTGACGTTCCAAAATAAAACATTTGAAAACGGACCATTTTTCACCTTTCTGAAGCATGACGTAATGGGGGTGTTATCTCTTTTGGCAAAAATCACCTGTTTTTGCTTGAACATTAAATGCCTCCAAATGGTATTTAATTCACTTCCCGGGGTGAAGAAACACTTTTTGAGACCTCAGAGTGAGTAAATTGGCCATTTTCATGTACTTTTAACCATTCCACAAATCTTGTGTTTAGGGCCCCTGGAAGCATGAAAATCACTTTAAACATGCTAATTTTAGCTTTAAAACTGATGATCTACCTATAAATGTGAACTGACGTTCAAAAATAAAACATTTGAAAATGGACCATTTTTCACCTTTCTGAAGCATGACGTAATGGGGGGTGTTATCTCTTTTGTCAAAAATCACCTTTTTTTGCTTGAACATTAAATGCTTCCAAATGGTATTTAATTCACTTCCTGGGCCCCTGGAAGCATGAAAATCACTTTAAACATGCTAATTTTAGCTCTAAAACTGATGATCTACCTACAAATGTGAACTGACATTCAAAAATAAAACATTTGAAAACGGACCATTTTTCACCTTTCTGAAGCATGACGTAATGGGGGGGTGTTATCTCTTTTGTCAAAAATCACCTGTTTTTGCTTGAACATTAAATGCCTCCAAATGGTATTTAATTCACTTCCTGGGCCCCTGGAAGCATGAAAATCACTTTAAACATGCTAATTTTAGCTCTAAAACTGATGATCTACCTACAAATGTGAACTGACGTTCAAAAATAAAACATTTGAAAACGGACCATTTTTCACCTTTCTGAAGCATGACGTAATGGGGGGGTGTTATCTCTTTTGGCAAAAATCACCTGTTTTTGCTTGAACATTAAATGCCTCCAAACGGTATTTAATTCACTTCCCGGGGTGAAGAAACACTTTTTGAGACCTCAGAGTGAGTGAATTGGCAATTTTCATGCACTTTTAACCATTCCACAAATCTTGTGTTTAGGGCCCCTGGAAGCATGAAAATCACTTTAAACATGCTAATTTTAGCTCTAAAACTGATGATCTACCTACAAATGTGAACTGACGTTCAAAAATAAAACATTTGAAAATGGACCATTTTTCACCTTTCTGAAGCATGACGTAATGGGGGGGTGTTATCTCTTTTGGCAAAAATCACCTGTTTTTGCTTGAACATTAAATGCCTCCAAATGGTATTTAATTCACTTCCCGGGGTGAAGAAACACTTTTTGAGTCCTCAGAGTGAGTGAATTGGCAATTTTCATGCACTTTTAACCATTCCACAAATCTTGTGTTTAGGGCCCCTGGAAGCATGAAAATCACTTTAAACATGCTTATTTTAGCTCTAAAACTGATGATCTACCTACAAATGTGAACTGACGTTCAAAAATAAAACATTTGAAAATGGACCATTTTTCACCTTTCTGAAGCATGACGTAATGGGGGGGTGTTATCTCTTTTGGCAAAAGTCACCTGTTTTTGCTTGAACATTAAATGCCTCCAAATGGTATTTTAATTCACTTCCCGGGGTGAAGAAACACTTTTTGAGACCTCAGAGTGAGTGAATTGGCAATTTTCATGCACTTTTAACCATTCCACAAATCTTGTGTTTAGGGCCCCTGGAAGCATGAAAATCACTTTAAACATGCTAATTTTAGCTCTAAAACTGATGATCTACCTACAAATGTGAACTGACGTTCAAAAATAAAACATTTGAAAGCGGACCATTTTTCACCTTTCTGAAGCATGACGTAATGGGGGGGTGTTATCTCTTTTGTCAAAAATCACCTGTTTTTGCTTGAACATTAAATGCCTCCAAATGGTATTTAATTCACTTCCCGGGCCCCTGGAAGCATGAAAATCACTTTAAACATGCTAATTTTAGCTCTAAAACTGATGATCTACCTACAAATGTGAACTGACGTTCAAAAATAAAACATTTGAAAACGGACCATTTTTCATTTTTCTGAAGCATGACGTAATGGGGGGGTGTTATCTCTTTTGGCAAAAATCACCTGTTTTTGCTTGAACATTAAATGCCTCCAAATGGTATTTAATTCACTTCCCGGGGTGAAGAAACACTTTTTGAGACCTCAGAGTGAGTGAATTGGCAATTTTCATGCACTTTTAACCATTCCACAAATCTTGTGTTTAGGGCCCCTGGAAGCATGAAAATCACTTTAAACATGCTAATTTTAGCTCTAAAACTGATGATCTACCTATAAATGTGAACTGACGTTCAAAAATAAAACATTTGAAAATGGACCATTTTTCACCTTTCTGAAGCATGACGTAATGGGGGGGTGTTATCTCTTTTGTCAAAAATCACCTGTTTTTGCTTGAACATTAAATGCCTCCAAATGGTATTTAATTCACTTCCCGGGCCCCTGGAAGCATGAAAATCACTTTAAACATGCTAATTTTAGCTCTAAAACTGATGATTTACCTATAAATGTGAACTGACGTTCAAAAATAAAACATTTGAAAATGGACCATTTTTCACCTTTCTGAAGCATGACGTAATGGGGGGTGTTATCTCTTTTGTCAAAAATCACCTGTTTTTGCTTGAACATTAAATGCCTCCAAATGGTATTTAATTCACTTCCTGGGCCCCTGGAAGCATGAAAATCACTTTAAACATGCTAATTTTAGCTCTAAAACTGATGATCTACCTACAAATGTGAACTGACGTTCAAAAATAAAACATTTGAAAATGGACCATTTTTCACCTTTATGAAGCATGACGTAATGGGGGGGTGTTATCTCTTTTGGCAAAAATCACCTGTTTTTGCTTGAACATTAAATGCCTCCAAATGGTATTTAATTCACTTCCCGGGGTGAAGAAACACTTTTTGAGACCTCAGAGTGAGTGAATTGGCAATTTTCATGCACTTTTAACCATTCCACAAATCTTGTGTTTAGGGCCCCTGGAAGCATGAAAATCACTTTAAACATGCTAATTTTAGCTCTAAAACTGATGATCCACCTATAAATGTGAACTGACATTCAAAAATAAAACATTTGAAAGCGGACCATTTTTCACCTTTCTGAAGCATGACGTAATGGGGGGGTGTTATCTCTTTTGTCAAAAATCACCTGTTTTTGCTTGAACATTAAATGCCTCAAAATGGTATTTAATTCACTTCCGGGGCCCCTGAAAGCATGAAAATCACTTTAAACATGCTAATTTTAGCTCTAAAACTGATGATCTACCTACAAATGTGAACTGACGTTCCAAAATAAAACATTTGAAAACGGACCATTTTTGACCTTTCTGAAGCATGACGTAATGGGGGTGTTATCTCTTTTGGCAAAAATCACCTGTTTTTGCTTGAACATTAAATGCCTCCAAATGGTATTTAATTCACTTCCCGGGGTGAAGAACCACTTTTTGAGACCTCAGAGTGAGTAAATTGGCCATTTTCATGTACTTTTAACCATTCCACAAATCTTGTGTTTAGGGCCTCTGGAAGCATGAAAATCACTTTAAACATGCTAATTTTAGCTCTAAAACTGATGATCTACCTATAAATGTGAACTGACGTTCAAAAATAAAACATTTGAAAATGGACCATTTTTCACCTTTCTGAAGCATGACGTAATGGGGGGTGTTATCTCTTTTGTCAAAAATCACCTGTTTTTGCTTGAACATTAAATGCCTCCAAATGGTATTTAATTCACTTACTGGGCCCCTGGAAGCATGAAAATCACTTTAAACATGCTAATTTTAGCTCTAAAACTGATGATCTACCTACAAATGTGAACTGACGTTCAAAAATAAAACATTTGAAAACGGACCATTTTTCACCTTTCTGAAGCATGACGTAATGGGGGGTGTTATCTCTTTTGGCAAAAATCACCTGTTTTTGCTTGAACATTAAATGCCTCCAAATGGTATTTAATTTACTTCCCGGGGTGAAGAAACACTTTTTGAGACCTCAGAGTGAGTGAATTGCCAATTTTCATGCACTTTTAACCATTCCACAAATCTTGTGTTTAGGGCCCCTGGAAGTATGAAAATCACTTTAAACATGCTAATTTTAGCTCTAAAACTGATGATCTACCTACAAATGTGAACTGACGTTCAAAAATAAAACATTTGAAAGCGGACCATTTTTCACCTTTCTGAAGCATGACGTAATGGGGGGGGTGTTATCTCTTTTGTCAAAAATCACCTGTTTTTGCTTGAACATTAAATGCCTGCAAATGGTATTTAATTCACTTCCCGGGCCCCTGGAAGCATGAAAATCACTTTAAACATGCTAATTTTAGCTCTAAAACTGATGATCTACCTACAAATGTGAACTGACGTTCAAAAATAAAACCTTTGAAAACGGAGCATTTTTCATTTTTCTGAAGCATGACGTAATGGGGGGGTGTTATCTCTTTTGGCAAAAATCACCTGTTTTTGCTTGAACATTAAATGCCTCCAAATGGTATTTAATTCACTTCCCGGGGTGAAGAAACACTTTTTGAGACCTCAGAGTGAGTGAATTGGCAATTTTCATGCACTTTTAACCATTCCACAAATCTTGTGTTTAGGGCCCCTGGAAGCATGAAAATCACTTTAAACATGCTAATTTTAGCTCTAAAACTGATGATCTACCTACAAATGTGAACTGACGTTCAAAAATAAAACATTTGAAAACGGACCATTTTTCACCTTTCTGAAGCATGACGTAATGGGGGGGTGTTATCTCTTTTGGCAAAAATCACCTGTTTTTGCTTGAACATTAAATGCCTCCAAATGGTATTTAATTTACTTCCCGGGGTGAAGAAACACTTTTTGAGACCTCAGAGTGAGTGAATTGGCAATTTTCATGCACTTTTAACCATTCCACAAATCTTGTGTTTAGGGCCCCTGGAAGCATGAAAATCACTTTAAACATGCTAATTTTAGCTCTAAAACTGATGATCTACCTACAAATGTGAACTGACGTTCAAAAATCAAACATTTGAAAGTGGACCATTTTTCACCTTTCTGAAGCATGACGTAATGGAGGGGGTGTTATCTCTTTTGTCAAAAATCACCTGTTTTTGCTTGAACATTAAATGCCTCAAAATGGTATTTAATTCACTTCCCGGGCCCCTGAAAGCATGAAAATCACTTTAAACATGCTAATTTTAGCTCTAAAACTGATGATCTACCTACAAATGTGAACTGACGTTCCAAAATAAAACATTTGAAAACGGACCATTTTTCACCTTTCTGAAGCATGACGTAATGGGGGTGTTATCTCTTTTGGCAAAAATCACCTGTTTTTGCTTGAACATTAAATGCCTCCAAATGGTATTTAATTCACTTCCCGGGGTGAAGAAACACTTTTTGAGACCTCAGAGTGAGTGAATTGGCAATTTTCATGCACTTTTAACCATTCCACAAATCTTGTGTTTAGGGCCCCTGGAAGCATGAAAATCACTTTAAACATGCTAATTTTAGCTCTAAAACTGATGATCCACCTATAAATGTGAACTGACGTTCAAAAATAAAACATTTGAAAGCGGACCATTTTTCACCTTTCTGAAGCATGACGTAATGGGGGGGTGTTATCTCTTTTGTCAAAAATCACCTGTTTTTGCTTGAACATTAAATGCCTCAAAATGGTATTTAATTCACTTCCGGGGCCCCTGAAAGCATGAAAATCACTTTAAACATGCTAATTTTAGCTCTAAAACTGATGATCTACCTACAAATGTGAACTGACGTTCCAAAATAAAACATTTGAAAACGGACCATTTTTCACCTTTCTGAAGCATGACGTAATGGGGGTGTTATCTCTTTTGGCAAAAATCACCTGTTTTTGCTTGAACATTAAATGCCTCCAAATGGTATTTAATTCACTTCCCGGGGTGAAGAACCACTTTTTGAGACCTCAGAGTGAGTAAATTGGCCATTTTCATGTACTTTTAACCATTCCACAAATCTTGTGTTTAGGGCCTCTGGAAGCATGAAAATCACTTTAAACATGCTAATTTTAGCTCTAAAACTGATGATCTACCTATAAATGTGAACTGACGTTCAAAAATAAAACATTTGAAAATGGACCATTTTTCACCTTTCTGAAGCATGACGTAATGGGGGGTGTTATCTCTTTTGTCAAAAATCACCTGTTTTTGCTTGAACATTAAATGCCTCCAAATGGTATTTAATTCACTTACTGGGCCCCTGGAAGCATGAAAATCACTTTAAACATGCTAATTTTAGCTCTAAAACTGATGATCTACCTACAAATGTGAACTGACGTTCAAAAATAAAACATTTGAAAACGGACCATTTTTCACCTTTCTGAAGCATGACGTAATGGGGGGTGTTATCTCTTTTGGCAAAAATCACCTGTTTTTGCTTGAACATTAAATGCCTCCAAATGGTATTTAATTTACTTCCCGGGGTGAAGAAACACTTTTTGAGACCTCAGAGTGAGTGAATTGCCAATTTTCATGCACTTTTAACCATTCCACAAATCTTGTGTTTAGGGCCCCTGGAAGTATGAAAATCACTTTAAACATGCTAATTTTAGCTCTAAAACTGATGATCTACCTACAAATGTGAACTGGCGTTCAAAAATAAAACATTTGAAAGCGGACCATTTTTCACCTTTCTGAAGCATGACGTAATGGGGGGGGTGTTATCTCTTTTGTCAAAAATCACCTGTTTTTGCTTGAACATTAAATGCCTGCAAATGGTATTTAATTCACTTCCCGGGCCCCTGGAAGCATGAAAATCACTTTAAACATGCTAATTTTAGCTCTAAAACTGATGATCTACCTACAAATGTGAACTGACGTTCAAAAATAAAACCTTTGAAAACGGAGCATTTTTCATTTTTCTGAAGCATGACGTAATGGGGGGGTGTTATCTCTTTTGGCAAAAATCACCTGTTTTTGCTTGAACATTAAATGCCTCCAAATGGTATTTAATTCACTTCCCGGGGTGAAGAAACACTTTTTGAGACCTCAGAGTGAGTGAATTGGCAATTTTCATGCACTTTTAACCATTCCACAAATCTTGTGTTTAGGGCCCCTGGAAGCATGAAAATCACTTTAAACATGCTAATTTTAGCTCTAAAACTGATGATCTACCTACAAATGTGAACTGACGTTCAAAAATAAAACATTTGAAAACGGACCATTTTTCACCTTTCTGAAGCATGACGTAATGGGGGGGTGTTATCTCTTTTGGCAAAAATCACCTGTTTTTGCTTGAACATTAAATGCCTCCAAATGGTATTTAATTTACTTCCCGGGGTGAAGAAACACTTTTTGAGACCTCAGAGTGAGTGAATTGGCAATTTTCATGCACTTTTAACCATTCCACAAATCTTGTGTTTAGGGCCCCTGGAAGCATGAAAATCACTTTAAACATGCTAATTTTAGCTCTAAAACTGATGATCTACCTACAAATGTGAACTGATGTTCAAAAATCAAACATTTGAAAGTGGACCATTTTTCACCTTTCTGAAGCATGACGTAATGGAGGGGGTGTTATCTCTTTTGTCAAAAATCACCTGTTTTTGCTTGAACATTAAATGCCTCAAAATGGTATTTAATTCACTTCCCGGGCCCCTGAAAGCATGAAAATCACTTTAAACATGCTAATTTTAGCTCTAAAACTGATGATCTACCTACAAATGTGAACTGACGTTCCAAAATAAAACATTTGAAAACGGACCATTTTTCACCTTTCTGAAGCATGACGTAATGGGGGTGTTATCTCTTTTGGCAAAAATCACCTGTTTTTGCTTGAACATTAAATGCCTCCAAATGGTATTTAATTCACTTCCCGGGGTGAAGAAACACTTTTTGAGACCTCAGAGTGAGTAAATTGGCCATTTTCATGTACTTTTAACCATTCCACAAATCTTGTGTTTAGGGCCCCTGGAAGCATGAAAATCACTTTAAACATGCTAATTTTAGCTTTAAAACTGATGATCTACCTATAAATGTGAACTGACGTTCAAAAATAAAACATTTGAAAATGGACCATTTTTCACCTTTCTGAAGCATGACGTAATGGGGGTGTTATCTCTTTTGTCAAAAATCACCTGTTTTTGCTTGAACATTAAATGCTTCCAAATGGTATTTAATTCACTTCCTGGGGCCCTGGAAGCATGAAAATCACTTTAAACATGCTAATTTTAGCTCTAAAACTGATGATCTACCTACAAATGTGAACTGACATTCAAAAATAAAACATTTGAAAACGGACCATTTTTCACCTTTCTGAAGCATGACGTAATGGGGGGGTGTTATCTCTTTTGTCAAAAATCACCTGTTTTTGCTTGAACATTAAATGCCTCCAAATGGTATTTAATTCACTTCCCGGGCCCCTGGAAGCATGAAAATCACTTTAAACATGCTAATTTTAGCTCTAAAACTGATGATCTACCTACAAATGTGAACTGACGTTCAAAAATAAAACATTTGAAAACGGACCATTTTTCACCTTTCTGAAGCATGACGTAATGGGGGGGTGTTATCTCTTTTGGCAAAAATCACCTGTTTTTGCTTGAACATTAAATGCCTCCAAATGGTATTTAATTCACTTCCCGGGGTGAAGAAACACTTTTTGAGACCTCAGAGTGAGTAAATTGGCCATTTTCATGTACTTTTAACCATTCCACAAATCTTGTGTTTAGGGCCCCTGGAAGCATGAAAATCACTTTAAACATGCTAATTTTAGCTCTAAAACTGATGATCTACCTATAAATGTGAACTGACGTTCAAAAATAAAACATTTGAAAATGGACCATTTTTCACCTTTCTGAAGCATGACGTAATGGGGGGGGTGTTATCTCTTTTGTCAAAAATCACCTGTTTTTGCTTGAACATTAAATGCCTCCAAATGGTATTTAATTCACTTCCCGGGCCCCTGGAAGCATGAAAATCACTTTAAACATGCTAATTTTAGCTCTAAAACTGATGATTTACCTATAAATGTGAACTGACGTTCAAAAATAAAACATTTGAAACTGGACCATTTTTCACCTTTCTGAAGCATGACGTAATGGGGGGTGTTATCTCTTTTGTCAAAAATCACCTGTTTTTGCTTGAACATTAAATGCCTCCAAATGGTATTTAATTCACTTCCTGGGCCCCTGGAAGCATGAAAATCACTTTAAACATGCTAATTTTAGCTCTAAAACTGATGATCTACCTACAAATGTGAACTGACGTTCAAAAATAAAACATTTGAAAATGGACCATTTTTCACCTTTATGAAGCATGACGTAATGGGGGGGTGTTATCTCTTTTGGCAAAAATCACCTGTTTTTGCTTGAACATTAAATGCCTCCAAATGGTATTTAATTCACTTCCCGGGGTGAAGAAACACTTTTTGAGACCTCAGAGTGAGTGAATTGGCAATTTTCATGCACTTTTAACAATTCCACAAATCTTGTGTTTAGGGCCCCTGGAAGCATGAAAATCACTTTAAACATGCTAATTTTAGCTCTAAAACTGATGATCCACCTATAAATGTGAACTGACGTTCAAAAATAAAACATTTGAAAGCGGACCATTTTTCACCTTTCTGAAGCATGACGTAATGGGGGGGGTGTTATCTCTTTTGGCAAAAATCACCTGTTTTTGCTTGAACATTAAATGCCTCCAAATGGTATTTAATTCACTTCCCGGGGTGAAGAACCACTTTTTGAGACCTCAGAGTGAGTAAATTGGCCATTTTCATGTACTTTTAACCATTCCACAAATCTTGTGTTTAGGGCCTCTGGAAGCATGAAAATCACTTTAAACATGCTAATTTTAGCTCTAAAACTGATGATCTACCTATAAATGTGAACTGACGTTCAAAAATAAAACATTTGAAAATGGACCATTTTTCACCTTTCTGAAGCATGACGTAATGGGGGGTGTTATCTCTTTTGTCAAAAATCACCTGTTTTTGCTTGAACATTAAATGCCTCCAAATGGTATTTAATTCACTTCCTGGGCCCCTGGAAGCATGAAAATCACTTTAAACATGCTAATTTTAGCTCTAAAACTGATGATCTACCTACAAATGTGAACTGACGTTCAAAAATAAAACATTTGAAAACGGACCATTTTTCACCTTTCTGAAGCATGACGTAATGGGGGGTGTTATCTCTTTTGGCAAAAATCACCTGTTTTTGCTTGAACATTAAATGCCTCCAAATGGTATTTAATTTACTTCCCGGGGTGAAGAAACACTTTTTGAGACCTCAGAGTGAGTGAATTGCCAATTTTCATGCACTTTTAACCATTCCACAAATCTTGTGTTTAGGGCCCCTGGAAGCATGAAAATCACTTTAAACATGCTAATTTTAGCTCTAAAACTGATGATCTACCTACAAATGTGAACTGACGTTCAAAAATAAAACATTTGAAAGCGGACCATTTTTCACCTTTCTGAAGCATGACGTAATGGGGGGGGTGTTATCTCTTTTGTCAAAAATCACCTGTTTTTGCTTGAACATTAAATGCCTGCAAATGGTATTTAATTCACTTCCCGGGCCCCTGGAAGCATGAAAATCACTTTAAACATGCTAATTTTAGCTCTAAAACTGATGATCTACCTACAAATGTGAACTGACGTTCAAAAATAAAACCTTTGAAAACGGAGCATTTTTCATTTTTCTGAAGCATGACGTAATGGGGGGGTGTTATCTCTTTTGGCAAAAATCACCTGTTTTTGCTTGAACATTAAATGCCTCCAAATGGTATTTAATTCACTTCCCGCGGTGAAGAAACACTTTTTGAGACCTCAGAGTGAGTGAATTGGCAATTTTCATGCACTTTTAACCATTCCACAAATCTTGTGTTTAGGGCCCCTGGAAGCATGAAAATCACTTTAAACATGCTAATTTTAGCTCTAAAACTGATGATCTACCTACAAATGTGAACTGACGTTCAAAAATAAAACATTTGAAAACGGACCATTTTTCACCTTTCTGAAGCATGACGTAATGGGGGGGTGTTATCTCTTTTGTCAAAAATCACCTGTTTTTGCTTGAACATTAAATGCCTCAAAATGGTATTTAATTCACTTCCCGGGCCCCTGAAAGCATGAAAATCACTTTAAACATGCTAATTTTAGCTCTAAAACTGATGATCTACCTACAAATGTGAACTGACGTTCCAAAATAAAACATTTGAAAACGGACCATTTTTCACCTTTCTGAAGCATGACGTAATGGGGGTGTTATCTCTTTTGGCAAAAATCACCTGTTTTTGCTTGAACATTAAATGCCTCCAAATGGTATTTAATTCACTTCCCGGGGTGAAGAAACACTTTTTGAGACCTCAGAGTGAGTGAATTGGCAATTTTCATGCACTTTTAACCATTCCACAAATCTTGTGTTTAGGGCCCCTGGAAGCATGAAAATCACTTTAAACATGCTAATTTTAGCTCTAAAACTGATGATCCACCTATAAATGTGAACTGACGTTCAAAAATAAAACATTTGAAAGCGGACCATTTTTCACCTTTCTGAAGCATGACGTAATGGGGGGGTGTTATCTCTTTTGTCAAAAATCACCTGTTTTTGCTTGAACATTAAATGCCTCAAAATGGTATTTAATTCACTTCCGGGGCCCCTGAAAGCATGAAAATCACTTTAAACATGCTAATTTTAGCTCTAAAACTGATGATCTACCTACAAATGTGAACTGACGTTCCAAAATAAAACATTTGAAAACGGACCATTTTTCACCTTTCTGAAGCATGACGTAATGGGGGTGTTATCTCTTTTGGCAAAAATCACCTGTTTTTGCTTGAACATTAAATGCCTCCAAATGGTATTTAATTCACTTCCCGGGGTGAAGAACCACTTTTTGAGACCTCAGAGTGAGTAAATTGGCCATTTTCATGTACTTTTAACCATTCCACAAATCTTGTGTTTAGGGCCTCTGGAAGCATGAAAATCACTTTAAACATGCTAATTTTAGCTCTAAAACTGATGATCTACCTATAAATGTGAACTGACGTTCAAAAATAAAACATTTGAAAATGGACCATTTTTCACCTTTCTGAAGCATGACGTAATGGGGGGTGTTATCTCTTTTGTCAAAAATCACCTGTTTTTGCTTGAACATTAAATGCCTCCAAATGGTATTTAATTCACTTACTGGGCCCCTGGAAGCATGAAAATCACTTTAAACATGCTAATTTTAGCTCTAAAACTGATGATCTACCTACAAATGTGAACTGACGTTCAAAAATAAAACATTTGAAAACGGACCATTTTTCACCTTTCTGAAGCATGACGTAATGGGGGGTGTTATCTCTTTTGGCAAAAATCACCTGTTTTTGCTTGAACATTAAATGCCTCCAAATGGTATTTAATTTACTTCCCGGGGTGAAGAAACACTTTTTGAGACCTCAGAGTGAGTGAATTGCCAATTTTCATGCACTTTTAACCATTCCACAAATCTTGTGTTTAGGGCCCCTGGAAGTATGAAAATCACTTTAAACATGCTAATTTTAGCTCTAAAACTGATGATCTACCTACAAATGTGAACTGGCGTTCAAAAATAAAACATTTGAAAGCGGACCATTTTTCACCTTTCTGAAGCATGACGTAATGGGGGGGGTGTTATCTCTTTTGTCAAAAATCACCTGTTTTTGCTTGAACATTAAATGCCTGCAAATGGTATTTAATTCACTTCCCGGGCCCCTGGAAGCATGAAAATCACTTTAAACATGCTAATTTTAGCTCTAAAACTGATGATCTACCTACAAATGTGAACTGACGTTCAAAAATAAAACCTTTGAAAACGGAGCATTTTTCATTTTTCTGAAGCATGACGTAATGGGGGGGTGTTATCTCTTTTGGCAAAAATCACCTGTTTTTGCTTGAACATTAAATGCCTCCAAATGGTATTTAATTCACTTCCCGGGGTGAAGAAACACTTTTTGAGACCTCAGAGTGAGTGAATTGGCAATTTTCATGCACTTTTAACCATTCCACAAATCTTGTGTTTAGGGCCCCTGGAAGCATGAAAATCACTTTAAACATGCTAATTTTAGCTCTAAAACTGAT
Organism: Lissotriton helveticus; assembly: GCF_964261635.1. Taxonomy (NCBI): domain Eukaryota; kingdom Metazoa; phylum Chordata; class Amphibia; order Caudata; family Salamandridae; genus Lissotriton; species Lissotriton helveticus. The sequence goes on from NW_027611871.1 coordinate 106,418, forward strand.
GATCTACCTACAAATGTGAACTGACGTTCAAAAATAAAACATTTGAAAACGGACCATTTTTCACCTTTCTGAAGCATGACGTAATGGGGGGGTGTTATCTCTTTTGGCAAAAATCACCTGTTTTTGCTTGAACATTAAATGCCTCCAAATGGTATTTAATTTACTTCCCGGGGTGAAGAAACACTTTTTGAGACCTCAGAGTGAGTGAATTGGCAATTTTCATGCACTTTTAACCATTCCACAAATCTTGTGTTTAGGGCCCCTGGAAGCATGAAAATCACTTTAAACATGCTAATTTTAGCTCTAAAACTGATGATCTACCTACAAATGTGAACTGATGTTCAAAAATCAAACATTTGAAAGTGGACCATTTTTCACCTTTCTGAAGCATGACGTAATGGAGGGGGTGTTATCTCTTTTGTCAAAAATCACCTGTTTTTGCTTGAACATTAAATGCCTCAAAATGGTATTTAATTCACTTCCCGGGCCCCTGAAAGCATGAAAATCACTTTAAACATGCTAATTTTAGCTCTAAAACTGATGATCTACCTACAAATGTGAACTGACGTTCCAAAATAAAACATTTGAAAACGGACCATTTTTCACCTTTCTGAAGCATGACGTAATGGGGGTGTTATCTCTTTTGGCAAAAATCACCTGTTTTTGCTTGAACATTAAATGCCTCCAAATGGTATTTAATTCACTTCCCGGGGTGAAGAAACACTTTTTGAGACCTCAGAGTGAGTAAATTGGCCATTTTCATGTACTTTTAACCATTCCACAAATCTTGTGTTTAGGGCCCCTGGAAGCATGAAAATCACTTTAAACATGCTAATTTTAGCTTTAAAACTGATGATCTACCTATAAATGTGAACTGACGTTCAAAAATAAAACATTTGAAAATGGACCATTTTTCACCTTTCTGAAGCATGACGTAATGGGGGTGTTATCTCTTTTGTCAAAAATCACCTGTTTTTGCTTGAACATTAAATGCTTCCAAATGGTATTTAATTCACTTCCTGGGCCCCTGGAAGCATGAAAATCACTTTAAACATGCTAATTTTAGCTCTAAAACTGATGATCTACCTACAAATGTGAACTGACATTCAAAAATAAAACATTTGAAAACGGACCATTTTTCACCTTTCTGAAGCATGACGTAATGGGGGGGTGTTATCTCTTTTGTCAAAAATCACCTGTTTTTGCTTGAACATTAAATGCCTCCAAATGGTATTTAATTCACTTCCCGGGCCCCTGGAAGCATGAAAATCACTTTAAACATGCTAATTTTAGCTCTAAAACTGATGATCTACCTACAAATGTGAACTGACGTTCAAAAATAAAACATTTGAAAACGGACCATTTTTCACCTTTCTGAAGCATGACGTAATGGGGGGGTGTTATCTCTTTTGGCAAAAATCACCTGTTTTTGCTTGAACATTAAATGCCTCCAAATGGTATTTAATTCACTTCCCGGGGTGAAGAAACACTTTTTGAGACCTCAGAGTGAGTAAATTGGCCATTTTCATGTACTTTTAACCATTCCACAAATCTTGTGTTTAGGGCCCCTGGAAGCATGAAAATCACTTTAAACATGCAAATTTTAGCTCTAAAACTGATGATCTACCTATAAATGTGAACTGACGTTCAAAAATAAAACATTTGAAAATGGACCATTTTTCACTTTTCTGAAGCATGACGTAATGGGGGGATGTTATCTCTTTTGTCAAAAATCACCTGTTTTTGCTTGAACATTAAATGCCTCCAAATGGTATTTAATTCACTCCCCGGGCCCCTGGAAGCATGAAAATCACTTTAAACATGCTAATTTTAGCTCTAAAACTGATGATCTACCTACAAATGTGAACTGACGTTCAAAAATAAAACATTTGAAAACGGACCATTTTTCACCTTTCTGAAGCATGACGTAATGGGGGGGTGTTATCTCTTTTGGCAAAAATCACCTGTTTTTGCTTGAACATTAAATGCCTCCAAATGGTATTTAATTCACTTCCCGGGGTGAAGAAACACTTTTTGAGACCTCAGAGTGAGTAAATTGGCCATTTTCATGTACTTTTAACCATTCCACAAATCTTGTGTTTAGGGCCCCTGGAAGCATGAAAATCACTTTAAACATGCTAATTTTAGCTCTAAAACTGATGATCTACCTATAAATGTGAACTGACGTTCAAAAATAAAACATTTGAAAATGGACCATTTTTCACCTTTCTGAAGCATGACGTAATGGGGGGGGTGTTATCTCTTTTGTCAAAAATCACCTGTTTTTGCTTGAACATTAAATGCCTCCAAATGGTATTTAATTCACTTCCCGGGCCCCTGGAAGCATGAAAATCACTTTAAACATGCTAATTTTAGCTCTAAAACTGATGATTTACCTATAAATGTGAACTGACGTTCAAAAATAAAACATTTGAAACTGGACCATTTTTCACCTTTCTGAAGCATGACGTAATGGGGGGTGTTATCTCTTTTGTCAAAAATCACCTGTTTTTGCTTGAACATTAAATGCCTCCAAATGGTATTTAATTCACTTCCTGGGCCCCTGGAAGCATGAAAATCACTTTAAACATGCTAATTTTAGCTCTAAAACTGATGATCTACCTACAAATGTGAACTGACGTTCAAAAATAAAACATTTGAAAATGGACCATTTTTCACCTTTATGAAGCATGACGTAATGGGGGGGTGTTATCTCTTTTGGCAAAAATCACCTGTTTTTGCTTGAACATTAAATGCCTCCAAATGGTATTTAATTCACTTCCCGGGGTGAAGAAACACTTTTTGAGACCTCAGAGTGAGTGAATTGGCAATTTTCATGCACTTTTAACAATTCCACAAATCTTGTGTTTAGGGCCCCTGGAAGCATGAAAATCACTTTAAACATGCTAATTTTAGCTCTAAAACTGATGATCCACCTATAAATGTGAACTGACGTTCAAAAATAAAACATTTGAAAGCGGACCATTTTTCACCTTTCTGAAGCATGACGTAATGGGGGGGGTGTTATCTCTTTTGGCAAAAATCACCTGTTTTTGCTTGAACATTAAATGCCTCCAAATGGTATTTAATTCACTTCCCGGGGTGAAGAACCACTTTTTGAGACCTCAGAGTGAGTAAATTGGCCATTTTCATGTACTTTTAACCATTCCACAAATCTTGTGTTTAGGGCCTCTGGAAGCATGAAAATCACTTTAAACATGCTAATTTTAGCTCTAAAACTGATGATCTACCTATAAATGTGAACTGACGTTCAAAAATAAAACATTTGAAAATGGACCATTTTTCACCTTTCTGAAGCATGACGTAATGGGGGGTGTTATCTCTTTTGTCAAAAATCACCTGTTTTTGCTTGAACATTAAATGCCTCCAAATGGTATTTAATTCACTTCCTGGGCCCCTGGAAGCATGAAAATCACTTTAAACATGCTAATTTTAGCTCTAAAACTGATGATCTACCTACAAATGTGAACTGACGTTCAAAAATAAAACATTTGAAAACGGACCATTTTTCACCTTTCTGAAGCATGACGTAATGGGGGGTGTTATCTCTTTTGGCAAAAATCACCTGTTTTTGCTTGAACATTAAATGCCTCCAAATGGTATTTAATTTACTTCCCGGGGTGAAGAAACACTTTTTGAGACCTCAGAGTGAGTGAATTGCCAATTTTCATGCACTTTTAACCATTCCACAAATCTTGTGTTTAGGGCCCCTGGAAGCATGAAAATCACTTTAAACATGCTAATTTTAGCTCTAAAACTGATGATCTACCTACAAATGTGAACTGACGTTCAAAAATAAAACATTTGAAAGCGGACCATTTTTCACCTTTCTGAAGCATGACGTAATGGGGGGGGTGTTATCTCTTTTGTCAAAAATCACCTGTTTTTGCTTGAACATTAAATGCCTGCAAATGGTATTTAATTCACTTCCCGGGCCCCTGGAAGCATGAAAATCACTTTAAACATGCTAATTTTAGCTCTAAAACTGATGATCTACCTACAAATGTGAACTGACGTTCAAAAATAAAACCTTTGAAAACGGAGCATTTTTCATTTTTCTGAAGCATGACGTAATGGGGGGGTGTTATCTCTTTTGGCAAAAATCACCTGTTTTTGCTTGAACATTAAATGCCTCCAAATGGTATTTAATTCACTTCCCGCGGTGAAGAAACACTTTTTGAGACCTCAGAGTGAGTGAATTGGCAATTTTCATGCACTTTTAACCATTCCACAAATCTTGTGTTTAGGGCCCCTGGAAGCATGAAAATCACTTTAAACATGCTAATTTTAGCTCTAAAACTGATGATCTACCTACAAATGTGAACTGACGTTCAAAAATAAAACATTTGAAAACGGACCATTTTTCACCTTTCTGAAGCATGACGTAATGGGGGGGTGTTATCTCTTTTGGCAAAAATCACCTGTTTTTGCTTGAACATTAAATGCCTCCAAATGGTATTTAATTTACTTCCCGGGGTGAAGAAACACTTTTTGAGACCTCAGAGTGAGTGAATTGCCAATTTTCATGCACTTTTAACCATTCCACAAATCTTGTGTTTAGGGCCCCTGGAAGCATGAAAATCACTGTAAACATGCTAATTTTAGCTCTAAAACTGATGATCTACCTACAAATGTGAACTGACGTTCAAAAATAAAACATTTGAAAACGGACCATTTTTCACCTTTCTGTAGCATGACGTAATGGGGGGGGTGTTATCTCTTTTGGCAAAAATCACCTGTTTTTGCTTGAACATTAAATGCCTCCAAATGGTATTTAATTCACTTCCCGGGGTGAAGAAACACTTTTTGAGACCTCAGAGTGAGTAAATTGGCCATTTTCATGCACTTTTAACCATTCCACAAATCTTGTGTTTAGGGCCCCTGGAAGCATGAAAATCACTTGAAACATGCTAATTTTAGCTCTAAAACTGATGATCTACCTACAAATGTGAACTGACGTTCAAAAATAAAACATTTGAAAACGGACCATTTATCACCTTTCTGAAGCATGACGTAATGGGGGGGTGTTATCTCTTTTGTCAAAAATCACCTGTTGTTGCTTGTCATTAAATGCCTCCAAATGGTATTTAATTCACTTCCCGGGCCCCTGAAAGCATGAAAATCACTTTAAACATGTTAATTTTCGCTCTAAAACTGATGATCTACCTACAAATGTGAACTGACGTTCAAAAATAAAACATTTGAAAGCGGACCATTTTTCACCTTTCTGAAGCATGACGTAATGGGGGGGTGTTATCTCTTTTGTCAAAAATCACCTGTTTTTGCGTGAACATTAAATGCCTCCAAATGGTATTTAATTCACTTCCTGGGCCCCTGGAAGCATGAAAATCACTTTAAACATGCTAATTTTAGCTCTAAAACTGATGATCTACCTACAAATGTGAACTGACGTTCAAAAATAAAACATTTGAAAACGGACCATTTTTCACCTTTCTGAAGCATGACGTAATGGGTGGGTGTTATCTCTTTTGGCAAAAATCACCTGTTTTTGCTTGGATATTAAATGCCTCCAAATGGTATTTAATTCACTTCCCGGGGTGAAGAAACACTTTTTGAGACCTCAGAGTGAGTAAATTGGCAATTTTCATGCACTTTTAACCATTCCACAAATCTTGTGTTTAGGGCCCCTGGAAGCATGAAAATCACTTTAAACATGCTAATTTTAGCTCTAAAACTGATGATCTACCTACAAATGTGAACTGACGTTCAAAAATAAAACATTTGAAAGCGGACCATTTTTCACCTTTCTGAAGCATGACGTAATGGGGGGGTGTTATCTCTTTTGTCAAAAATCACCTGTTTTTGCTTGAACATTAAATGCCTCCAAATGGTATTTAATTCACTTCCCGGGCCCCTGGAAGCATGAAAATCACTTTAAACATGCTATTTTTAGCTCGAAAACTGATGATCTACCTACAAATGTGAACTGACGTTCAAAAATAAAACATTTGAAAACGGACCATTTATCACCTTTCTGAAGCATGACGTAATGGGGGGTGTTATCTCTTTTGTCAAAAATCACCTGTTTTTGATTGAACATTAAATGCCTCCAAATGGTATTTAATTCACTTCCCGGGCCCCTGAAAGCATGAAAATCACTTTAAACATGCTAATTTTAGCTCTAAAACTGATGATCTACCTACAAATGTGAACTGACGTTCAAAAATAAAACATTTGAAAACGGACCATTTTTCACCTTTCTGAAGCATGACGTAATGGGGGGGTGTTATCTCTTTTGGCAAAAATCACCTGTTTTTGCTTGAACATTAAATGCCTCCAAATGGTATTTAATTCACTTCCCGGGGTGAAGAAACACTTTTTGAGACCTCAGAGTGAGTAAATTGGCCATTTTCATGCACTTTTAACCATTCCACAAATCTTGTGTTTAGGGCCCCTGGAAGCATGAAAATCACTTGAAACATGCTAATTTTAGCTCTAAAACTGATGATCTACCTACAAATGTGAACTGACGTTCAAAAATAAAACATTTGAAAACGGACCATTTATCACCTTTCTGAAGCATGACGTAATGGGGGGTGTTATCTCTTTTGTCAAAAATCACCTGTTTTTGCTTGAACATTAAATGACTCCAAATGGTATTTAATTCACTTCCCGGGCCCCTAAAAGCATGAAAATCACTTTAAACATGTTAATTTTCGCTCTAAAACTGATGATCTACCTACAAATGTGAACTGACGTTCAAAAATAAAACATTTGAAAGCGGACCATTTTTCACCTTTCTGAAGCATGACGTAATGGGGGGGTGTTATCTCTTTTGTCAAAAATCACCTGTTTTTGATTGAACATTAAATGCCTCCAAATGGTATTTAATTCACTTCCCGGGCCCCTGAAAGCATGAAAATCACTTTAAACATGCTAATTTTAGCTCTAAAACTGATGATCTACCTACAAATGTGAACTGACGTTCAAAAATAAAACATTTGAAAACGGACCATTTTTCACCTTTCTAAAGCATGACGTAATGGGGGGGTGTTATCTCTTTTGGCAAAAATCACCTGTTTTTGCTTGAACATTAAATGCCTCCAAATGGTATTTAATTCACTTCCCGGGGTGAAGAAACACTTTTTGAGACCTCAGAGTGAGTAAATTGGCAATTTTCATGCACTTTTAACCATTCCACAAATCTTGTGTTTAGGGCCCCTGGAAGCATGAAAATCACTTTAAACATGCTCATTTTAGCTCTAATACTGATGAACTACCTACAAATGTGAACTGACGTTCAAAAATAAAACATTTGAAAACGGACCATTTATCACCTTTCTAAAGCATGACGTAATGGGGGGGTGTTATCTCTTTTGTCAAAAATCACCTGTTTTTGCTTGAACATTAAATGCCTCCAAATGGTATTTAATTCACTTCCCGGGCCCCTGAAAGCATGAAAATCACTTTAAACATGCTAATTTTAGCTCTAAAACTGATGATCTACCTACAAATGTGAACTGACGTTCAAAAATAAAACATTTGAAAACGGACCATTTTTCACCTTTCTGAAGCATGACGTAATGGGGGGGTGTTATCTCTTGGCAAAAATCACCTATTTTTGCTTGAATATTAAATGCCTCCAAATGGTATTTAATTCACTTCCCGGGGTGAAGAAACACTTTTTGAGACCTCAGAGTGAGTAAATTGGCAATTTTCATGCACTTTTAACCATTCCACAAATCTTGTGTTTAGGGCCCCTGGAAGCATGAAAATCACTTTAAACATGCTAATTTTAGCTCTAAAACTGATGATCTACCTACAAATGTGAACTGACGTTCAAAAATAAAACATTTGAAAGCGGACCATTTTTCACCTTTCTGAAGCATGACGTAATGGGGGGGTGTTATCTCTTTTGTCAAAAATCACCTGTTTTTGCTTGAACATTAAATGCCTCCAAATGGTATTTAATTCACTTCCCGGGCCCCTGGAAGCATGAAAATCACTTTAAACATGCTAATTTTAGCTCTAAAACTGATGATCTACCTACAAATGTGAACTGACTTACAAAAATAAAACATTTGAAAACGGACCATTTATCACCTTTCTGAAGCATGACGTAATGGGGGGGTGTTATCTCTTTTGTCAAAAATCACCTGTTTTTGATTGAACATTAAATGCCTCCAAATGGTATTTAATTCACTTCCCGGGCCCCTGAAAGCATGAAAATCACTTTAAACATGCTAATTTTAGCTCTAAAACTGATGATCTACCTACAAATGTGAACTGACGTTCAAAAATAAAACATTTGAAAACGGACCATTTTTCACCTTTCTGTAGCATGACGTAATGGGGGGGGTGTTATCTCTTTTGGCAAAAATCACCTGTTTTTGCTTGAACATTAAATGCCTCCAAATGGTATTTAATTCACTTCCCGGGGTGAAGAAACACTTTTTGAGACCTCAGAGTGAGTAAATTGGCCATTTTCATGCACTTTTAACCATTCCACAAATCTTGTGTTTAGGGCCCCTGGAAGCATGAAAATCACTTGAAACATGCTAATTTTAGCTCTAAAACTGATGATCTACCTACAAATGTGAACTGACGTTCAAAAATAAAACATTTGAAAACGGACCATTTATCACCTTTCTGAAGCATGACGTAATGGGGGGGTGTTATCTCTTTTGTCAAAAATCACCTGTTGTTGCTTGTCATTAAATGCCTCCAAATGGTATTTAATTCACTTCCCGGGCCCCTGAAAGCATGAAAATCACTTTAAACATGTTAATTTTCGCTCTAAAACTGATGATCTACCTACAAATGTGAACTGACGTTCAAAAATAAAACATTTGAAAGCGGACCATTTTTCACCTTTCTGAAGCATGACGTAATGGGGGGGTGTTATCTCTTTTGTCAAAAATCACCTGTTTTTGCGTGAACATTAAATGCCTCCAAATGGTATTTAATTCACTTCCTGGGCCCCTGGAAGCATGAAAATCACTTTAAACATGCTAATTTTAGCTCTAAAACTGATGATCTACCTACAAATGTGAACTGACGTTCAAAAATAAAACATTTGAAAACGGACCATTTTTCACCTTTCTGAAGCATGACGTAATGGGTGGGTGTTATCTCTTTTGGCAAAAATCACCTGTTTTTGCTTGAATATTAAATGCCTCCAAATGGTATTTAATTCACTTCCCGGGGTGAAGAAACACTTTTTGAGACCTCAGAGTGAGTAAATTGGCAATTTTCATGCACTTTTAACCATTCCACAAATCTTGTGTTTAGGGCCCCTGGAAGCATGAAAATCACTTTAAACATGCTAATTTTAGCTCTAAAACTGATGATCTACCTACAAATGTGAACTGACGTTCAAAAATAAAACATTTGAAAGCGGACCATTTTTCACCTTTCTGAAGCATGACGTAATGGGGGGGTGTTATCTCTTTTGTCAAAAATCACCTGTTTTTGCTTGAACATTAAATGCCTCCAAATGGTATTTAATTCACTTCCCGGGCCCCTGGAAGCATGAAAATCACTTTAAACATGCTAATTTTAGCTCTAAAACTGATGATCTACCTACAAATGTGAACTGACGTTCAAAAATAAAACATTTGAAAACTGACAATTTTTCACCTTTCTGAAGCATGACGTAATGGGGGGGTGTTATCTCTTTTGGCAAAAATCACCTGTTTTTGCTTGAACATTAAATGCCTCCAAATGGTATTTAATTCACTTCCCTGGGTGAAGAAACACTTTTTGAGACCTCAGAGTGAGTAAATTGGCCATTTTCATGCACTTTTAACCATTCCACAAATCTTGTGTTTAGGGCCCCTGGAAGCATGAAAATCACTTTAAACATGCTAATTTTAGCTCTAAAACTGATGATCTACCTACAAATGTGAACTGACGTTCAAAAATAAAACATTTGAAAACGGACCATTTTTCACCTTTCTGAAGCATGACGTAATGGGGGGGGTGTTATCTCTTTTGGCAAAAATCACCTGTTTTTGCTTGAACATTAAATGCCTCCAAATGGTATTTAATTCACTTCCCGGGGTGAAGAAACACTTTTTGAGACCCCAGAGTGAGTAAATTGGCCATTTTCATGCACTTTTAACCATTCCACAAATCTTGTGTTTAGGGCCCCTGAAGCATGAAAATCACTTTAAACATGCTAATTTTAGCTCTAAAACTGATGATCTACCTACAAATGTGAACTGACGTTAAAAAATAAAACATTTGAAAACTGACCATTTTTCACCTTTCTAAAGCATGACGTAATGGGGGGTGTTATCTCTTTTGTCAAAAATCACCTGTTTTTGCTTGAACAATAAATGCCTCCAAATGGTATTTAATTCACTTCCTGGGCCCCTGGAAGCATGAAAATCACTTTAAACATGCTAATTTTAGCTCTAAAACTGAAGATCTACCTACAAATGTGAACTGAAGTTCAAAAATAAAACATTTGAAAGCGGACCATTTTTCACCTTTCTGAAGCATGACGTAATGGGGGGGTGTTATCTCTTTTGGCAAAAATCACCTGTTTTTGCTTGAACATTAAATGCCTCCAAATGGTATTTAATTCACTTCCCGGGGTGAAGAAACACTTTTTGAGACCTCAGAGTGAGTAAATTGGCCATTTTCATGCACTTTTAACCATTCCACAAATCTTGTGTTTAGGGCCCCTGGAAGCATGAAAATCACTTTAAACATGCTAATTTTAGCTCTAAAACTGATGATCTACCTACAAATGTGAACTGACGTTCAAAAATAAAACATTTGAAAGCGGACCATTTTTCACCTTTCTGAAGCATGACGTAATGGGGGGGTGTTATCTCTTTTGTCAAAAATCACCTGTTTTTGCTTGAACATTAAATGCCTCCAAATGGTATTTAATTCACTTCCCGGGCCCCTGGAAGCATGAAAATCACTTTAAACATGCTAATTTTAGCTCTAAAACTGATGATCTACCTACAAATGTGAACTGACGTTCAAAAATAAAACATTTGAAAACGGACCATTTATCACCTTTCTGAAGCATGACGTAATGGGGGGGTGTTATCTCTTTTGTCAAAAATCACCTGTTTTTGCTTGAACATTAAATGCCTCCAAATGGTATTTAATTCACTTCCCGGGCCCCTGGAAGCATGAAAATCACTTTAAACATGCTAATTTTAGCTCTAAAACTGATGATCTACCTACAAATGTGAACTGACGTTCAAAAATAAAACATTTGAAAACGGACCATTTATCACCTTTCTGAAGCATGACGTAATGGGGGGGTGTTATCTCTTTTCGCAAAAATCACCTGTTTTTGCTTGAACATTAAATGCCTCCAAATGGTATTTAATTCACTTCCTGGGGTGAAGAAACACTTTTTGAGACCTCAGAGTGAGTAAATTGGCCATTTTCATGCACTTTTAACCATTCCACAAATCTTGTGTTTAGGTCCTCTGGAAGCATGAAAATCACTTGAAACATGCTAATTTTAGCTCTAAAACTGATGATCTACCTACAAATGTGAACTGACGTTCAAAAATAAAACATTTGAAAACGGACCATTTTTCACCTATCTGAAGCATGACGTAATGGGGGGGTGTTATCTCTTTTGTCAAAAATCACCTGTTTTTGCTTGAACATTAAATGCCTCCAAATGGTATTTAATTCACTTCCCGGGCCCCTGAAAGCATGAAAATCACTTTAAACATGTTAATTTTCGCTCTAAAACTGATGATCTACCTACAAATGTGAACTGACGTTCAAAAATAAAACATTTGAAAGCGGACCATTTTTCACCTTTCTGAAGCATGACGTAATGGGGGGGTGTTATCTCTTTTGTCAAAAATCACCTGTTTTTGCTTGAACATTAAATGCCTCCAAATGGTATTTAATTCACTTCCCGGGCCCCTGGGAGCATGAAAATCACTTTAAACATGCTAATTTTAGTTCTAAAACTGATGATCTACCTACAAATGTGAACTGACGTTCAAAAATAAAACATTTGAAAACGGACCATTTTTCACCTTCCGGAAGCATGACGTAATGGGGGGGTGTTATCTCTTTTGTCAAAAATCACCTGTTTTTGCTTGAACATTAAATGCCTCCAAATGGTATTTAATTCACTTCCTGGGCCCCTGGAAGCATGAAAATCACTTTAAACATGCTTATTTTAGCTCTAAAACTGAAGATCTACCTACAAATGTGAACTGACGTTCAAAAATAAAACATTTGAAAACGGACCATTTTTCACCTTTCTGAAGCATGACGTAATGGGGGGGTGTTATCTCTTTTGTCAAAAATCACCTGTTTTTGCTTGAACATTAAATGCCTCCAAATGGTATTTAATTTACTTCCCGGGGTGAAGAAACACTTTTTGAGACCTCAGAGTGAGTAAATTGGCCATTTTCATGCACATTTAACCATTCCACAAATCTTGTGTTTAGGGCCCCTGGAAGCATGAAAATCACTTTAAACATGCTAATTTTAGCTCTAAAACTAATGATCCACCTACAAATGTGAACTGACGTTCAAAAATAAAACATTTGAAAACGGACCATTTATCACCTTTCTAAATCTTGACGTAATGGGGGGGTGTTATCTCTTTTGTCAAAAATCACCTGTTTTTGCTTGAACATTAAATGCCTCCAAATGGTATTTAATTCACTTCCCGGGCCCCTGAAAGCATGAAAATCAATTTAAACATGCTAATTTTAGCTCTAAAACTGATGATCTACCTACAAATGTGAACTGACGTTCAAAAATAAAACATTTGAAAACGGACCATTTTTCACCTTTCTGAAGCATGACGTAATGGGGGGGTGTTATCTCTTTTGTCAAAAATCACCTGTTTTTGCTTGAACAATAAATGCCTCCAAATGGTATTTAATTCACTTCCCGGGGTGAAGAAACACTTTTTGAGACCTCAGAGTGAGTAAATTGGCCATTTTCATGCACTTTTAACCATTCCACAAATCTTGTGTTTAGGGCCCCTGAAGCATGAAAATCACTTTAAACATGCTAATTTTAGCTCTAAAACTGATGATCTACCTACAAATGTGAACTGACGTTCAAAAATAAAACATTTGAAAGCGGACCATTTTTCACCTTTCTGAAGCATGACGTAATGGGGGGGGTGTTATCTCTTTTGTCAAAAATCACCTGTTTTTGCTTGAACATTAAATGCCTCCAAATGGTATTTAATTCACTTCCCGGGCCCCTGAAAGCATGAAAATCACTTTAAACATGCTAATTTTAGCTCTAAAACTGATGATCTACCTACAAATGTGAACTGACGTTCAAAAATAAAACATTTGAAAACGGACCATTTTTCACCTTTCTGAAGCATGACGTAATGGGGGGGTGTTATCTCTTTTGTCAAAAATCACCTGTTTTTGCTTGAACAATAAATGCCTCCAAATGGTATTTAATTCACTTCCCGGGGTGAAGAAACGCTTTTTGAGACCTCAGAGTGAGTAAATTGGCCATTTTCATGCACTTTTAACCATTCCACAAATCTTGTGTTTAGGGCCCCTGAAGCATGAAAATCACTTTAAACATGCTAATTTTAGCTCTAAAACTGATGATCTACCTACAAATGTGAACTGACGTTCAAAAATAAAACATTTGAAAACGGACCATTTTTCACCTTTCTGAAGCATGACGTAATGGGGGGGTGTTATCTCTTTTGGCAAAAATCACCTGTTTTTGCTTGAACATTAAATGCCTCCAAATGGTATTTAATTCACTTCCCAGGCCCCTGGAAGCATGAAAATCACTTTAAACATGCTAATTTTAGCTCTAAAACTGATGATCTACCTACAAATGTGAACTGACGTTCAAAAATAAAACATTTGAAAACTGACAATTTTTCACCTTTCTGAAGCATGACGTAATGGGGGGGTGTTATCTCTTTTGGCAAAAATCACCTGTTTTTGCTTGAACATTAAATGCCTCCAAATGGTATTTAATTCACTTCCCGGGCCCCTGGAAGCATGAAAATCACTTTAAACATGCTAATTTTAGCTCTAAAACTGATGATCTACCTACAAATGTGAACTGACTTACAAAAATAAAACATTTGAAAACGGACCATTTATCACCTTTCTGAAGCATGACGTAATGGGGGGGTGTTATCTCTTTTGTCAAAAATCACCTGTTTTTGATTGAACATTAAATGCCTCCAAATGGTATTTAATTCACTTCCCGGGCCCCTGAAAGCATGAAAATCACTTTAAACATGCTAATTTTAGCTCTTAAACTGATGATCTACCTACAAATGTGAACTGACGTTCAAAAATAAAACATTTGAAAACGGACCATTTTTCACCTTTCTGTAGCATGACGTAATGGGGGGGTGTTATCTCTTTTGGCAAAAATCACCTGTTTTTGCTTGAACATTAAATGCCTCCAAATGGTATTTAATTCACTTCCCGGGGTGAAGAAACACTTTTTGAGACCTCAGAGTGAGTAAATTGGCCATTTTCATGCACTTTTAACCATTCCACAAATCTTGTGTTTAGGGCCCCTGGAAGCATGAAAATCACTTGAAACATGCTAATTTTAGCTCTAAAACTGATGATCTACCTACAAATGTGAACTGACGTTCAAAAATAAAACATTTGAAAACGGACCATTTATCACCTTTCTGAAGCATGACGTAATGGGGGGGTGTTATCTCTTTTGTCAAAAATCACCTGTTGTTGCTTGTCATTAAATGCCTCCAAATGGTATTTAATTCACTTCCCGGGCCCCTGAAAGCATGAAAATCACTTTAAACATGTTAATTTTCGCTCTAAAACTGATGATCTACCTACAAATGTGAACTGACGTTCAAAAATAAAACATTTGAAAGCGGACCATTTTTCACCTTTCTGAAGCATGACGTAATGGGGGGGTGTTATCTCTTTTGTCAAAAATCACCTGTTTTTGCTTGAACATTAAATGCCTCCAAATGGTATTTACTTCACTTCCCGGGCCCCTGGAAGCATGACAATCACTTTAAACATGCTAATTTTAGCTCTAAAACTGATGATCTACCTACAAATGTGAACTGACGTTCAAAAATAAAACATTTGAAAACTGACCATTTTTCACCTTTCTGAAGCATGACGTAATGGGGGGGTGTTATCTCTTTTGTCAAAAATCACCTGTTTTTGCTTGAACATTAAATGCCTCCAAATGGTCTTTAATTCACTTCCCGGGCCCCTGGAAGCATGAAAATCACTTTAAACATGCTAATTTTAGCTCTAAAACTGATGATCTACCTACAAATGTGAACTGACGTTCAAAAATAAAACATTTGAAAACGGACCATTTTTCACCTTTCTGAAGCATGACGTAATGGGGGGTGTTATCTCTTTTGGCAAAAATCACCTGTTTTTGCTTGAACATTAAATGCCTCCAAATGGTATTTAATTCACTTCCCTGGGTGAAGAAACACTTTTTGAGACCTCAGAGTGAGTAAATTGGCCATTTTCATGCACTTTTAACCATTCCACAAATCTTGTGTTTAGGGCCCCTGGAAGCATGAAAATCAATGTAAACATGCTAATTTTAGCTCTAAAACTGATGATCCACCTACAAATGTGAACTGACGTTCAAAAATAAAACATTTGAAAACTGACCATTTTTCACCTTTCTGAAGCATGACGTAATGGGGGGGTGTTATCTCTTTTGTCAAAAATCACCTGTTTTTGCTTGAACATTAAATGCCTCCAAATGGTATTTAATTCACTTCCTGGGCCCCTGGAAGCATGAAAATCACTTTAAACATGCTAATTTTAGCTCTAAAACTGATGATCTACCTACAAATGTGAACTGACGTTCAAAAATAAAACATTTGAAAACGGACCATTTTTCACCTTTCTGAAGCATGACGTAATGGGGGGGTGTTATCTCTTTTGGCAAAAATCACCTGTTTTTGCGTGAACATTAAATGCCTCCAAATGGTATTTAATTCACTTCCCGGGGTGAAGAAACACTTTTTGAGACCTCAGAGTGAGTAAATTGGCCATTTTCATGCACTTTTAACCATTCCACAAATCTTGTGTTTAGGGCCCCTCGAAGCATGAAAATCACTTTAAACATGCTAATTTTAGCTCTAAAACTGATGATCTACCTACAAATGTGAACTGACGTTCAAAAATAAAACATTTGAAAACTGACCATTTTTCACCTTTCTGAAGCATGACGTAATGGGGGGGTGTTATCTCTTTTGTCAAAAATCACCTGTTTTTGCTTGAACATTAAATGCCTCCAAATGGTATTTAATTCACTTCCTGGGCCCCTGGAAGCATGAAAATCACTTTAAACATGCTAATTTTAGCTCTAAAACTGATGATCTACCTACAAATGTGAACTGACGTTCAAAAATAAAACATTTGAAAACGGACCATTTTTCACCTTTCTGAAGCATGACGTAATGGGTGGGTGTTATCTCTTTTGGCAAAAATCACCTGTTTTTGCTTGAATATTGAATGCCTCCAAATGGTATTTAATTCACTTCCCGGGGTGAAGAAACACTTTTTGAGACCTCAGAGTGAGTAAATTGGCAATTTTCATGCACTTTTAACCATTCTACAAATCTTGTGTTTAGGGCCCCTGGAAGCATGAAAATCACTTTAAACATGCTAATTTTAGCTCTAAAACTGATGATCTACCTACAAATGTGAACTGACGTTCAAAAATAAAACATTTGAAAGCGGACCATTTTTCACCTTTCTGAAGCATGACGTAATGGGGGGGTGTTATCTCTTTTGTCAAAAATCACCTGTTTTTGCTTGAACATTAAATGCCTCCAAATGGTATTTAATTCACTTCCCGGGCCCCTGAAAGCATGAAAATCACTTTAAACATGCTAATTTTAGCTCGAAAACTGATGATCTACCTACAAATGTGAACTGACGTTCAAAAATAAAACATTTGAAAACGGACCATTTTTCACCTTTCTAAAGCATGACGTAATGGGGGGGTGTTATCTCTTTTGGCAAAAATCACCTGTTTTTGCTTGAACATTAAATGCCTCCAAATGGTATTTAATTCACTTCCCGGGGTGAAGAAACACTTTTTGAGACCTCAGAGTGAGTAAATTGGCCATTTTCATGCACTTTTAACCATTCCACAAATCTTGTGTTTAGGGCCCCTGGAAGCATGAAAATCACTTGAAACATGCTAATTTTAGCTCTAAAACTGATGATCTACCTACAAATGTGAACTGACGTTCAAAAATAAAACATTTGAAAACGGACCATTTATCACCTTTCTGAAGCATGACGTAATGGGGGGTGTTATCTCTTTTGTCAAAAATCACCTGTTTTTGCTTGAACATTAAATGACTCCAAATGGTATTTAATTCACTTCCCGGGCCCCTGAAAGCATGAAAATCACTTAAAACATGCTAATTTTAGCTCTAAAACTGATGATCTACCTACAAATGTGAACTGACGTTCAAAAATAAAACATTTGAAAACGGACCATTTTTCACCTTTCTGAAGCATGACGTAATGGGGGGGTGTTATCTCTTGGCAAAAATCACCTATTTTTGCTTGAATATTAAATGCCTCCAAATGGTATTTAATTCACTTCCCGGGGTGAAGAAACACTTTTTGAGACCTCAGAGTGAGTAAATTGGCAATTTTCATGCACTTTTAACCATTCCACAAATCTTGTGTTTAGGGCCCCTGGAAGCATGAAAATCACTTTAAACATGCTAATTTTAGCTCTAAAACTGATGATCTACCTACAAATGTGAACTGACGTTCAAAAATAAAACATTTGAAAGCGGACCATTTTTCACCTTTCTGAAGCATGACGTAATGGGGGGGTGTTATCTCTTTTGTCAAAAATCACCTGTTTTTGCTTGAACATTAAATGCCTCCAAATGGTATTTAATTCACTTCCCGGGCCCCTGGAAGCATGAAAATCACTTTAAACATGCTAATTTTAGCTCTAAAACTGATGATCTACCTACAAATGTGAACTGACTTACAAAAATAAAACATTTGAAAACGGACCATTTATCACCTTTCTGAAGCATGACGTAATGGGGGGGTGTTATCTCTTTTGTCAAAAATCACCTGTTTTTGATTGAACATTAAATGCCTCCAAATGGTATTTAATTCACTTCCCGGGCCCCTGAAAGCATGAAAATCACTTTAAACATGCTAATTTTAGCTCTAAAACTGATGATCTACCTACAAATGTGAACTGACGTTAAAAAATAAAACATTTGAAAACGGACCATTTTTCACCTTTCTGTAGCATGACGTAATGGGGGGGGTGTTATCTCTTTTGGCAAAAATCACCTGTTTTTGCTTGAACATTAAATGCCTCCAAATGGTATTTAATTCACTTCCCGGGGTGAAGAAACACTTTTTGAGACCTCAGAGTGAGTAAATTGGCCATTTTCATGCACTTTTAACCATTCCACAAATCTTGTGTTTATGGCCCCTGGAAGCATGAAAATCACTTGAAACATGCTAATTTTAGCTCTAAAACTGATGATCTACCTACAAATGTGAACTGACGTTCAAAAATAAAACATTTGAAAACGGACCATTTATCACCTTTCTGAAGCATGACGTAATGGGGGGGTGTTATCTCTTTTGTCAAAAATCACCTGTTGTTGCTTGTCATTAAATGCCTCCAAATGGTATTTAATTCACTTCCCGGGCCCCTGAAAGCATGAAAATCACTTTAAACATGTTAATTTTCGCTCTAAAACTGATGATCTACCTACAAATGTGAACTGACGTTCAAAAATAAAACATTTGAAAGCGGACCATTTTTCACCTTTCTGAAGCATGACGTAATGGGGGGGTGTTATCTCTTTTGTCAAAAATCACCTGTTTTTGCGTGAACATTAAATGCCTCCAAATGGTATTTAATTCACTTCCCGGGGTGAAGAAACACTTTTTGAGACCTCAGAGTGAGTAAATTGGCCATTTTCATGCACTTTTAACCATTCCACAAATCTTGTGTTTAGGGCCCCTCGAAGCATGAAAATCACTTTAAACATGCTAATTTTAGCTCTAAAACTGATGATCTACCTACAAATGTGAACTGATGTTCAAAAATAAAACATTTGAAAACTGACCATTTTTCACCTTTCTGAAGCATGACGTAATGGGGGGGGTGTTATCTCTTTTGTCAAAAATCACCTGTTTTTGCTTGAACAATAAATGCCTCCAAATGGTATTTAATTCACTTCCTGGGCCCCTGGAAGCATGAAAATCACTTTAAACATGCTAATTTTAGCTCTAAAACTGATGATCTACCTACAAATGTGAACTGACGTTCAAAAATAAAACATTTGAAAACGGACCATTTATCACCTTTCTGAAGCATGACGTAATGGGGGGTGTTATCTCTTTTGTCAAAAATCACCTGTTTTTGATTGAACATTAAATGCCTCCAAATGGTATTTAATTCACTTCCCGGGCCCCTGAAAGCATGAAAATCACTTTAAACATGCTAATTTTAGCTCTAAAACTGATGATCTACCTACAAATGTGAACTGACGTTCAAAAATAAAACATTTGAAAACGGACCATTTTTCACCTTTCTGAAGCATGACGTAATGGGGGGGTGTTATCTCTTTTGGCAAAAATCACCTGTTTTTGCTTGAACATTAAATGCCTCCAAATGGTATTTAATTCACTTCCCGGGGTGAAGAAACACTTTTTGAGACCTCAGAGTGAGTAAATTGGCCATTTTCATGCACTTTTAACCATTCCACAAATCTTGTGTTTAGGGCCCCTGGAAGCATGAAAATCACTTGAAACATGCTAATTTTAGCTCTAAAACTGATGATCTACCGACAAATGTGAACTGACGTTCAAAAATAAAACATTTGAAAACGGACCATTTATCACCTTTCTGAAGCATGACGTAATGGGGGGTGTTATCTCTTTTGTCAAAAATCACCTGTTTTTGCTTGAACATTAAATGACTCCAAATGGTATTTAATTCACTTCCCGGGCCCCTAAAAGCATGAAAATCACTTTAAACATGTTAATTTTCGCTCTAAAACTGATGATCTACCTACAAATGTGAACTGACGTTCAAAAATAAAACATTTGAAAGCGGACCATTTTTCACCTTTCTGAAGCATGACGTAATGGGGGGGTGTTATCTCTTTTGTCAAAAATCACCTGTTTTTGCTTGAACATTAAATGCCTCCAAATGGTATTTAATTCACTTCCCAGGCCCCTGGAAGCATGAAAATCACTTTAAACATGCTAATTTTAGCTCTAAAACTGATGATCTACCTACAAATGTGAACTGACGTTCAAAAATAAAACATTTGAAAACTGACAATTTTTCACCTTTCTGAAGCATGACGTAATGGGGGGGTGTTATCTCTTTTGGCAAAAATCACCTGTTTTTGCTTGAACATTAAATGCCTCCAAATGGTATTTAATTCACTTCCCTGGGTGAAGAAACACTTTTTGAGACCTCAGAGTGAGTAAATTGGCCATTTTCATGCACTTTTAACCATTCCACAAATCTTGTGTTTAGGGCCCCTGGAAGCATGAAAATCACTTTAAACATGCTAATTTTAGCTCTAAAACTGATGATCTACCTACAAATGTGAACTGACGTTCAAAAATAAAACATTTGAAAACGGACCATTTTTCACCTTTCTGAAGCATGACGTAATGGGGGGGGTGTTATCTCTTTTGGCAAAAATCACCTGTTTTTGCTTGAACATTAAATGCCTCCAAATGGTATTTAATTCACTTCCCAGGGTGAAGAAACACTTTTTGAGACCCCAGAGTGAGTAAATTGGCCATTTTCATGCACTTTTAACCATTCCACAAATCTTGTGTTTAGGGCCCCTGAAGCATGAAAATCACTTTAAACATGCTAATTTTAGCTCTAAAACTGATGATCTACCTACAAATGTGAACTGACGTTAAAAAATAAAACATTTGAAAACTGACCATTTTTCACCTTTCTAAAGCATGACGTAATGGGGGGTGTTATCTCTTTTGTCAAAAATCACCTGTTTTTGCTTGAACATTAAATGCCTCCAAATGGTATTTAATTCACTTCCTGGGCCCCTGGAAGCATGAAAATCACTTTAAACATGCTAATTTTAGCTCTAAAACTGAAGATCTACCTACAAATGTGAACTGAAGTTCAAAAATAAAACATTTGAAAGCGGACCATTTTTCACCTTTCTGAAGCATGACGTAATGGGGGGGTGTTATCTCTTTTGGCAAAAATCACCTGTTTTTGCTTGAACATTAAATGCCTCCAAATGGTATTTAATTCACTTCCCGGGGTGAAGAAACACTTTTTGAGACCTCAGAGTGAGTAAATTGGCCATTTTCATGCACTTTTAACCATTCCACAAATCTTGTGTTTAGGGCCCCTGGAAGCATGAAAATCACTTTAAACATGCTAATTTTAGCTCTAAAACTGATGATCTACCTACAAATGTGAACTGACGTTCAAAAATAAAACATTTGAAAGCGGACCATTTTTCACCTTTCTGAAGCATAACGTAATGGGGGGGTGTTATCTCTTTTGTCAAAAATCACCTGTTTTTGCTTGAACATTAAATGCCTCCAAATGGTATTTAATTCACTTCCCGGGCCCCTGGAAGCATGAAATCACTTTAAACATGCTAATTTTAGCTCTAAAACTGATGATCTACCTACAAATGTGAACTGACGTTCAAAAATAAAACATTTGAAAACGGACCATTTATCACCTTTCTGAAGCATGACGTAATGGGGGGGTGTTATCTCTTTTGTCAAAAATCACCTGTTTTTGCTTGAACATTAAATGCCTCCAAATGGTATTTAATTCACTTCCCGGGCCCCTGGAAGCATGAAAATCACTTTAAACATGCTAATTTTAGCTCTAAAACTGATGATCTACCTACAAATGTGAACTGACGTTCAAAAATAAAACATTTGAAAACGGACCATTTATCACCTTTCTGAAGCATGACGTAATGGGGGGGTGTTATCTCTTTTCGCAAAAATCACCTGTTTTTGCTTGAACATTAAATGCCTCCAAATGGTATTTAATTCACTTCCTGGGGTGAAGAAACACTTTTTGAGACCTCAGAGTGAGTAAATTGGCCATTTTCATGCACTTTTAACCATTCCACAAATCTTGTGTTTAGGTCCTCTGGAAGCATGAAAATCACTTGAAACATGCTAATTTTAGCTCTAAAACGGATGATCTACCTACAAATGTGAACTGACGTTCAAAAATAAAACATTTGAAAACGGACCATTTTTCACCTATCTGAAGCATGACGTAATGCGGGGGTGTTATCTCTTTTGTCAAAAATCACCTGTTTTTGCTTGAACATTAAATGCCTCCAAATGGTATTTAATTCACTTCCCGGGCCCCTGAAAGCATGAAAATCACTTTAAACATGTTAATTTTCGCTCTAAAACTGATGATCTACCTACAAATGTGAACTGACGTTCAAAAATAAAACATTTGAAAGCGGACCATTTTTCACCTTTCTGAAGCATGACGTAATGGGGGGGTGTTATCTCTTTTGTCAAAAATCACCTGTTTTCGCTTGAACATTAAATGCCTCCAAATGGTATTTAATTCACTTCCCGGGCCCCTGGAAGCATGAAAATCACTTTAAACATGCTAATTTTAGTTCTAAAACTGATGATCTACCTACAAATGTGAACTGACGTTTAAAAATAAAACATTTGAAAACGGACCATTTTTCACCTTCCGGAAGCATGACGTAATGGGGGGGTGTTATCTCTTTTGTCAAAAATCACCTGTTTTTGCTTGAACATTAAATGCCTCCAAATGGTATTTAATTCACTTCCTGGGCCCCTGGAAGCATGAAAATCACTTTAAACATGCTAATTTTAGCTCTAAAACTGAAGATCTACCTACAAATGTGAACTGACGTTCAAAAATAAAACATTTGAAAACGGACCATTTTTCACCTTTCTGAAGCATGACGTAATGGGGGGGTGTTATCTCTTTTGTCAAAAATCACCTGTTTTTGCTTGAAC
Source organism: Lissotriton helveticus (assembly GCF_964261635.1). Taxonomy (NCBI): domain Eukaryota; kingdom Metazoa; phylum Chordata; class Amphibia; order Caudata; family Salamandridae; genus Lissotriton; species Lissotriton helveticus. The sequence continues at coordinate 129,415 of NW_027611871.1, forward strand.
ATTAAATGCCTCCAAATGGTATTTAATTCACTTCCCGGGGTGAAGAAACACTTTTTGAGACCTCAGAGTGAGTAAATTGGCCATTTTCATGCACATTTAACCATTCCACAAATCTTGTGTTTAGGGCCCCTGGAAGCATGAAAATCACTTTAAACATGCTAATTTTAGCTCTAAAACTGATGATCCACCTACAAATGTGAACTGACGTTCAAAAATAAAACATTTGAAAACGGACCATTTATCACCTTTCTAAAGCATGACGTAATGGGGGGGTGTTATCTCTTTTGTCAAAAATCACCTGTTTTTGCTTGAACATTAAATGCCTCCAAATGGTATTTAATTCACTTCCCGGGCCCCTGAAAGCATGAAAATCAATTTAAACATGCTAATTTTAGCTCTAAAACTGATGATCTACCTACAAATGTGAACTGACGTTCAAAAATAAAACATTTGAAAACGGACCATTTTTCACCTTTCTGAAGCATGACGTAATGGGGGGGTGTTATCTCTTTTGTCATAAATCACCTGTTTTTGCTTGAACAATAAATGCCTCCAAATGGTATTTAATTCACTTCCCGGGGTGAAGAAACACTTTTTGAGACCTCAGAGTGAGTAAATTGGCCATTATCATGCACTTTTAACCATTCCACAAATCTTGTGTTTAGGGCCCCTGGAAGCATGAAAATCACTTTAAACATGCTAATTTTAGCTCTAAAACTGATGATCTACCTACAAATGTGAACTGACGTTCAAAAATAAAACATTTGAAAGCGGACCATTTTTCACCTTTCTGAAGCATGACGTAATGGGGGGGTGTTATTTCTTTTGGCAAAAATCACCTGTTTTTGCTTGAATATTAAATGCCTCCAAATGGTATTTAATTCACTTCCCGGGGTGAAGAAACACTTTTTGAGACCTCAGAGTGAGTAAATTGGCCATTATCATGCACTTTTAACCATTCCACAAATCTTGTGTTTAGGGCCCCTGGAAGCATGAAAATCACTTTAAACATGCTAATTTTAGCTCTAAAACTGATGATCTACCTACAAATGTGAACTGACGTTCAAAAATAAAACATTTGAAAGCGGACCATTTTTCACCTTTCTGAAGCATGACGTAATGGGGGGGTGTTATCTCTTTTGTCAAAAATCACCTGTTTTTGCTTGAACATTAAATGCCTCCAAATGGTATTTAATTCACTTCCCGGGCTCCTGGAAGCATGAAAATCACTTTAAACATGCTAATTTTAGCTCTAAAACTGATGATCTACCTACAAATGTGAACTGACGTTCAAAAATAAAACATTTGAAAACGGACCATTTATCACCTTTCTGAAGCATGACGTAATGGGGGGGTGTTATCTCTTTTGTCAAAAATCACCTGTTTTTGCTTGAACATTAAATGCCTCCAAATGGTATTTAATTCACTTCCTGGGCCCCTGGAAGCATGAAAATCACTTTAAACATGCTAATTTTAGCTCTAAAACTGATGATCTACCTACAAATGTGAACTGACGTTCAAAAATAAAACATTTGAAAACGGACCATTTTTCACCTTTTTGAAGCATGACGTAATGGGGGGGTGTTATCTCTTTTGGCAAAAATCACCTGTTTTTGCTTGAATATTAAATGCCTCCAAATGGTATTTAATTCACTTCCCGGGGTGAAGAAACACTTTTTGAGACCTCAGAGTGAGTAAATTGGCAATTTTCATGCACTTTTAACCATTCCACAAATCTTGTGTTTAGGGCCCCTGGAAGCATGAAAATCACTTTAAACATGCTAATTTTAGCTCTAAAACTGATGATCTACCTACAAATGTGAACTGACGTTCAAAAATAAAACATTTGAAAGCGGACCATTTTTCACCTTTCTGAAGCATGACGTAATGGGGGGGGTGTTATCTCTTTTGTCAAAAATCACCTGTTTTTGCTTGAACATTAAATGCCTCCAAATGGTATTTAATTCACTTCCCGGGCCCCTGGAAGCATGAAAATCACTTTAAACATGCTAATTTTAGCTCTAAAACTGATGATCTACCTACAAATGTGAACTGACGTTAAAAAATAAAACATTTGAAAACTGACCATTTTTCACCTTTCTAAAGCATGACGTAATGGGGGGTGTTATCTCTTTTGTCAAAAATCACCTGTTTTTGCTTGAACATTAAATGCCTCCAAATGGTATTTAATTCACTTCCTGGGCCCCTGGAAGCATGAAAATCACTTTAAACATGCTAATTTTAGCTCTAAAACTGAAGATCTACCTACAAATGTGAACTGAAGTTCAAAAATAAAACATTTGAAAGCGGACCATTTTTCACCTTTCTGAAGCATGACGTAATGGGGGGGTGTTATCTCTTTTGGCAAAAATCACCTGTTTTTGCTTGAACATTAAATGCCTCCAAATGGTATTTAATTCACTTCCCGGGGTGAAGAAACACTTTTTGAGACCTCAGAGTGAGTAAATTGGCCATTTTCATGCACTTTTAACCATTCCACAAATCTTGTGTTTAGGGCCCCTGGAAGCATGAAAATCACTTTAAACATGCTAATTTTAGCTCTAAAACTGATGATCTACCTACAAATGTGAACTGACGTTCAAAAATAAAACATTTGAAAGCGGACCATTTTTCACCTTTCTGAAGCATAACGTAATGGGGGGGTGTTATCTCTTTTGTCAAAAATCACCTGTTTTTGCTTGAACATTAAATGCCTCCAAATGGTATTTAATTCACTTCCCGGGCCCCTGGAAGCATGAAATCACTTTAAACATGCTAATTTTAGCTCTAAAACTGATGATCTACCTACAAATGTGAACTGACGTTCAAAAATAAAACATTTGAAAACGGACCATTTATCACCTTTCTGAAGCATGACGTAATGGGGGGGTGTTATCTCTTTTGTCAAAAATCACCTGTTTTTGCTTGAACATTAAATGCCTCCAAATGGTATTTAATTCACTTCCCGGGCCCCTGGAAGCATGAAAATCACTTTAAACATGCTAATTTTAGCTCTAAAACTGATGATCTACCTACAAATGTGAACTGACGTTCAAAAATAAAACATTTGAAAACGGACCATTTATCACCTTTCTGAAGCATGACGTAATGGGGGGGTGTTATCTCTTTTCGCAAAAATCACCTGTTTTTGCTTGAACATTAAATGCCTCCAAATGGTATTTAATTCACTTCCTGGGGTGAAGAAACACTTTTTGAGACCTCAGAGTGAGTAAATTGGCCATTTTCATGCACTTTTAACCATTCCACAAATCTTGTGTTTAGGTCCTCTGGAAGCATGAAAATCACTTGAAACATGCTAATTTTAGCTCTAAAACGGATGATCTACCTACAAATGTGAACTGACGTTCAAAAATAAAACATTTGAAAACGGACCATTTTTCACCTATCTGAAGCATGACGTAATGCGGGGGTGTTATCTCTTTTGTCAAAAATCACCTGTTTTTGCTTGAACATTAAATGCCTCCAAATGGTATTTAATTCACTTCCCGGGCCCCTGAAAGCATGAAAATCACTTTAAACATGTTAATTTTCGCTCTAAAACTGATGATCTACCTACAAATGTGAACTGACGTTCAAAAATAAAACATTTGAAAGCGGACCATTTTTCACCTTTCTGAAGCATGACGTAATGGGGGGGTGTTATCTCTTTTGTCAAAAATCACCTGTTTTCGCTTGAACATTAAATGCCTCCAAATGGTATTTAATTCACTTCCCGGGCCCCTGGAAGCATGAAAATCACTTTAAACATGCTAATTTTAGTTCTAAAACTGATGATCTACCTACAAATGTGAACTGACGTTTAAAAATAAAACATTTGAAAACGGACCATTTTTCACCTTCCGGAAGCATGACGTAATGGGGGGGTGTTATCTCTTTTGTCAAAAATCACCTGTTTTTGCTTGAACATTAAATGCCTCCAAATGGTATTTAATTCACTTCCTGGGCCCCTGGAAGCATGAAAATCACTTTAAACATGCTAATTTTAGCTCTAAAACTGAAGATCTACCTACAAATGTGAACTGACGTTCAAAAATAAAACATTTGAAAACGGACCATTTTTCACCTTTCTGAAGCATGACGTAATGGGGGGGTGTTATCTCTTTTGTCAAAAATCACCTGTTTTTGCTTGAACATTAAATGCCTCCAAATGGTATTTAATTCACTTCCCGGGGTGAAGAAACACTTTTTGAGACCTCAGAGTGAGTAAATTGGCCATTTTCATGCACATTTAACCATTCCACAAATCTTGTGTTTAGGGCCCCTGGAAGCATGAAAATCACTTTAAACATGCTAATTTTAGCTCTAAAACTGATGATCCACCTACAAATGTGAACTGACGTTCAAAAATAAAACATTTGAAAACGGACCATTTATCACCTTTCTAAAGCATGACGTAATGGGGGGGTGTTATCTCTTTTGTCAAAAATCACCTGTTTTTGCTTGAACATTAAATGCCTCCAAATGGTATTTAATTCACTTCCCGGGCCCCTGAAAGCATGAAAATCAATTTAAACATGCTAATTTTAGCTCTAAAACTGATGATCTACCTACAAATGTGAACTGACGTTCAAAAATAAAACATTTGAAAACGGACCATTTTTCACCTTTCTGAAGCATGACGTAATGGGGGGGTGTTATCTCTTTTGTCATAAATCACCTGTTTTTGCTTGAACAATAAATGCCTCCAAATGGTATTTAATTCACTTCCCGGGGTGAAGAAACACTTTTTGAGACCTCAGAGTGAGTAAATTGGCCATTATCATGCACTTTTAACCATTCCACAAATCTTGTGTTTAGGGCCCCTGGAAGCATGAAAATCACTTTAAACATGCTAATTTTAGCTCTAAAACTGATGATCTACCTACAAATGTGAACTGACGTTCAAAAATAAAACATTTGAAAGCGGACCATTTTTCACCTTTCTGAAGCATGACGTAATGGGGGGGTGTTATTTCTTTTGGCAAAAATCACCTGTTTTTGCTTGAATATTAAATGCCTCCAAATGGTATTTAATTCACTTCCCGGGGTGAAGAAACACTTTTTGAGACCTCAGAGTGAGTAAATTGGCCATTATCATGCACTTTTAACCATTCCACAAATCTTGTGTTTAGGGCCCCTGGAAGCATGAAAATCACTTTAAACATGCTAATTTTAGCTCTAAAACTGATGATCTACCTACAAATGTGAACTGACGTTCAAAAATAAAACATTTGAAAGCGGACCATTTTTCACCTTTCTGAAGCATGACGTAATGGGGGGGTGTTATCTCTTTTGTCAAAAATCACCTGTTTTTGCTTGAACATTAAATGCCTCCAAATGGTATTTAATTCACTTCCCGGGCCCCTGGAAGCATGAAAATCACTTTAAACATGCTAATTTTAGCTCTAAAACTGATGATCTACCTACAAATGTGAACTGACGTTCAAAAATAAAACATTTGAAAACGGACCATTTATCACCTTTCTGAAGCATGACGTAATGGGGGGGTGTTATCTCTTTTGTCAAAAATCACCTGTTTTTGCTTGAACATTAAATGCCTCCAAATGGTATTTAATTCACTTCCTGGGCCCCTGGAAGCATGAAAATCACTTTAAACATGCTAATTTTAGCTCTAAAACTGATGATCTACCTACAAATGTGAACTGACGTTCAAAAATAAAACATTTGAAAACGGACCATTTTTCACCTTTTTGAAGCATGACGTAATGGGGGGGTGTTATCTCTTTTGGCAAAAATCACCTGTTTTTGCTTGAATATTAAATGCCTCCAAATGGTATTTAATTCACTTCCCGGGGTGAAGAAACACTTTTTGAGACCTCAGAGTGAGTAAATTGGCAATTTTCATGCACTTTTAACCATTCCACAAATCTTGTGTTTAGGGCCCCTGGAAGCATGAAAATCACTTTAAACATGCTAATTTTAGCTCTAAAACTGATGATCTACCTACAAATGTGAACTGACGTTCAAAAATAAAACATTTGAAAGCGGACCATTTTTCACCTTTCTGAAGCATGACGTAATGGGGGGGGTGTTATCTCTTTTGTCAAAAATCACCTGTTTTTGCTTGAACATTAAATGCCTCCAAATGGTATTTAATTCACTTCCCGGGCCCCTGGAAGCATGAAAATCACTTTAAACATGCTAATTTTAGCTCTAAAACTGATGATCTACCTACAAATGTGAACTGACGTTCAAAAATAAAACATTTGAAAACGGACCATTTATCACCTTTCTGAAGCATGACGTAATGGGGGGGTGTTATCTCTTTTGTCAAAAATCACCTGTTTTTGATTGAACATTAAATGCCTCCAAATGGTATTTAATTCACTTCCCGGGCCCCTGAAAGCATGAAAATCACTTTAAACATGCTAATTTTAGCTCTCAAACTGATGATCTACCTACAAATGTGAACTGACGTTCAAAAATAAAACATTTGAAATGGACCATTTTTCACCTTTCTGAAGCATGACGTAATGGGGGGGTGTTATCTCTTTTGGCAAAAATCACCTGTTTTTGCTTGAACATTAAATGCCTCCAAATGGTATTTAATTCACTTCCCGGGGTGAAGAAACACTTTTTGAGACCTCAGAGTGAGTAAATTGGCCATTTTCATGCACTTTTAACCATTCCACAAATCTTGTGTTTAGGGCCCCTGGAAGCATGAAAATCACTTGAAACATGCTAATTTTAGCTCTAAAACTGATGATCTACCTACAAATGTGAACTGACGTTCAAAAATAAAACATTTGAAAACAAACCATTTATCACCTTTCTGAAGCATGACGTAATGGGGGGGTGTTATCTCTTTTGTCAAAAATCACCTGTTTTTGCTTGAACATTAAATGCCTCCAAATGGTATTTAATTCACTTCCCGGGCCCCTGAAAGCATGAAAATCACTTTAAACATGTTAATTTTCGCTCTAAAACTGATGATCTACCTACAAATGTGAACTGACGTTCAAAAATAAAACATTTGAAAGCGGACCATTTTTCACCTTTCTGAAGCATGACGTAATGGGGGGGTGTTATCTCTTTTGTCAAAAATCTCCTGTTTTTGCTGGAACATTAAATGCCTCCAAATGGTATTTAATTCACTTCCCGGGCCCCTGGAAGCATGAAAATCACTTTAAAAATGCTAATTTTAGCTCTAAAACTGATGATCTACCTACAAATGTGAACTGACGTTCAAAACTAAAACATTTGAAAATTGACCATTTTTCACCTTTCTGAAGCATGACGTAATGGGGGGTGTTATCTCTTTTGTCAAAAATCACCTGTTTTTGCTTGAACATTAAATGCCTCCAAATGGTATTTAATTCACTTCCCGGGGTGAAGAAACACTTTTTGAGACCTCAGAGTGAGTAAATTGGCCATTTTCAATGACTTTTAACCATTCCACAAATCTTGTGTTTAGGGCCCCTGGAAGCAGGAAAATCACTTTAAACATGCTAATTTTAGCTCTAAAACTGATGATCTACCTACAAATGTGAACTGACGTTCAAAAATAAAACATTTGAAAACGGACCATTTTTCACCTTTCTGAAGCATGACGTAATGGGGGGGTGTTATCTCTTTTGGCAAAAATCACCTGTTTTTGCTTGAACATTAAATGCCTCCAAATGGTATTTAATTCACTTCCCGGGGTGAAGAAACACTTTTTGAGACCTCAGAGTGAGTAAATTGGCCATTTTCATGCACTTTTAACCATTCCACAAATCTTGTGTTTAGGGCCCCTGGAAGCATGAAAATCACTTTAAACATGCTAATTTTAGCTCTAAAACTGATGATCTACCTACAAATGTGAACTGACGTTCAAAAATAAAACATTTGAAAACGGACCATTTTTCACCTTTCTGAAGCATGACGTAATGGGGGGGTGTTATCTCTTTTGGCAAAAATCACCTGTTTTTGCTTGAACATTAAATGCCTCCAAATGGTATTTAATTCACTTCCCTGGGTGAAGAAACACTTTTTGAGACCTCAGAGTGAGTAAATTGGCCATTTTCATGCACTTTTAACCATTCCACAAATCTTGTGTTTAGGGCCCCTGGAAGCATGAAAATCACTTTAAACATGCTAATTTTAGCTCTAAAACTGATGATCCACCTACAAATGTGAACTGACGTTCAAAAATAAAACATTTGAAAACGGACCATTTATCACCTTTCTAAAGCATGACGTAATGGGGGGGTGTTATCTCTTTTGTCAAAAATCACCTGTTTTTGCTTGAACATTAAATGCCTCCAAATGGTATTTAATTCACTTCCCGGGCCCCTGAAAGCATGAAAATCAATTTAAACATGCTAATTTTAGCTCTAAAACTGATGATCTACCTACAAATGTGAACTGACGTTCAAAAATAAAACATTTGAAAACGGACCATTTTTCACCTTTCTGAAGCATGACGTAATGGGGGGGTGTTATCTCTTTTGTCATAAATCACCTGTTTTTGCTTGAACAATAAATGCCTCCAAATGGTATTTAATTCACTTCCCGGGGTGAAGAAACACTTTTTGAGACCTCAGAGTGAGTAAATTGGCCATTATCATGCACTTTTAACCATTCCACAAATCTTGTGTTTAGGGCCCCTGGAAGCATGAAAATCACTTTAAACATGCTAATTTTAGCTCTAAAACTGATGATCTACCTACAAATGTGAACTGACGTTCAAAAATAAAACATTTGAAAGCGGACCATTTTTCACCTTTCTGAAGCATGACGTAATGGGGGGGTGTTATCTCTTTTGGCAAAAATCACCTGTTTTTGCTTGAATATTAAATGCCTCCAAATGGTATTTAATTCACTTCCCGGGGTGAAGAAACACTTTTTGAGACCTCAGAGTGAGTAAATTGGCCATTATCATGCACTTTTAACCATTCCACAAATCTTGTGTTTAGGGCCCCTGGAAGCATGAAAATCACTTTAAACATGCTAATTTTAGCTCTAAAACTGATGATCTACCTACAAATGTGAACTGACGTTCAAAAATAAAACATTTGAAAGCGGACCATTTTTCACCTTTCTGAAGCATGACGTAATGGGGGGGTGTTATCTCTTTTGTCAAAAATCACCTGTTTTTGCTTGAACATTAAATGCCTCCAAATGGTATTTAATTCACTTCCCGGGCTCCTGGAAGCATGAAAATCACTTTAAACATGCTAATTTTAGCTCTAAAACTGATGATCTACCTACAAATGTGAACTGACGTTCAAAAATAAAACATTTGAAAACGGACCATTTATCACCTTTCTGAAGCATGACGTAATGGGGGGGTGTTATCTCTTTTGTCAAAAATCACCTGTTTTTGCTTGAACATTAAATGCCTCCAAATGGTATTTAATTCACTTCCTGGGCCCCTGGAAGCATGAAAATCACTTTAAACATGCTAATTTTAGCTCTAAAACTGATGATCTACCTACAAATGTGAACTGACGTTCAAAAATAAAACATTTGAAAACGGACCATTTTTCACCTTTTTGAAGCATGACGTAATGGGGGGGTGTTATCTCTTTTGGCAAAAATCACCTGTTTTTGCTTGAATATTAAATGCCTCCAAATGGTATTTAATTCACTTCCCGGGGTGAAGAAACACTTTTTGAGACCTCAGAGTGAGTAAATTGGCAATTTTCATGCACTTTTAACCATTCCACAAATCTTGTGTTTAGGGCCCCTGGAAGCATGAAAATCACTTTAAACATGCTAATTTTAGCTCTAAAACTGATGATCTACCTACAAATGTGAACTGACGTTCAAAAATAAAACATTTGAAAGCGGACCATTTTTCACCTTTCTGAAGCATGACGTAATGGGGGGGTGTTATCTCTTTTGTCAAAAATCACCTGTTTTTGCTTGAACATTAAATGCCTCCAAATGGTATTTAATTCACTTCCCGGGCCCCTGGAAGCATGAAAATCACTTTAAACATGCTAATTTTAGCTCTAAAACTGATGATCTACCTACAAATGTGAACTGACGTTCAAAAATAAAACATTTGAAAACGGACCATTTATCACCTTTCTGAAGCATGACGTAATGGGGGGGTGTTATCTCTTTTGTCAAAAATCACCTGTTTTTGATTGAACATTAAATGCCTCCAAATGGTATTTAATTCACTTCCCGGGCCCCTGAAAGCATGAAAATCACTTTAAACATGCTAATTTTAGCTCTCAAACTGATGATCTACCTACAAATGTGAACTGACGTTCAAAAATAAAACATTTGAAATGGACCATTTTTCACCTTTCTGAAGCATGACGTAATGGAGGGGTGTTATCTCTTTTGGCAAAAATCACCTGTTTTTGCTTGAACATTAAATGCCTCCAAATGGTATTTAATTCACTTCCCGGGGTGAAGAAACACTTTTTGAGACCTCAGAGTGAGTAAATTGGCCATTTTCATGCACTTTTAACCATTCCACAAATCTTGTGTTTAGGGCCCCTGGAAGCATGAAAATCACTTGAAACATGCTAATTTTAGCTCTAAAACTGATGATCTACCTACAAATGTGAACTGACGTTCAAAAATAAAACATTTGAAAACAAACCATTTATCACCTTTCTGAAGCATGACGTAATGGGGGGGTGTTATCTCTTTTGTCAAAAATCACCTGTTTTTGCTTGAACATTAAATGCCTCCAAATGGTATTTAATTCACTTCCCGGGCCCCTGAAAGCATGAAAATCACTTTAAACATGTTAATTTTCGCTCTAAAACTGATGATCTACCTACAAATGTGAACTGACGTTCAAAAATAAAACATTTGAAAGCGGACCATTTTTCACCTTTCTGAAGCATGACGTAATGGGGGGGTGTTATCTCTTTTGTCAAAAATCTCCTGTTTTTGCTGGAACATTAAATGCCTCCAAATGGTATTTAATTCACTTCCCGGGCCCCTGGAAGCATGAAAATCACTTTAAAAATGCTAATTTTAGCTCTAAAACTGATGATCTACCTACAAATGTGAACTGACGTTCAAAACTAAAACATTTGAAAATTGACCATTTTTCACCTTTCTGAAGCATGACGTAATGGGGGGTGTTATCTCTTTTGTCAAAAATCACCTGTTTTTGCTTGAACATTAAATGCCTCCAAATGGTATTTAATTCACTTCCCGGGGTGAAGAAACACTTTTTGAGACCTCAGAGTGAGTAAATTGGCCATTTTCAATGACTTTTAACCATTCCACAAATCTTGTGTTTAGGGCCCCTGGAAGCAGGAAAATCACTTTAAACATGCTAATTTTAGCTCTAAAACTGATGATCTACCTACAAATGTGAACTGACGTTCAAAAATAAAACATTTGAAAACGGACCATTTTTCACCTTTCTGAAGCATGACGTAATGGGGGGGTGTTATCTCTTTTGGCAAAAATCACCTGTTTTTGCTTGAACATTAAATGCCTCCAAATGGTATTTAATTCACTTCCCGGGGTGAAGAAACACTTTTTGAGACCTCAGAGTGAGTAAATTGGCCATTTTCATGCACTTTTAACCATTCCACAAATCTTGTGTTTAGGGCCCCTGGAAGCATGAAAATCACTTTAAACATGCTAATTTTAGCTCTAAAACTGATGATCTACCTACAAATGTGAACTGACGTTCAAAAATAAAACATTTGAAAACGGACCATTTTTCACCTTTCTGAAGCATGACGTAATGGGGGGGTGTTATCTCTTTTGGCAAAAATCACCTGTTTTTGCTTGAACATTAAATGCCTCCAAATGGTATTTAATTCACTTCCCTGGGTGAAGAAACACTTTTTGAGACCTCAGAGTGAGTAAATTGGCCATTTTCATGCACTTTTAACCATTCCACAAATCTTGTGTTTAGGGCCCCTGGAAGCATGAAAATCACTTTAAACATGCTAATTTTAGCTCTAAAACTGATGATCCACCTACAAGTGTGAACTGACGTTCAAAAATAAAACATTTGAAAACGGATCATTTATCACCTTTCTGAAGCATGACGTAATGGGGGGGTGTTATCTCTTTTGGCAAAAATCACCTGTTTTTGCTTGAACATTAAATGCCTCCAAATGGTATTTAATTCACTTCCCGGGGTGAAGAAACACTTTTTGAGACCTCAGAGTGAGTAAATTGGCTATTTTCATGCACTTTTAACCATTCCACAAATCTTGTGTTTAGGGCCCCTGAAGCATGAAAATCACTTTAAACATGCTAATTTTAGCTCTAAAACTGATGATCTACCTACAAATGTGAACTGACGTTCAAAAATAAAACATTTGAAAACTGACCATTTTTCACCTTTCTGAAGCATGACGTAACGGGGGGGTGTTATCTCTTTTGTCAAAAATCACCTGTTTTTGCTTGAACATTAAATGCCTCCAAATGGTATTTAATTCACTTCCTGGGCCCCTGGAAGCATGAAAATCACTTTAAACATGCTAATTTTAGCTCTAAAACGGATGATCTACCTACAAATGTGAACTGAAGTTCAAAAATAAAACATTTGAAAACGGACCATTTTTCACCTTTCCGAAGCATGACGTAATGGGGGGGTATTATCTCTTTTGGCAAAAATCACCTGTTTTTGCTTGAACATTAAATGCCTCCAAATGGTATTTAATTCACTTCCCGGGGTGAAGAAACACTTTTTGAGATCTCAGAGTGAGTAAATTGGCCATTTTCATGCACTTTTAACCATTCCACAAATCTTGTGTTTAGGGCCCCTGGAAGCATGAAAATCACTTTAAATATGCTAATTTTAGCTCTAAAACTGATGATCTACCTACAAATGTGAACTGACGTTCAAAAATAAAACATTTGAAAGCGGACCATTTTTCACCTTTCTGAAGCATGACGTAATGGGGGGGTGTTATCTCTTTTGTCAAAAATCACCTGTTTTTGCTTGAACATTAAATGCCTCCAAATGGTATTTAATTCACTTCCCGGGCCCCTGGAAGCATGAAAATCACTTTAAACATGCTAATTTTAGCTATAAAACTGATGATCTACCTACAAATGTGAACTTACGTTCAAAAATAAAACATTTGAAAACGGACCATTTATCACCTTTCTGAAGCATGACGTAATGGGGGGGTGTTATCTCTTTTGTCAAAAATCACCTGTTTTTGCTTGAACATTAAATGCCTCCAAATGGTATTTAATTCACTTCCCGGGCCCCTGAAAGCATGAAAATCACTTTAAACATGCTAATTTTAGCTCTAAAACTGATGATCTACCTACAAATGTGAACTGACGTTCAAAAATAAAACATTTGAAAACGGACCATTTTTCACCTTTCTGAAGCATGACGTAATGGGGGGTGTTATCTCTTTTGTCAAAAATCACCTGTTTTTGCTTGAACATTAAATGCCTCCAAATGGTATTTAATTCACTTCCCGGGCCCCTGAAAGCATGAAAATCACTTTAAACATGCTAATTTTAGCTCTCAAACTGATGATCTACCTACAAATGTGAACTGACGTTCAAAAATAAAACATTTGAAATGGACCATTTTTCACCTTTCTGAAGCATGACGTAATGGAGGGGTGTTATCTCTTTTGGCAAAAATCACCTGTTTTTGCTTGAACATTAAATGCCTCCAAATGGTATTTAATTCACTTCCCGGGGTGAAGAAACACTTTTTGAGACCTCAGAGTGAGTAAATTGGCCATTTTCATGCACTTTTAACCATTCCACAAATCTTGTGTTTAGGGCCCCTGGAAGCATGAAAATCACTTGAAACATGCTAATTTTAGCTCTAAAACTGATGATCTACCTACAAATGTGAACTGACGTTCAAAAATAAAACATTTGAAAACAAACCATTTATCACCTTTCTGAAGCATGACGTAATGGGGGGGTGTTATCTCTTTTGTCAAAAATCACCTGTTTTTGCTTGAACATTAAATGCCTCCAAATGGTATTTAATTCACTTCCCGGGCCCCTGAAAGCATGAAAATCACTTTAAACATGTTAATTTTCGCTCTAAAACTGATGATCTACCTACAAATGTGAACTGACGTTCAAAAATAAAACATTTGAAAGCGGACCATTTTTCACCTTTCTGAAGCATGACGTAATGGGGGGGTGTTATCTCTTTTGTCAAAAATCTCCTGTTTTTGCTGGAACATTAAATGCCTCCAAATGGTATTTAATTCACTTCCCGGGCCCCTGGAAGCATGAAAATCACTTTAAAAATGCTAATTTTAGCTCTAAAACTGATGATCTACCTACAAATGTGAACTGACGTTCAAAACTAAAACATTTGAAAATTGACCATTTTTCACCTTTCTGAAGCATGACGTAATGGGGGGTGTTATCTCTTTTGTCAAAAATCACCTGTTTTTGCTTGAACATTAAATGCCTCCAAATGGTATTTAATTCACTTCCCGGGGTGAAGAAACACTTTTTGAGACCTCAGAGTGAGTAAATTGGCCATTTTCAATGACTTTTAACCATTCCACAAATCTTGTGTTTAGGGCCCCTGGAAGCAGGAAAATCACTTTAAACATGCTAATTTTAGCTCTAAAACTGATGATCTACCTACAAATGTGAACTGACGTTCAAAAATAAAACATTTGAAAACGGACCATTTTTCACCTTTCTGAAGCATGACGTAATGGGGGGGTGTTATCTCTTTTGGCAAAAATCACCTGTTTTTGCTTGAACATTAAATGCCTCCAAATGGTATTTAATTCACTTCCCGGGGTGAAGAAACACTTTTTGAGACCTCAGAGTGAGTAAATTGGCCATTTTCATGCACTTTTAACCATTCCACAAATCTTGTGTTTAGGGCCCCTGGAAGCATGAAAATCACTTTAAACATGCTAATTTTAGCTCTAAAACTGATGATCTACCTACAAATGTGAACTGACGTTCAAAAATAAAACATTTGAAAACGGACCATTTTTCACCTTTCTGAAGCATGACGTAATGGGGGGGTGTTATCTCTTTTGGCAAAAATCACCTGTTTTTGCTTGAACATTAAATGCCTCCAAATGGTATTTAATTCACTTCCCTGGGTGAAGAAACACTTTTTGAGACCTCAGAGTGAGTAAATTGGCCATTTTCATGCACTTTTAACCATTCCACAAATCTTGTGTTTAGGGCCCCTGGAAGCATGAAAATCACTTTAAACATGCTAATTTTAGCTCTAAAACTGATGATCCACCTACAAGTGTGAACTGACGTTCAAAAATAAAACATTTGAAAACGGATCATTTATCACCTTTCTGAAGCATGACGTAATGGGGGGGTGTTATCTCTTTTGGCAAAAATCACCTGTTTTTGCTTGAACATTAAATGCCTCCAAATGGTATTTAATTCACTTCCCGGGGTGAAGAAACACTTTTTGAGACCTCAGAGTGAGTAAATTGGCTATTTTCATGCACTTTTAACCATTCCACAAATCTTGTGTTTAGGGCCCCTGAAGCATGAAAATCACTTTAAACATGCTAATTTTAGCTCTAAAACTGATGATCTACCTACAAATGTGAACTGACGTTCAAAAATAAAACATTTGAAAACTGACCATTTTTCACCTTTCTGAAGCATGACGTAACGGGGGGGTGTTATCTCTTTTGTCAAAAATCACCTGTTTTTGCTTGAACATTAAATGCCTCCAAATGGTATTTAATTCACTTCCTGGGCCCCTGGAAGCATGAAAATCACTTTAAACATGCTAATTTTAGCTCTAAAACGGATGATCTACCTACAAATGTGAACTGAAGTTCAAAAATAAAACATTTGAAAACGGACCATTTTTCACCTTTCTGAAGCATGACGTAATGGGGGGGTGTTATCTCTTTTGGCAAAAATCACCTGTTTTTGCTTGAACATTAAATGCCTCCAAATGGTATTTAATTCACTTCCCGGGGTGAAGAAACACTTTTTGAGATCTCAGAGTGAGTAAATTGGCCATTTTCATGCACTTTTAACCATTCCACAAATCTTGTGTTTAGGGCCCCTGGAAGCATGAAAATCACTTTAAATATGCTAATTTTAGCTCTAAAACTGATGATCTACCTACAAATGTGAACTGACGTTCAAAAATAAAACATTTGAAAGCGGACCATTTTTCACCTTTCTGAAGCATGACGTAATGGGGGGGTGTTATCTCTTTTGTCAAAAATCACCTGTTTTTGCTTGAACATTAAATGCCTCCAAATGGTATTTAATTCACTTCCCGGGCCCCTGGAAGCATGAAAATCACTTTAAACATGCTAATTTTAGCTATAAAACTGATGATCTACCTACAAATGTGAACTTACGTTCAAAAATAAAACATTTGAAAACGGACCATTTATCACCTTTCTGAAGCATGACGTAATGGGGGGGTGTTATCTCTTTTGTCAAAAATCACCTGTTTTTGCTTGAACATTAAATGCCTCCAAATGGTATTTAATTCACTTCCCGGGCCCCTGAAAGCATGAAAATCACTTTAAACATGCTAATTTTAGCTCTAAAACTGATGATCTACCTACAAATGTGAACTGACGTTCAAAAATAAAACATTTGAAAACGGACCATTTTTCACCTTTCTGAAGCATGACGTAATGGGGGGTGTTATCTCTTTTGTCAAAAATCACCTGTTTTTGCTTGAACATTAAATGCCTCCAAATGGTATTTAATTCACTTCCCGGGGTGAAGAAACACTTTTTGAGACCTCAGAGTGAGTAAATTGGCCATTTTCAATGACTTTTAACCATTCCACAAATCTTGTGTTTAGGGCCCCTGGAAGCATGAAAATCACTTTAAACATGCTAATTTTAGCTCTAAAACTGATGATCTACCTACAAATGTGAACTGACATTCAAAAATAAAACATTTGAAAGCGGACCATTTTTCACCTTTCTGAAGCATGACGTAATGGGGGGGTGTTATCTCTTTTGTCAAAAATCACCTGTTTTTGCTTGAACATTAAATGCCTCCAAATGGTATTTAATTCACTTCCCGGGGTGAAGAAACACTTTTTGAGACCTCAGAGTGAGTAAATTGGCCATTTTCATGCACTTTTAACCATTCCACAAATCTTGTGTTTAGGGCCCCTGGAAGCATGAAAATCACTTGAAACATGCTAATTTTAGCTCTAAATCTGATGATCTACCTACAAATGTGAACTGACGTTCAAAAATAAAACATTTGAAAACAAACCATTTATCACCTTTCTGAAGCATGACGTAATGGGGGGGTGTTATCTCTTTTGTCAAAAATCACCTGTTTTTGCTTGAACATTAAATGCCTCCAAATGGTATTTAATTCACTTCCCGGGCCCCTGAAAGCATGAAAATCACTTTAAACATGTTAATTTTTGCTCTAAAACTGATGATCTACCTACAAATGTGAACTGACGTTCAAAAATAAAACATTTGAAAGCGGACCATTTTTCACCTTTCTGAAGCATGACGTAATGGGGGGGTGTTATCTCTTTTGTCAAAAATCACCTGTTTTTGCTTGAACAGTAAATGCCTCCAAATGGTATTTAATTCACTTCCCGGGCCCCTGGAAGCATGAAAATCACTTTAAACATGCTAATTTTAGCTCTAAAACTGATGATCTACCTACAAATGTGAACTGACGTTCAAAAATAAAACATTTGAAAACGGACCATTTTTCACCTTCCGGAAGCATGACGTAATGGGGGGGTGTTATCTCTTTTGTCAAAAATCACCTGTTTTTGCTTGAATATTAAATGCCTCCAAATGGTATTTAATTCACTTCCCGGGCCCCTGAAAGCATGAAAATCACTTTAAACATGCTAATTTTAGCTCTAAAACTGATGATCTACCTACAAATGTGAACTGACGTTCAAAAATAAAACATTTGAAAACGGACCATTTATCACCTTTCTGAAGCATGACGTAATGGGGGGGTGTTATCTCTTTTGGCAAAAATCACCTGTTTTTGCTTGAACATTAAATGCCTCCAACTGGTATTTAATTCACTTCCCGGGGTGAAGAAGCACTTTTTGAGACCTTAGAGTGAGTACATTGGCCATTTTCATGCACTTTTAACCATTCCACAAATCTTGTGTTTAGGGCCCCTGGAAGCATGAAAATCAATTTAAACATGCTAATTTTAGCTCTAAAACTGATGATCCACCTACAAATGTGAACTGACGTTCAAAAATAAAACATTTGAAAACGGACCATTTATCACCTTTCTGAAGCATGACGTAATGGGGGGGTGTTATCTCTTTTGTCAAAAATCACCTGTTTTTGCTTGAACATTAAATGCCTCCAAATGGTATTTAATTCACTTCCCGTGCCCCTGGAAGCATGAAAATCACTTTAAACATGCTAATTTTAGCTCTAAAACTGATGATCTACCTACAAATGTGAACTGACGTTCAAAAATAAAACATTTGAAAACGGACCATTTATCACCTTTCTGAAGCATGACGTAATGGGGGGGTGTTATCTCTTTTGTCAAAAATCACCTGTTTTTGCTTGAACATTAAATGCCTCCAAATGGTATTTAATTCACTTCCCGTGCCCCTGGAAGCATGAAAATCACTTTAAAAATGCTAATTTTAGCTCTAAAACTGATGATCTACCTACAAATGTGAACTGACGTTCAAAAATAAAACATTTGAAAACGGACCATTTTTCACCTTTCTGACGCATGACGTAATGGGGGGGTGTTATCTCTTTTGTCAAAAATCACCTGTTTTTGCTTGAACATTAAATGCCTCCAAATGGTATTTAATTCACTTCCCGGGCCCCTGGAAGCATGAAAATCACTTTAAACATGCTAATTTTAGCTCGAAAACTGATGATCTACCTACAAATGTGAACTGACGTTCAAAAATAAAACATTTGAAAACGGACCATTTATCACCTTTCTGAAGCATGACGTAATGGGGGGTGTTATCTCTTTTGTCAAAAATCACCTGTTTTTGATTGAACATTAAATGCCTCCAAATGGTATTTAATTCACTTCCCGGGCCCCTGAAAGCATGAAAATCACTTTAAACATGCTAATTTTAGCTCTAAAACTGATGATCTACCTACAAATGTGAACTGACGTTCAAAAATAAAACATTTGAAAACGGACCATTTTTCACCTTTCTGAAGCATGACGTAATGGGGGGGTGTTATCTCTTTTGGCAAAAATCACCTGTTTTTGCTTGAACATTAAATGCCTCCAAATGGTATTTAATTCACTTCCCGGGGTGAAGAAACACTTTTTGAGACCTCAGAGTGAGTAAATTGGCCATTTTCATGCACTTTTAACCATTCCACAAATCTTGTGTTTAGGGCCCCTGGAAGCATGAAAATCACTTGAAACATGCTAATTTTAGCTCTAAAACTGATGATCTACCTACAAATGTGAACTGACGTTCAAAAATAAAACATTTGAAAACGGACCATTTATCACCTTTCTGAAGCATGACGTAATGGGGGGTGTTATCTCTTTTGTCAAAAATCACCTGTTTTTGCTTGAACATTAAATGACTCCAAATGGTATTTAATTCACTTCCCGGGCCCCTAAAAGCATGAAAATCACTTTAAACATGTTAATTTTCGCTCTAAAACTGATGATCTACCTACAAATGTGAACTGACGTTCAAAAATAAAACATTTGAAAGCGGACCATTTTTCACCTTTCTGAAGCATGACGTAATGGGGGGGTGTTATCTCTTTTGTCAAAAATCACCTGTTTTTGCTTGAACATTAAATGCCTCCAAATGGTATTTAATTCACTTCCCAGGCCCCTGGAAGCATGAAAATCACTTTAAACATGCTAATTTTAGCTCTAAAACTGATGATCTACCTACAAATGTGAACTGACGTTCAAAAATAAAACATTTGAAAACTGACAATTTTTCACCTTTCTGAAGCATGACGTAATGGGGGGGTGTTATCTATTTTGGCAAAAATCACCTGTTTTTGCTTGAACATTAAATGCCTCCAAATGGTATTTAATTCACTTCCCTGGGTGAAGAAACACTTTTTGAGACCTCAGAGTGAGTAAATTGGCCATTTTCATGCACTTTTAACCATTCCACAAATCTTGTGTTTAGGGCCCCTGGAAGCATGAAAATCACTTTAAACATGCTAATTTTAGCTCTAAAACTGATGATCTACCTACAAATGTGAACTGACGTTCAAAAATAAAACATTTGAAA
The DNA here is from genome assembly GCF_964261635.1 of Lissotriton helveticus. NCBI lineage: Eukaryota > Metazoa > Chordata > Amphibia > Caudata > Salamandridae > Lissotriton > Lissotriton helveticus. The sequence goes on from NW_027611871.1 coordinate 149,528, forward strand.
ACGGACCATTTTTCACCTTTCTGAAGCATGACGTAATGGGGGGGGTGTTATCTCTTTTGGCAAAAATCACCTGTTTTTGCTTGAACATTAAATGCCTCCAAATGGTATTTAATTCACTTCCCGGGGTGAAGAAACACTTTTTGAGACCCCAGAGTGAGTAAATTGGCCATTTTCATGCACTTTTAACCATTCCACAAATCTTGTGTTTAGGGCCCCTGAAGCATGAAAATCACTTTAAACATGCTAATTTTAGCTCTAAAACTGATGATCTACCTACAAATGTGAACTGACGTTAAAAAATAAAACATTTGAAAACTGACCATTTTTCACCTTTCTAAAGCATGACGTAATGGGGGGTGTTATCTCTTTTGTCAAAAATCACCTGTTTTTGCTTGAACATTAAATGCCTCCAAATGGTATTTAATTCACTTCCTGGGCCCCTGGAAGCATGAAAATCACTTTAAACATGCTAATTTTAGCTCTAAAACTGAAGATCTACCTACAAATGTGAACTGAAGTTCAAAAATAAAACATTTGAAAGCGGACCATTTTTCACCTTTCTGAAGCATGACGTAATGGGGGGGTGTTATCTCTTTTGTCAAAAATCACCTGTTTTTGCTTGAACATTAAATGCCTCCAAATGGTATTTAATTCACTTCCCGGGGTGAAGAAACACTTTTTGAGACCTCAGAGTGAGTAAATTGGCCATTTTCATGCACATTTAACCATTCCACAAATCTTGTGTTTAGGGCCCCTGGAAGCATGAAAATCACTTTAAACATGCTAATTTTAGCTCTAAAACTGATGATCCACCTACAAATGTGAACTGACGTTCAAAAATAAAACATTTGAAAACGGACCATTTATCACCTTTCTAAAGCATGACGTAATGGGGGGGTGTTATCTCTTTTGTCAAAAATCACCTGTTTTTGCTTGAACATTAAATGCCTCCAAATGGTATTTAATTCACTTCCCGGGCCCCTGAAAGCATGAAAATCAATTTAAACATGCTAATTTTAGCTCTAAAACTGATGATCTACCTACAAATGTGAACTGACGTTCAAAAATAAAACATTTGAAAACGGACCATTTTTCACCTTTCTGAAGCATGACGTAATGGGGGGGTGTTATCTCTTTTGTCAAAAATCACCTGTTTTTGCTTGAACAATAAATGCCTCCAAATGGTATTTAATTCACTTCCCGGGGTGAAGAAACACTTTTTGAGACCTCAGAGTGAGTAAATTGGCCATTTTCATGCACTTTTAACCATTCCACAAATCTTGTGTTTAGGGCCCCTGAAGCATGAAAATCACTTTAAACATGCTAATTTTAGCTCTAAAACTGATGATCTACCTACAAATGTGAACTGACGTTCAAAAATAAAACATTTGAAAGCGGACCATTTTTCACCTTTCTGAAGCATGACGTAATGGGGGGGGTGTTATCTCTTTTGTCAAAAATCACCTGTTTTTGCTTGAACATTAAATGCCTCCAAATGGTATTTAATTCACTTCCCGGGCCCCTGAAAGCATGAAAATCACTTTAAACATGCTAATTTTAGCTCTAAAACTGATGATCTACCTACAAATGTGAACTGACGTTCAAAAATAAAACATTTGAAAACGGACCATTTTTCACCTTTCTGAAGCATGACGTAATGGGGGGGTGTTATCTCTTTTGGCAAAAATCACCTGTTTTTGCTTAAACATTAAATGCCTCCAAATGGTATTTAATTCACTTCCCGGGGTGAAGAAACACTTTTTGAGACCTCAGAGTGAGTAAATTGGCCATTTTCATGCACTTTTAACCATTCCACAAATCTTGTGTTTAGGGCCCCTGGAAGCATGAAAATCACTTTAAACATGCTAATTTTAGCTCTAAAACTGATGATCTACCTACAAATGTGAACTGACGTTCAAAAATAAAACATTTGAAAACTGACCATTTTTCACCTTTCTGAAGCATGACGTAATGGGGGGGTGTTATCTCTTTTGTCAAAAATCAACCGGTTTTGCTTGAACATTAAATGCCTCCAAATGGTATTTAATTCACTTCCTGGGCCCCTGGAAGCATGAAAATCACTTTAAACATGCTAATTTTAGCTCTAAAACTGATGATCTACCTACAAATGTGAACTGAAGTTCAAAAATAAAACATTTGAAAACGTACCATTTTTCACCTTTCTGAAGCATGACGTAATGGGGGGGGTGTTATCTCTTTTGGCAAAAATCACCTGTTTTTGCTTGAACATTAAATGCCTCCAAATGGTATTTAATTCACTTCCCGGGGTGAAGAAACACTTTTTGAGACCTCAGAGTGAGTAAATTGGCCATTTTCAATGACTTTTAACCATTCCACAAATCTTGTGTTTAGGGCCCCTGGAAGCAGGAAAATCACTTTAAACATGCTAATTTTAGCTCTAAAACTGATGATCTACCTACAAATGTGAACTGACGTTCAAAAATAAAACATTTGAAAACGGATCATTTTTCACCTTTCTGAAGCATGACGTAATGGGGGGGTGTTATCTCTTTTGGCAAAAATCACCTGTTTTTGCTTGAATATTAAATGCCTCCAAATGGTATTTAATTCACTTCCCGGGGTGAAGAAACACTTTTTGAGACCTCAGAGTGAGTAAATTGGCCATTATCATGCACTTTTAACCATTCCACAAATCTTGTGTTTAGGGCCCCTGGAAGCATGAAAATCACTTTAAACATGCTAATTTTAGCTCTAAAACTGATGATCTACCTACAAATGTGAACTGACGTTCAAAAATAAAACATTTGAAAGCGGACCATTTTTCACCTTTCTGAAGCATGACGTAATGGGGGGGTGTTATCTCTTTTGTCAAAAATCACCTGTTTTTGCTTGAACATTAAATGCCTCCAAATGGTATTTAATTCACTTCCCGGGCCCCTGGAAGCATGAAAATCACTTTAAACATGCTAATTTTAGCTCTAAAACTGATGATCTACCTACAAATGTGAACTGACGTTCAAAAATAAAACATTTGAAAACGGACCATTTATCACCTTTCTGAAGCATGACGTAATGGGGGGGTGTTATCTCTTTTGTCAAAAATCACCTGTTTTTGCTTGAACATTAAATGCCTCCAAATGGTATTTAATTCACTTCCTGGGCCCCTGGAAGCATGAAAATCACTTTAAACATGCTAATTTTAGCTCTAAAACTGATGATCTACCTACAAATGTGAACTGACGTTCAAAAATAAAACATTTGAAAACGGACCATTTTTCACCTTTTTGAAGCATGACGTAATGGGGGGGTGTTATCTCTTTTGGCAAAAATCACCTGTTTTTGCTTGAATATTAAATGCCTCCAAATGGTATTTAATTCACTTCCCGGGGTGAAGAAACACTTTTTGAGACCTCAGAGTGAGTAAATTGGCAATTTTCATGCACTTTTAACCATTCCACAAATCTTGTGTTTAGGGCCCCTGGAAGCATGAAAATCACTTTAAACATGCTAATTTTAGCTCTAAAACTGATGATCTACCTACAAATGTGAACTGACGTTCAAAAATAAAACATTTGAAAGCGGACCATTTTTCACCTTTCTGAAGCATGACGTAATGGGGGGGTGTTATCTCTTTTGTCAAAAATCACCTGTTTTTGCTTGAACATTAAATGCCTCCAAATGGTATTTAATTCACTTCCCGGGCCCCTGGAAGCATGAAAATCACTTTAAACATGCTAATTTTAGCTCTAAAACTGATGATCTACCTACAAATGTGAACTGACGTTCAAAAATAAAACATTTGAAAACGGACCATTTATCACCTTTCTGAAGCATGACGTAATGGGGGGGTGTTATCTCTTTTGTCAAAAATCACCTGTTTTTGATTGAACATTAAATGCCTCCAAATGGTATTTAATTCACTTCCCGGGCCCCTGAAAGCATGAAAATCACTTTAAACATGCTAATTTTAGCTCTCAAACTGATGATCTACCTACAAATGTGAACTGACGTTCAAAAATAAAACATTTGAAACGGACCATTTTTCACCTTTCTGAAGCATGACGTAATGGAGGGGTGTTATCTCTTTTGGCAAAAATCACCTGTTTTTGCTTGAACATTAAATGCCTCCAAATGGTATTTAATTCACTTCCCGGGGTGAAGAAACACTTTTTGAGACCTCAGAGTGAGTAAATTGGCCATTTTCATGCACTTTTAACCATTCCACAAATCTTGTGTTTAGGGCCCCTGAAGCATGAAAATCACTTTAAACATGCTAATTTTAGCTCTAAAACTGATGATCTACCTACAAATGTGAACTGACGTTCAAAAATAAAACATTTGAAAGCGGACCATTTTTCACCTTTCTGAAGCATGACGTAATGGGGGGGGTGTTATCTCTTTTGTCAAAAATCACCTGTTTTTGCTTGAACATTAAATGCCTCCAAATGGTATTTAATTCACTTCCCGGGCCCCTGAAAGCATGAAAATCACTTTAAACATGCTAATTTTAGCTCTAAAACTGATGATCTACCTACAAATGTGAACTGACGTTCAAAAATAAAACATTTGAAAACGGACCATTTTTCACCTTTCTGAAGCATGACGTAATGGGGGGGTGTTATCTCTTTTGGCAAAAATCACCTGTTTTTGCTTGAACATTAAATGCCTCCAAATGGTATTTAATTCACTTCCCGGGGTGAAGAAACACTTTTTGAGACCTCAGAGTGAGTAAATTGGCCATTTTCAATGACTTTTAACCATTCCACAAATCTTGTGTTTAGGGCCCCTGGAAGCAGGAAAATCACTTTAAACATGCTAATTTTAGCTCTAAAACTGATGATCTACCTACAAATGTGAACTGACGTTCAAAAATAAAACATTTGAAAACGGACCATTTTTCACCTTTCTGAAGCATGACGTAATGGGGGGGTGTTATCTCTTTTGGCAAAAGTCACCTGTTTTTGCTTGAATATTAAATGCCTCCAAATGGTATTTAATTCACTTCCCGGGGTGAAGAAACACTTTTTGAGACCTCAGAGTGAGTAAATTGGCCATTATCATGCACTTTTAACCATTCCACAAATCTTGTGTTTAGGGCCCCTGGAAGCATGAAAATCACTTTAAACATGCTAATTTTAGCTCTAAAACTGATGATCCACCTACAAATGTGAACTGACGTTCAAAAATAAAACATTTGAAAGCGGACCATTTTTCACCTTTCTGAAGCATGACGTAATGGGGGGGTGTTATCTCTTTTGTCAAAAATCACCTGTTTTTGCTTGAACATTAAATGCCTCCAAATGGTATTTAATTCACTTCCCGGGCCCCTGGAAGCATGAAAATCACTTTAAACATGCTAATTTTAGCTCTAAAACTGATGATCTACCTACAAATGTGAACTGACGTTCAAAAATAAAACATTTGAAAACGGACCATTTATCACCTTTCTGAAGCATGACGTAATGGGGGGGTGTTATCTCTTTTGTCAAAAATCACCTGTTTTTGCTTGAACATTAAATGCCTCCAAATGGTATTTAATTCACTTCCTGGGCCCCTGGAAGCATGAAAATCACTTTAAACATGCTAATTTTAGCTCTAAAACTGATGATCTACCTACAAATGTGAACTGACATTCAAAAATAAAACATTTGAAAACGGACCATTTTTCACCTTTTTGAAGCATGACGTAATGGGGGGGTGTTATCTCTTTTGGCAAAAATCACCTGTTTTTGCTTGAATATTAAATGCCTCCAAATGGTATTTAATTCACTTCCCGGGGTGAAGAAACACTTTTTGAGACCTCAGAGTGAGTAAATTGGCAATTTTCATGCACTTTTAACCATTCCACAAATCTTGTGTTTAGGGCCCCTGGAAGCATGAAAATCACTTTAAACATGCTAATTTTAGCTCTAAAACTGATGATCTACCTACAAATGTGAACTGACGTTCAAAAATAAAACATTTGAAAGCGGACCATTTTTCACCTTTCTGAAGCATGACGTAATGGGGGGGTGTTATCTCTTTTGTCAAAAATCACCTGTTTTTGCTTGAACATTAAATGCCTCCAAATGGTATTTAATTCACTTCCCGGGCCCCTGGAAGCATGAAAATCACTTTAAACATGCTAATTTTAGCTCTAAAACTGATGATTTACCTACAAATGTGAACTGACGTTCAAAAATAAAACATTTGAAAACGGACCATTTATCACCTTTCTGAAGCATGACGTAATGGGGGGGTGTTATCTCTTTTGTCAAAAATCACCTGTTTTTGCTTGAACATTAAATGCCTCCAAATGGTATTTAATTCACTTCCCGGGGTGAAGAAACACTTTTTGAGACCTCAGAGTGAGTAAATTGGCCATTTTCATGCACTTTTAACCATTCCACAAATCTTGTGTTTAGGGCCCCTGAAGCATGAAAATCACTTTAAACATGCTAATTTTAGCTCTAAAACTGATGATCTACCTACAAATGTGAACTGACGTTCAAAAATAAAACATTTGAAAGCGGACCATTTTTCACCTTTCTGAAGCATGACGTAATGGGGGGGGTGTTATCTCTTTTGTCAAAAATCACCTGTTTTTGCTTGAACATTAAATGCCTCCAAATGGTATTTAATTCACTTCCCGGGCCCCTGGAAGCATGAAAATCACTTTAAACATGCTAATTTTAGCTCTAAAACTGATGATCTACCTACAAATGTGAACTGACGTTCAAAAATAAAACATTTGAAAACGGACCATTTTTCACCTTCCGGAAGCATGACGTAATGGGGGGGTGTTATCTCTTTTGTCAAAAATCACCTGTTTTTGCTTGAACATTAAATGCCTCCAAATGGTATTTAATTCACTTCCTGGGCCCCTGGAAGCATGAAAATCACTTTAAACATGCTAATTTTAGCTCTAAAACTGAAGATCTACCTACAAATGTGAACTGACGTTCAAAAATAAAACATTTGAAAACGGACCATTTTTCACCTTTCTGAAGCATGACGTAATGGGGGGGTGTTATCTCTTTTGTCAAAAATCACCTGTTTTTGCTTGAACATTAAATGCCTCCAAATGGTATTTAATTCACTTCCCGGGGTGAAGAAACACTTTTTGAGACCTCAGAGTGAGTAAATTGGCCATTTTCATGCACATTTAACCATTCCACAAATCTTGTGTTTAGGGCCCCTGGAAGCATGAAAATCACTTTAAACATGCTAATTTTAGCTCTAAAACTGATGATCCACCTACAAATGTGAACTGACGTTCAAAAATAAAACATTTGAAAACGGACCATTTATCACCTTTCTAAAGCATGACGTAATGGGGGGGTGTTATCTCTTTTGTCAAAAATCACCTGTTTTTGCTTGAACATTAAATGCCTCCAAATGGTATTTAATTCACTTCCCGGGCCCCTGAAAGCATGAAAATCAATTTAAACATGCTAATTTTAGCTCTAAAACTGATGATCTACCTACAAATGTGAACTGACGTTCAAAAATAAAACATTTGAAAACGGACCATTTTTCACCTTTCTGAAGCATGACGTAATGGGGGGGTGTTATCTCTTTTGTCAAAAATCACCTGTTTTTGCTTGAACAATAAATGCCTCCAAATGGTATTTAATTCACTTCCCGGGGTGAAGAAACACTTTTTGAGACCTCAGAGTGAGTAAATTGGCCATTTTCATGCACTTTTAACCATTCCACAAATCTTGTGTTTAGGGCCCCTGAAGCATGAAAATCACTTTAAACATGCTAATTTTAGCTCTAAAACTGATGATCTACCTACAAATGTGAACTGACGTTCAAAAATAAAACATTTGAAAGCGGACCATTTTTCACCTTTCTGAAGCATGACGTAATGGGGGGGGTGTTATCTCTTTTGTCAAAAATCACCTGTTTTTGCTTGAACATTAAATGCCTCCAAATGGTATTTAATTCACTTCCCGGGCCCCTGAAAGCATGAAAATCACTTTAAACATGCTAATTTTAGCTCTAAAACTGATGATCTACCTACAAATGTGAACTGACGTTCAAAAATAAAACATTTGAAAACGGACCATTTTTCACCTTTCTGAAGCATGACGTAATGGGGGGGTGTTATCTCTTTTGGCAAAAATCACCTGTTTTTGCTTAAACATTAAATGCCTCCAAATGGTATTTAATTCACTTCCCGGGGTGAAGAAACACTTTTTGAGACCTCAGAGTGAGTAAATTGGCCATTTTCATGCACTTTTAACCATTCCACAAATCTTGTGTTTAGGGCCCCTGGAAGCATGAAAATCACTTTAAACATGCTAATTTTAGCTCTAAAACTGATGATCTACCTACAAATGTGAACTGACGTTCAAAAATAAAACATTTGAAAACTGACCATTTTTCACCTTTCTGAAGCATGACGTAATGGGGGGGTGTTATCTCTTTTGTCAAAAATCAACCGGTTTTGCTTGAACATTAAATGCCTCCAAATGGTATTTAATTCACTTCCTGGGCCCCTGGAAGCATGAAAATCACTTTAAACATGCTAATTTTAGCTCTAAAACTGATGATCTACCTACAAATGTGAACTGAAGTTCAAAAATAAAACATTTGAAAACGTACCATTTTTCACCTTTCTGAAGCATGACGTAATGGGGGGGGTGTTATCTCTTTTGGCAAAAATCACCTGTTTTTGCTTGAACATTAAATGCCTCCAAATGGTATTTAATTCACTTCCCGGGGTGAAGAAACACTTTTTGAGACCTCAGAGTGAGTAAATTGGCCATTTTCAATGACTTTTAACCATTCCACAAATCTTGTGTTTAGGGCCCCTGGAAGCAGGAAAATCACTTTAAACATGCTAATTTTAGCTCTAAAACTGATGATCTACCTACAAATGTGAACTGACGTTCAAAAATAAAACATTTGAAAACGGACCATTTTTCACCTTTCTGAAGCATGACGTAATGGGGGGGTGTTATCTCTTTTGGCAAAAATCACCTGTTTTTGCTTGAATATTAAATGCCTCCAAATGGTATTTAATTCACTTCCCGGGGTGAAGAAACACTTTTTGAGACCTCAGAGTGAGTAAATTGGCCATTATCATGCACTTTTAACCATTCCACAAATCTTGTGTTTAGGGCCCCTGGAAGCATGAAAATCACTTTAAACATGCTAATTTTAGCTCTAAAACTGATGATCTACCTACAAATGTGAACTGACGTTCAAAAATAAAACATTTGAAAGCGGACCATTTTTCACCTTTCTGAAGCATGACGTAATGGGGGGGGTGTTATCTCTTTTGTCAAAAATCACCTGTTTTTGCTTGAACATTAAATGCCTCCAAATGGTATTTAATTCACTTCCCGGGCCCCTGGAAGCATGAAAATCACTTTAAACATGCTAATTTTAGCTCTAAAACTGATGATCTACCTACAAATGTGAACTGACGTTCAAAAATAAAACATTTGAAAACGGACCATTTATCACCTTTCTGAAGCATGACGTAATGGGGGGGTGTTATCTCTTTTGTCAAAAATCACCTGTTTTTGCTTGAACATTAAATGCCTCCAAATGGTATTTAATTCACTTCCTGGGCCCCTGGAAGCATGAAAATCACTTTAAACATGCTAATTTTAGCTCTAAAACTGATGATCTACCTACAAATGTGAACTGACGTTCAAAAATAAAACATTTGAAAACGGACCATTTTTCACCTTTTTGAAGGATGACGTAATGGGGGGGTGTTATCTCTTTTGGCAAAAATCACCTGTTTTTGCTTGAATATTAAATGCCTCCAAATGGTATTTAATTCACTTCCCGGGGTGAAGAAACACTTTTTGAGACCTCAGAGTGAGTAAATTGGCAATTTTCATGCACTTTTAACCATTCCACAAATCTTGTGTTTAGGGCCCCTGGAAGCATGAAAATCACTTTAAACATGCTAATTTTAGCTCTAAAACTGATGATCTACCTACAAATGTGAACTGACGTTCAAAAATAAAACATTTGAAAGCGGACCATTTTTCACCTTTCTGAAGCATGACGTAATGGGGGGGTGTTATCTCTTTTGTCAAAAATCACCTGTTTTTGCTTGAACATTAAATGCCTCCAAATGGTATTTAATTCACTTCCCGGGCCCCTGGAAGCATGAAAATCACTTTAAACATGCTAATTTTAGCTCTAAAACTGATGATCTACCTACAAATGTGAACTGACGTTCAAAAATAAAACATTTGAAAACGGACCATTTATCACCTTTCTGAAGCATGACGTAATGGGGGGGTGTTATCTCTTTTGTCAAAAATCACCTGTTTTTGATTGAACATTAAATGCCTCCAAATGGTATTTAATTCACTTCCCGGGCCCCTGAAAGCATGAAAATCACTTTAAACATGCTAATTTTAGCTCTCAAACTGATGATCTACCTACAAATGTGAACTGACGTTCAAAAATAAAACATTTGAAACGGACCATTTTTCACCTTTCTGAAGCATGACGTAATGGAGGGGTGTTATCTCTTTTGGCAAAAATCACCTGTTTTTGCTTGAACATTAAATGCCTCCAAATGGTATTTAATTCACTTCCCGGGGTGAAGAAACACTTTTTGAGACCTCAGAGTGAGTAAATTGGCCATTTTCATGCACTTTTAACCATTCCACAAATCTTGTGTTTAGGGCCCCTGAAGCATGAAAATCACTTTAAACATGCTAATTTTAGCTCTAAAACTGATGATCTACCTACAAATGTGAACTGACGTTCAAAAATAAAACATTTGAAAGCGGACCATTTTTCACCTTTCTGAAGCATGACGTAATGGGGGGGTGTTATCTCTTTTGTCAAAAATCACCTGTTTTTGCTTGAACATTAAATGCCTCCAAATGGTATTTAATTCACTTCCCGGGCCCCTGAAAGCATGAAAATCACTTTAAACATGCTAATTTTAGCTCTAAAACTGATGATCTACCTACAAATGTGAACTGACGTTCAAAAATAAAACATTTGAAAACGGACCATTTTTCACCTTTCTGAAGCATGACGTAATGGGGGGGTGTTATCTCTTTTGGCAAAAATCACCTGTTTTTGCTTGAACATTAAATGCCTCCAAATGGTATTTAATTCACTTCCCGGGGTGAAGAAACACTTTTTGAGACCTCAGAGTGAGTAAATTGGCCATTTTCATGCACTTTTAACCATTCCACAAATCTTGTGTTTAGGGCCCCTGGAAGCATGAAAATCACTTTAAACATGCTAATTTTAGCTCTAAAACTGATGATCTACCTACAAATGTGAACTGACGTTCAAAAATAAAACATTTGAAAACTGACCATTTTTCACCTTTCTGAAGCATGACGTAATGGGGGGGTGTTATCTCTTTTGTCAAAAATCAACCGGTTTTGCTTGAACATTAAATGCCTCCAAATGGTATTTAATTCACTTCCTGGGCCCCTGGAAGCATGAAAATCACTTTAAACATGCTAATTTTAGCTCTAAAACTGATGATCTACCTACAAATGTGAACTGAAGTTCAAAAATAAAACATTTGAAAACATACCATTTTTCACCTTTCTGAAGCATGACGTAATGGGGGGGGGGTGTTATCTCTTTTGGCAAAAATCACCTGTTTTTGCTTGAACATTAAATGCCTCCAAATGGTATTTAATTCACTTCCCGGGGTGAAGAAACACTTTTTGAGACCTCAGAGTGAGTAAATTGGCCATTTTCAATGACTTTTAACCATTCCACAAATCTTGTGTTTAGGGCCCCTGGAAGCAGGAAAATCACTTTAAACATGCTAATTTTAGCTCTAAAACTGATGATCTACCTACAAATGTGAACTGATGTTCAAAAATAAAACATTTGAAAACGGACCATTTTTCACCTTTCTGAAGCATGACGTAATGGGGGGGTGTTATCTCTTTTGGCAAAAGTCACCTGTTTTTGCTTGAATATTAAATGCCTCCAAATGGTATTTAATTCACTTCCCGGGGTGAAGAAACACTTTTTGAGACCTCAGAGTGAGTAAATTGGCCATTATCATGCACTTTTAACCATTCCACAAATCTTGTGTTTAGGGCCCCTGGAAGCATGAAAATCACTTTAAACATGCTAATTTTAGCTCTAAAACTGATGATCCACCTACAAATGTGAACTGACGTTCAAAAATAAAACATTTGAAAGCGGACCATTTTTCACCTTTCTGAAGCATGACGTAATGGGGGGGTGTTATCTCTTTTGTCAAAAATCACCTGTTTTTGCTTGAACATTAAATGCCTCCAAATGGTATTTAATTCACTTCCCGGGCCCCTGGAAGCATGAAAATCACTTTAAACATGCTAATTTTAGCTCTAAAACTGATGATCTACCTACAAATGTGAACTGACGTTCAAAAATAAAACATTTGAAAACGGACCATTTATCACCTTTCTGAAGCATGACGTAATGGGGGGGTGTTATCTCTTTTGTCAAAAATCACCTGTTTTTGCTTGAACATTAAATGCCTCCAAATGGTATTTAATTCACTTCCTGGGCCCCTGGAAGCATGAAAATCACTTTAAACATGCTAATTTTAGCTCTAAAACTGATGATCTACCTACAAATGTGAACTGACGTTCAAAAATAAAACATTTGAAAACGGACCATTTTTCACCTTTTTGAAGCATGACGTAATGGGGGGGTGTTATCTCTTTTGGCAAAAATCACCTGTTTTTGCTTGAATATTAAATGCCTCCAAATGGTATTTAATTCACTTCCCGGGGTGAAGAAACACTTTTTGAGACCTCAGAGTGAGTAAATTGGCAATTTTCATGCACTTTTAACCATTCCACAAATCTTGTGTTTAGGGCCCCTGGAAGCATGAAAATCACTTTAAACATGCTAATTTTAGCTCTAAAACTGATGATCTACCTACAAATGTGAACTGACGTTCAAAAATAAAACATTTGAAAGCGGACCATTTTTCACCTTTCTGAAGCATGACGTAATGGGGGGGTGTTATCTCTTTTGTCAAAAATCACCTGTTTTTGCTTGAACATTAAATGCCTCCAAATGGTATTTAATTCACTTCCCGGGCCCCTGGAAGCATGAAAATCACTTTAAACATGCTAATTTTAGCTCTAAAACTGATGATTTACCTACAAATGTGAACTGACGTTCAAAAATAAAACATTTGAAAACGGACCATTTATCACCTTTCTGAAGCATGACGTAATGGGGGGGTGTTATCTCTTTTGTCAAAAATCACCTGTTTTTGATTGAACATTAAATGCCTCCAAATGGTATTTAATTCACTTCCCGGGCCCCTGAAAGCATGAAAATCACTTTAAACATGCTAATTTTAGCTCTCAAACTGATGATCTACCTACAAATGTGAACTGACGTTCAAAAATAAAACATTTGAAACGGACCATTTTTCACCTTTCTGAAGCATGACGTAATGGAGGGGTGTTATCTCTTTTGGCAAAAATCACCTGTTTTTGCTTGAACATTAAATGCCTCCAAATGGTATTTAATTCACTTCCCGGGGTGAAGAAACACTTTTTGAGACCTCAGAGTGAGTAAATTGGCCATTTTCATGCACTTTTAACCATTCCACAAATCTTGTGTTTAGGGCCCCTGGAAGCATGAAAATCACTTGAAACATGCTAATTTTAGCTCTAAAACTGATGATCTACCTACAAATGTGAACTGACGTTCAAAAATAAAACATTTGAAAACAAACCATTTATCACCTTTCTGAAGCGTGACGTAATGGGGGGGTGTTATCTCTTTTGTCAAAAATCACCTGTTTTTGCTTGAACATTAAATGCCTCCAAATGGTATTTAATTCACTTCCCGGGCCCCTGAAAGCATGAAAATCACTTTAAACATGTTAATTTTCGCTCTAAAACTGATGATCTACCTACAAATGTGAACTGACGTTCAAAAATAAAACATTTGAAAGCGGACCATTTTTCACCTTTCTGAAGCATGACGTAATGGGGGGGTGTTATCTCTTTTGTCAAAAATCTCCTGTTTTTGCTGGAACATTAAATGCCTCCAAATGGTATTTAATTCACTTCCCGGGCCCCTGGAAGCATGAAAATCACTTTAAAAATGCTAATTTTAGCTCTAAAACTGATGATCTACCTACAAATGTGAACTGACGTTCAAAACTAAAACATTTGAAAATTGACCATTTTTCACCTTTCTGAAGCATGACGTAATGGGGGGGTGTTATCTCTTTTGTCAAAAATCACCTGTTTTTGCTTGAACATTAAATGCCTCCAAATGGTATTTAATTCACTTCCCGGGGTGAAGAAACACTTTTTGAGACCTCAGAGTGAGTAAATTGGCCATTTTCAATGACTTTTAACCATTCCACAAATCTTGTGTTTAGGGCCCCTGGAAGCAGGAAAATCACTTTAAACATGCTAATTTTAGCTCTAAAACTGATGATCTACCTACAAATGTGAACTGACGTTCAAAAATAAAACATTTGAAAACGGACCATTTTTCACCTTTCTGAAGCATGACGTAATGGGGGGGTGTTATCTCTTTTGTCAAAAATCACCTGTTTTTGCTTGAACATTAAATGCCTCCAAATGGTATTTAATTCACTTCCCGTGCCCCTGGAAGCATGAAAATCACTTTAAAAATGCTAATTTTAGCTCTAAAACTGATGATCTACCTACAAATGTGAACTGACGTTCAAAAATAAAACATTTGAAAACGGACCATTTTTCACCTTTCTGACGCATGACGTAATGGGGGGGTGTTATCTCTTTTGTCAAAAATCACCTGTTTTTGCTTGAACATTAAATGCCTCCAAATGGTATTTAATTCACTTCCCGGGCCCCTGGAAGCATGAAAATCACTTTAAACATGCTAATTTTAGCTCGAAAACTGATGATCTACCTACAAATGTGAACTGACGTTCAAAAATAAAACATTTGAAAACGGACCATTTATCACCTTTCTGAAGCATGACGTAATGGGGGGTGTTATCTCTTTTGTCAAAAATCACCTGTTTTTGATTGAACATTAAATGCCTCCAAATGGTATTTAATTCACTTCCCGGGCCCCTGAAAGCATGAAAATCACTTTAAACATGCTAATTTTAGCTCTAAAACTGATGATCTACCTACAAATGTGAACTGACGTTCAAAAATAAAACATTTGAAAACGGACCATTTTTCACCTTTCTGAAGCATGACGTAATGGGGGGGTGTTATCTCTTTTGGCAAAAATCACCTGTTTTTGCTTGAACATTAAATGCCTCCAAATGGTATTTAATTCACTTCCCGGGGTGAAGAAACACTTTTTGAGACCTCAGAGTGAGTAAATTGGCCATTTTCATGCACTTTTAACCATTCCACAAATCTTGTGTTTAGGGCCCCTGGAAGCATGAAAATCACTTGAAACATGCTAATTTTAGCTCTAAAACTGATGATCTACCTACAAATGTGAACTGACGTTCAAAAATAAAACATTTGAAAACGGACCATTTATCACCTTTCTGAAGCATGACGTAATGGGGGGTGTTATCTCTTTTGTCAAAAATCACCTGTTTTTGCTTGAACATTAAATGACTCCAAATGGTATTTAATTCACTTCCCGGGCCCCTAAAAGCATGAAAATCACTTTAAACATGTTAATTTTCGCTCTAAAACTGATGATCTACCTACAAATGTGAACTGACGTTCAAAAATAAAACATTTGAAAGCGGACCATTTTTCACCTTTCTGAAGCATGACGTAATGGGGGGGTGTTATCTCTTTTGTCAAAAATCACCTGTTTTTGCTTGAACATTAAATGCCTCCAAATGGTATTTAATTCACTTCCCAGGCCCCTGGAAGCATGAAAATCACTTTAAACATGCTAATTTTAGCTCTAAAACTGATGATCTACCTACAAATGTGAACTGACGTTCAAAAATAAAACATTTGAAAACTGACAATTTTTCACCTTTCTGAAGCATGACGTAATGGGGGGGTGTTATCTCTTTTGGCAAAAATCACCTGTTTTTGCTTGAACATTAAATGCCTCCAAATGGTATTTAATTCACTTCCCTGGGTGAAGAAACACTTTTTGAGACCTCAGAGTGAGTAAATTGGCCATTTTCATGCACTTTTAACCATTCCACAAATCTTGTGTTTAGGGCCCCTGGAAGCATGAAAATCACTTTAAACATGCTAATTTTAGCTCTAAAACTGATGATCTACCTACAAATGTGAACTGACGTTCAAAAATAAAACATTTGAAAACGGACCATTTTTCACCTTTCTGAAGCATGACGTAATGGGGGGGGGGTGTTATCTCTTTTGGCAAAAATCACCTGTTTTTGCTTGAACATTAAATGCCTCCAAATGGTATTTAATTCACTTCCCGGGGTGAAGAAACACTTTTTGAGACCCCAGAGTGAGTAAATTGGCCATTTTCATGCACTTTTAACCATTCCACAAATCTTGTGTTTAGGGCCCCTGAAGCATGAAAATCACTTTAAACATGCTAATTTTAGCTCTAAAACTGATGATCTACCTACAAATGTGAACTGACGTTAAAAAATAAAACATTTGAAAACTGACCATTTTTCACCTTTCTAAAGCATGACGTAATGGGGGGTGTTATCTCTTTTGTCAAAAATCACCTGTTTTTGCTTGAACATTAAATGCCTCCAAATGGTATTTAATTCACTTCCTGGGCCCCTGGAAGCATGAAAATCACTTTAAACATGCTAATTTTAGCTCTAAAACTGAAGATCTACCTACAAATGTGAACTGAAGTTCAAAAATAAAACATTTGAAAGCGGACCATTTTTCACCTTTCTGAAGCATGACGTAATGGGGGGGTGTTATCTCTTTTGTCAAAAATCTCCTGTTTTTGCTGGAACATTAAATGCCTCCAAATGGTATTTAATTCACTTCCCGGGCCCCTGGAAGCATGAAAATCACTTTAAAAATGCTAATTTTAGCTCTAAAACTGATGATCTACCTACAAATGTGAACTGACGTTCAAAACTAAAACATTTGAAAATTGACCATTTTTCACCTTTCTGAAGCATGACGTAATGGGGGGGTGTTATCTCTTTTGTCAAAAATCACCTGTTTTTGCTTGAACATTAAATGCCTCCAAATGGTATTTAATTCACTTCCCGGGGTGAAGAAACACTTTTTGAGACCTCAGAGTGAGTAAATTGGCCATTTTCAATGACTTTTAACCATTCCACAAATCTTGTGTTTAGGGCCCCTGGAAGCAGGAAAATCACTTTAAACATGCTAATTTTAGCTCTAAAACTGATGATCTACCTACAAATGTGAACTGACGTTCAAAAATAAAACATTTGAAAACGGACCATTTTTCACCTTTCTGAAGCATGACGTAATGGGGGGGTGTTATCTCTTTTGTCAAAAATCACCTGTTTTTGCTTGAACATTAAATGCCTCCAAATGGTATTTAATTCACTTCCCGTGCCCCTGGAAGCATGAAAATCACTTTAAAAATGCTAATTTTAGCTCTAAAACTGATGATCTACCTACAAATGTGAACTGACGTTCAAAAATAAAACATTTGAAAACGGACCATTTTTCACCTTTCTGACGCATGACGTAATGGGGGGGTGTTATCTCTTTTGTCAAAAATCACCTGTTTTTGCTTGAACATTAAATGCCTCCAAATGGTATTTAATTCACTTCCCGGGCCCCTGGAAGCATGAAAATCACTTTAAACATGCTAATTTTAGCTCGAAAACTGATGATCTACCTACAAATGTGAACTGACGTTCAAAAATAAAACATTTGAAAACGGACCATTTATCACCTTTCTGAAGCATGACGTAATGGGGGGTGTTATCTCTTTTGTCAAAAATCACCTGTTTTTGATTGAACATTAAATGCCTCCAAATGGTATTTAATTCACTTCCCGGGCCCCTGAAAGCATGAAAATCACTTTAAACATGCTAATTTTAGCTCTAAAACTGATGATCTACCTACAAATGTGAACTGACGTTCAAAAATAAAACATTTGAAAACGGACCATTTTTCACCTTTCTGAAGCATGACGTAATGGGGGGGTGTTATCTCTTTTGGCAAAAATCACCTGTTTTTGCTTGAACATTAAATGCCTCCAAATGGTATTTAATTCACTTCCCGGGGTGAAGAAACACTTTTTGAGACCTCAGAGTGAGTAAATTGGCCATTTTCATGCACTTTTAACCATTCCACAAATCTTGTGTTTAGGGCCCCTGGAAGCATGAAAATCACTTGAAACATGCTAATTTTAGCTCTAAAACTGATGATCTACCTACAAATGTGAACTGACGTTCAAAAATAAAACATTTGAAAACGGACCATTTATCACCTTTCTGAAGCATGACGTAATGGGGGGTGTTATCTCTTTTGTCAAAAATCACCTGTTTTTGCTTGAACATTAAATGACTCCAAATGGTATTTAATTCACTTCCCGGGCCCCTAAAAGCATGAAAATCACTTTAAACATGTTAATTTTCGCTCTAAAACTGATGATCTACCTACAAATGTGAACTGACGTTCAAAAATAAAACATTTGAAAGCGGACCATTTTTCACCTTTCTGAAGCATGACGTAATGGGGGGGTGTTATCTCTTTTGTCAAAAATCACCTGTTTTTGCTTGAACATTAAATGCCTCCAAATGGTATTTAATTCACTTCCCAGGCCCCTGGAAGCATGAAAATCACTTTAAACATGCTAATTTTAGCTCTAAAACTGATGATCTACCTACAAATGTGAACTGACGTTCAAAAATAAAACATTTGAAAACTGACAATTTTTCACCTTTCTGAAGCATGACGTAATGGGGGGGTGTTATCTCTTTTGGCAAAAATCACCTGTTTTTGCTTGAACATTAAATGCCTCCAAATGGTATTTAATTCACTTCCCTGGGTGAAGAAACACTTTTTGAGACCTCAGAGTGAGTAAATTGGCCATTTTCATGCACTTTTAACCATTCCACAAATCTTGTGTTTAGGGCCCCTGGAAGCATGAAAATCACTTTAAACATGCTAATTTTAGCTCTAAAACTGATGATCTACCTACAAATGTGAACTGACGTTCAAAAATAAAACATTTGAAAACGGACCATTTTTCACCTTTCTGAAGCATGACGTAATGGGGGGGGGTGTTATCTCTTTTGGCAAAAATCACCTGTTTTTGCTTGAACATTAAATGCCTCCAAATGGTATTTAATTCACTTCCCGGGGTGAAGAAACACTTTTTGAGACCCCAGAGTGAGTAAATTGGCCATTTTCATGCACTTTTAACCATTCCACAAATCTTGTGTTTAGGGCCCCTGAAGCATGAAAATCACTTTAAACATGCTAATTTTAGCTCTAAAACTGATGATCTACCTACAAATGTGAACTGACGTTAAAAAATAAAACATTTGAAAACTGACCATTTTTCACCTTTCTAAAGCATGACGTAATGGGGGGTGTTATCTCTTTTGTCAAAAATCACCTGTTTTTGCTTGAACATTAAATGCCTCCAAATGGTATTTAATTCACTTCCTGGGCCCCTGGAAGCATGAAAATCACTTTAAACATGCTAATTTTAGCTCTAAAACTGAAGATCTACCTACAAATGTGAACTGAAGTTCAAAAATAAAACATTTGAAAGCGGACCATTTTTCACCTTTCTGAAGCATGACGTAATGGGGGGGTGTTATCTCTTTTGGCAAAAATCACCTGTTTTTGCTTGAACATTAAATGCCTCCAAATGGTATTTAATTCACTTCCCGGGGTGAAGAAACACTTTTTGAGACCTCAGAGTGAGTAAATTGGCCATTTTCATGCACTTTTAACCATTCCACAAATCTTGTGTTTAGGGCCCCTGGAAGCATGAAAATCACTTTAAACATGCTAATTTTAGCTCTAAAACTGATGATCTACCTACAAATGTGAACTGACGTTCAAAAATAAAACATTTGAAAGCGGACCATTTTTCACCTTTCTGAAGCATGACGTAATGGGGGGGTGTTATCTCTTTTGTCAAAAATCACCTGTTTTTGCTTGAACATTAAATGCCTCCAAATGGTATTTAATTCACTTCCCGGGCCCCTGGAAGCATGAAAATCACTTTAAACATGCTAATTTTAGCTCTAAAACTGATGATCTACCTACAAATGTGAACTGACGTTCAAAAATAAAACATTTGAAAACGGACCATTTTTCACCTTCCGGAAGCATGACGTAATGGGGGGGTGTTATCTCTTTTGTCAAAAATCACCTGTTTTTGCTTAAACATTAAATGCCTCCAAATGGTATTTAATTCACTTCCTGGGCCCCTGGAAGCATGAAAATCACTTTAAACATGCTAATTTTAGCTCTAAAACTGAAGATCTACCTACAAATGTGAACTGACGTTCAAAAATAAAACATTTGAAAACGGACCATTTTTCACCTTTCTGAAGTATGACGTAATGGGGGGGTGTTATCTCTTTTGTCAAAAATCACCTGTTTTTGCTTGAACATTAAATGCCTCCAAATGGTATTTAATTCACTTCCTGGGGTGAAGAAACACTTTTTGAGACCTCAGAGTGAGTAAATTGGCCATTTTCATGCACATTTAACCATTCCACAAATCTTGTGTTTAGGGCCCCTGGAAGCATGAAAATCACTTTAAACATGCTAATTTTAGCTCTAAAACTGATGATCCACCTACAAATGTGAACTGACGTTCAAAAATAAAACATTTGAAAACGGACCATTTATCACCTTTCTAAAGCATGACGTAATGGGGGGGTGTTATCTCTTTTGTCAAAAATCACCTGTTTTTGCTTGAACATTAAATGCCTCCAAATGGTATTTAATTCACTTCCCGGGCCCCTGAAAGCATGAAAATCAATTTAAACATGCTAATTTTAGCTCTAAAACTGATGATCTACCTACAAATGTGAACTGACGTTCAAAAATAAAACATTTGAAAACGGACCATTTTTCACCTTTCTGAAGCATGACGTAATGGGGGGGTGTTATCTCTTTTGGCAAAAATCACCTGTTTTTGCTTGAACAATAAATGCCTCCAAATGGTATTTAATTCACTTCCCGGGGTGAAGAAACACTTTTTGAGACCTCAGAGTGAGTAAATTGGCCATTTTCATGCACTTTTAACCATTCCACAAATCTTGTGTTTAGGGCCCCTGAAGCATGAAAATCACTTTAAACATGCTAATTTTAGCTATAAAACTGATGATCTACCTACAAATGTGAACTGACGTTCAAAAATAAAACATTTGAAAGCGGACCATTTTTCACCTTTCTGAAGCATGACGTAATGGGGGGGGTGTTATCTCTTTTGTCAAAAATCACCTGTTTTTGCTTGAACATTAAATGCCTCCAAATGGTATTTAATTCACTTCCCGGGCCCCTGAAAGCATGAAAATCACTTTAAACATGCTAATTTTAGCTCTAAAACTGATGATCTACCTACAAATGTGAACTGACGTTCAAAAATAAAACATTTGAAAACGGACCATTTTTCACCTTTCTGAAGCATGACGTAATGGGGGGGTGTTATCTCTTTTGGCAAAAATCACCTGTTTTTGCTTGAACATTAAATGCCTCCAAATGGTATTTAATTCACTTCCCGGGGTGAAGAAACACTTTTTGAGACCTCAGAGTGAGTAAATTGGCCATTTTCATGCACTTTTAACCATTCCACAAATCTTGTGTTTAGGGCCCCTGGAAGCATGAAAATCACTTTAAACATGCTAATTTTAGCTCTAAAACTGATGATCTACCTACAAATGTGAACTGACGTTCAAAAATAAAACATTTGAAAACTGACCATTTTTCACCTTTCTGAAGCATGACGTAATGGGGGGGTGTTATCTCTTTTGTCAAAAATCAACCGGTTTTGCTTGAACATTAAATGCCTCCAAATGGTATTTAATTCACTTCCTGGGCCCCTGGAAGCATGCAAATCACTTTAAACATGCTAATTTTAGCTCTAAAACTGATGATCTACCTACAAATGTGAACTGAAGTTCAAAAATAAAACATTTGAAAACGTACCATTTTTCACCTTTCTGAAGCATGACGTAATGGGGGGGGGTGTTATCTCTTTTGGCAAAAATCACCTGTTTTTGCTTGAACATTAAATGCCTCCAAATGGTATTTAATTCACTTCCCGGGGTGAAGAAACACTTTTTGAGACCTCAGAGTGAGTAAATTGGCCATTTTCAATGACTTTTAACCATTCCACAAATCTTGTGTTTAGGGCCCCTGGAAGCAGGAAAATCACTTTAAACATGCTAATTTTAGCTCTAAAACTGATGATCTACCTACAAATGTGAACTGACGTTCAAAAATAAAACATTTGAAAACGGACCATTTTTCACCTTTCTGAAGCATGACGTAATGGGGGGGTGTTATCTCTTTTGGCAAAAATCACCTGTTTTTGCTTGAATATTAAATGCCTCCAAATGGTATTTAATTCACTTCCCGGGGTGAAGAAACACTTTTTGAGACCTCAGAGTGAGTAAATTGGCCATTATCATGCACTTTTAACCATTCCACAAATCTTGTGTTTAGGGCCCCTGGAAGCATGAAAATCACTTTAAACATGCTAATTTTAGCTCTAAAACTGATGATCTACCTACAAATGTGAACTGACGTTCAAAAATAAAACATTTGAAAGCGGACCATTTTTCACCTTTCTGAAGCATGACGTAATGGGGGGGTGTTATCTCTTTTGTCAAAAATCACCTGTTTTTGCTTGAACATTAAATGCCTCCAAATGGTATTTAATTCACTTCCCGGGCCCCTGGAAGCATGAAAATCACTTTAAACATGCTAATTTTAGCTCTAAAACTGATGATCTACCTACAAATGTGAACTGACGTTCAAAAATAAAACATTTGAAAACGGACCATTTATCACCTTTCTGAAGCATGACGTAATGGGGGGGTGTTATCTCTTTTGTCAAAAATCACCTGTTTTTGCTTGAACATTAAATGCCTCCAAATGGTATTTAATTCACTTCCTGGGCCCCTGGAAGCATGAAAATCACTTTAAACATGCTAATTTTAGCTCTAAAACTGATGATCTACCTACAAATGTGAACTGACGTTCAAAAATAAAACATTTGAAAACGGACCATTTTTCACCTTTTTGAAGCATGACGTAATGGGGGGGTGTTATCTCTTTTGGCAAAAATCACCTGTTTTTGCTTGAATATTAAATGCCTCCAAATGGTATTTAATTCACTTCCCGGGGTGAAGAAACACTTTTTGAGACCTCAGAGTGAGTAAATTGGCAATTTTCATGCACTTTTAACCATTCCACAAATCTTGTGTTTAGGGCCCCTGGAAGCATGAAAATCACTTTAAACATGCTAATTTTAGCTCTAAAACTGATGATCTACCTACAAATGTGAACTGACGTTCAAAAATAAAACATTTGAAAGCGGACCATTTTTCACCTTTCTGAAGCATGACGTAATGGGGGGGTGTTATCTCTTTTGTCAAAAATCACCTGTTTTTGCTTGAACATTAAATGCCTCCAAATGGTATTTAATTCACTTCCCGGGCCCCTGGAAGCATGAAAATCACTTTAAACATGCTAATTTTAGCTCTAAAACTGATGATCTACCTACAAATGTGAACTGACGTTCAAAAATAAAACATTTGAAAACGGACCATTTATCACCTTTCTGAAGCATGACGTAATGGGGGGGTGTTATCTCTTTTGTCAAAAATCACCTGTTTTTGATTGAACATTAAATGCCTCCAAATGGTATTTAATTCACTTCCCGGGCCCCTGAAAGCATGAAAATCACTTTAAACATGCTAATTTTAGCTCTCAAACTGATGATCTACCTACAAATGTGAACTGACGTTCAAAAATAAAACATTTGAAACGGACCATTTTTCACCTTTCTGAAGCATGACGTAATGGAGGGGTGTTATCTCTTTTGGCAAAAATCACCTGTTTTTGCTTGAACATTAAATGCCTCCAAATGGTATTTAATTCACTTCCCGGGGTGAAGAAACACTTTTTGAGACCTCAGAGTGAGTAAATTGGCCATTTTCATGCACTTTTAACCATTCCACAAATCTTGTGTTTAGGGCCCCTGAAGCATGAAAATCACTTTAAACATGCTAATTTTAGCTCTAAAACTGATGATCTACCTACAAATGTGAACTGACGTTCAAAAATAAAACATTTGAAAGCGGACCATTTTTCACCTTTCTGAAGCATGACGTAATGGGGGGGGTGTTATCTCTTTTGTCAAAAATCACCTGTTTTTGCTTGAACATTAAATGCCTCCAAATGGTATTTAATTCACTTCCCGGGCCCCTGAAAGCATGAAAATCACTTTAAACATGCTAATTTTAGCTCTAAAACTGATGATCTACCTACAAATGTGAACTGACGTTCAAAAATAAAACATTTGAAAACGGACCATTTTTCACCTTTCTGAAGCATGACGTAATGGGGGGGTGTTATCTCTTTTGGCAAAAATCACCTGTTTTTGCTTGAACATTAAATGCCTCCAAATGGTATTTAATTCACTTCCCGGGGTGAAGAAACACTTTTTGAGACCTCAGAGTGAGTAAATTGGCCATTTTCATGCACTTTTAACCATTCCACAAATCTTGTGTTTAGGGCCCCTGGAAGCATGAAAATCACTTTAAACATGCTAATTTTAGCTCTAAAACTGATGATCTACCTACAAATGTGAACTGACGTTCAAAAATAAAACATTTGAAAACTGACCATTTTTCACCTTTCTGAAGCATGACGTAATGGGGGGGTGTTATCTCTTTTGTCAAAAATCAACCGGTTTTGCTTGAACATTAAATGCCTCCAAATGGTATTTAATTCACTTCCTGGGCCCCTGGAAGCATGAAAATCACTTTAAACATGCTAATTTTAGCTCTAAAACTGATGATCTACCTACAAATGTGAACTGAAGTTCAAAAATAAAACATTTGAAAACGTACCATTTTTCACCTTTCTGAAGCATGACGTAATGGGGGGGGTGTTATCTCTTTTGGCAAAAATCACCTGTTTTTGCTTGAACATTAAATGCCTCCAAATGGTATTTAATTCACTTCCCGGGGTGAAGAAACACTTTTTGAGACCTCAGAGTGAGTAAATTGGCCATTTTCAATGACTTTTAACCATTCCACAAATCTTGTGTTTAGGGCCCCTGGAAGCAGGAAAATCACTTTAAACATGCTAATTTTAGCTCTAAAACTGATGATCTACCTACAAATGTGAACTGACGTTCAAAAATAAAACATTTGAAAACGGACCATTTTTCACCTTTCTGAAGCATGACGTAATGGGGGGGTGTTATCTCTTTTGGCAAAAATCACCTGTTTTTGCTTGAATATTAAATGCCTCCAAATGGTATTTAATTCACTTCCCGGGGTGAAGAAACACTTTTTGAGACCTCAGAGTGAGTAAATTGGCCATTATCATGCACTTTTAACCATTCCACAAATCTTGTGTTTAGGGCCCCTGGAAGCATGAAAATCACTTTAAACATGCTAATTTTAGCTCTAAAACTGATGATCCACCTACAAATGTGAACTGACGTTCAAAAATAAAACATTTGAAAGCGGACCATTTTTCACCTTTCTGAAGCATGACGTAATGGGGGGGTGTTATCTCTTTTGTCAAAAATCACCTGTTTTTGCTTGAACATTAAATGCCTCCAAATGGTATTTAATTCACTTCCCGGGCCCCTGGAAGCATGAAAATCACTTTAAACATGCTAATTTTAGCTCTAAAACTGATGATCTACCTACAAATGTGAACTGACGTTCAAAAATAAAACATTTGAAAACGGACCATTTATCACCTTTCTGAAGCATGACGTAATGGGGGGGTGTTATCTCTTTTGTCAAAAATCACCTGTTTTTGCTTGAACATTAAATGCCTCCAAATGGTATTTAATTCACTTCCTGGGCCCCTGGAAGCATGAAAATCACTTTAAACATGCTAATTTTAGCTCTAAAACTGATGATCTACCTACAAATGTGAACTGACGTTCAAAAATAAAACATTTGAAAACGGACCATTTTTCACCTTTTTGAAGCATGACGTAATGGGGGGGTGTTATCTCTTTTGGCAAAAATCACCTGTTTTTGCTTGAATATTAAATGCCTCCAAATGGTATTTAATTCACTTCCCGGGGTGAAGAAACACTTTTTGAGACCTCAGAGTGAGTAAATTGGCAATTTTCATGCACTTTTAACCATTCCACAAATCTTGTGTTTAGGGCCCCTGGAAGCATGAAAATCACTTTAAACATGCAAATTTTAGCTCTAAAACTGATGATCTACCTACAAATGTGAACTGACGTTCAAAAATAAAACATTTGAAAGCGGACCATTTTTCACCTTTCTGAAGCATGACGTAATGGGGGGGTGTTATCTCTTTTGTCAAAAATCACCTGTTTTTGCTTGAACATTAAATGCCTCCAAATGGTATTTAATTCACTTCCCGGGCCCCTGGAAGCATGAAAATCACTTTAAACATGCTAATTTTAGCTCTAAAACTGATGATCTACCTACAAATGTGAACTGACGTTCAAAAATAAAACATTTGAAAACGGACCATTTATCACCTTTCTGAAGCATGACGTAATGGGGGGGTGTTATCTCTTTTGTCAAAAATCACCTGTTTTTGATTGAACATTAAATGCCTCCAAATGGTATTTAATTCACTTCCCGGGCCCCTGAAAGCATGAAAATCACTTTAAACATGCTAATTTTAGCTCTCAAACTGATGATCTACCTACAAATGTGAACTGACGTTCAAAAATAAAACATTTGAAACGGACCATTTTTCACCTTTCTGAAGCATGACGTAATGGAGGGGTGTTATCTCTTTTGGCAAAAATCACCTGTTTTTGCTTGAACATTAAATGCCTCCAAATGGTATTTAATTCACTTCCCGGGGTGAAGAAACACTTTTTGAGACCTCAGAGTGAGTAAATTGGCCATTTTCATGCACTTTTAACCATTCCACAAATCTTGTGTTTAGGGCCCCTGGAAGCATGAAAATCACTTGAAACATGCTAATTTTAGCTCTAAAACTGATGATCTACCTACAAATGTGAACTGACGTTCAAAAATAAAACATTTGAAAACTGACCATTTTTCACCTTTCTGAAGCATGACGTAATGGGGGGGTGTTATCTCTTTTGTCAAAAATCAACCGGTTTTGCTTGAACATTAAATGCCTCCAAATGGTATTTAATTCACTTCCTGGGCCCCTGGAAGCATGAAAATCACTTTAAACATGCTAATTTTAGCTCTAAAACTGATGATCTACCTACAAATGTGAACTGAAGTTCAAAAATAAAACATTTGAAAACGTACCATTTTTCACCTTTCTGAAGCATGACGTAATGGGGGGGGTGTTATCTCTTTTGGCAAAAATCACCTGTTTTTGCTTGAACATTAAATGCCTCCAAATGGTATTTAATTCACTTCCCGGGGTGACGAAACACTTTTTGAGACCTCAGAGTGAGTAAATTGGCCATTTTCAATGACTTTTAACCATTCCACAAATCTTGTGTTTAGGGCCCCTGGAAGCAGGAAAATCACTTTAAACATGCTAATTTTAGCTCTAAAACTGATGATCTACCTACAAATGTGAACTGACGTTCAAAAATAAAACATTTGAAAACGGACCATTTTTCACCTTTCTGAAGCATGACGTAATGGGGGGGTGTTATCTCTTTTGGCAAAAATCACCTGTTTTTGCTTGAATATTAAATGCCTCCAAATGGTATTTAATTCACTTCCCGGGGTGAAGAAACACTTTTTGAGACCTCAGAGTGAGTAAATTGGCCATTATCATGCACTTTTAACCATTCCACAAATCTTGCGTTTAGGGCCCCTGGAAGCATGAAAATCACTTTAAACATGCTAATTTTAGCTCTAAAACTGATGATCCACCTACAAATGTGAACTGACGTTCAAAAATAAAACATTTGAAAGCGGACCATTTTTCACCTTTCTGAAGCATGACGTAATGGGGGGGTGTTATCTCTTTTGTCAAAAATCACCTGTTTTTGCTTGAACATTAAATGCCTCCAAATGGTATTTAATTCACTTCCCGGGCCCCTGGAAGCATGAAAATCACTTTAAACATGCTAATTTTAGCTCTAAAACTGATGATCTACCTACAAATGTGAACTGACGTTCAAAAATAAAACATTTGAAAATGGACCATTTATCACCTATCTGAAGCATGACGTAATGGGGGGGTGTTATCTCTTTTGTCAAAAATCACCTGTTTTTGCTTGAACATTAAATGCCTCCAAATGGTATTTAATTCACTTCCTGGGCCCCTGGAAGCATGAAAATCACTTTAAACATGCTAATTTTAGCTCTAAAACTGATGATCTACCTACAAATGTGAACTGACGTTCAAAAATAAAACATTTGAAAACGGACCATTTTTCACCTTTTTGAAGCATGACGTAATGGGGGGGTGTTATCTCTTTTGGCAAAAATCACCTGTTTTTGCTTGAATATTAAATGCCTCCAAATGGTATTTAATTCACTTCCCGGGGTGAAGAAACACTTTTTGAGACCTCAGAGTGAGTAAATTGGCAATTTTCATGCACTTTTAACCATTCCACAAATCTTGTGTTTAGGGCCCCTGGAAGCATGAAAATCACTTTAAACATGCTAATTTTAGCTCTAAAACTGATGATCTACCTACAAATGTGAACTGACGTTCAAAAATAAAACATTTGAAAGCGGACCATTTTTCACCTTTCTGAAGCATGACGTAATGGGGGGGTGTTATCTCTTTTGTCAAAAATCACCTGTTTTTGCTTGAACATTAAATGCCTCCAAATGGTATTTAATTCACTTCCCGGGCCCCTGGAAGCATGAAAATCACTTTAAACATGCTAATTTTAGCTCTAAAACTGATGATCTACCTACAAATGTGAACTGACGTTCAAAAATAAAACATTTGAAAACGGACCATTTATCACCTTTCTGAAGCATGACGTAATGGGGGGGTGTTATCTCTTTTGTCAAAAATCACCTGTTTTTGATTGAACATTAAATGCCTCCAAATGGTATTTAATTCACTTCCCGGGCCCCTGAAAGCATGAAAATCACTTTAAACATGCTAATTTTAGCTCTCAAACTGATGATCTACCTACAAATGTGAACTGACGTTCAAAAATAAAACATTTGAAACGGACCATTTTTCACCTTTCTGAAGCATGACGTAATGGAGGGGTGTTATCTCTTTTGGCAAAAATCACCTGTTTTTGCTTGAACATTAAATGCCTCCAAATGGTATTTAATTCACTTCCCGGGGTGAAGAAACACTTTTTGAGACCTCAGAGTGAGTAAATTGGCCATTTTCATGCACTTTTAACCATTCCACAAATCTTGTGTTTAGGGCCCCTGGAAGCATGAAAATCACTTTAAACATGCTAATTTTAGCTCTAAAACTGATGATCTACCTACAAATGTGAACTGACGTTCAAAAATAAAACATTTGAAAACTGACCATTTTTCACCTTTCTGAAGCATGACGTAATGGGGGGGTGTTATCTCTTTTGTCAAAAATCAACCGGTTTTGCTTGAACATTAAATGCCTCCAAATGGTATTTAATTCACTTCCTGGGCCCCTGGAAGCATGAAAATCACTTTAAACATGCTAATTTTAGCTCTAAAACTGATGATCTACCTACAAATGTGAACTGACGTTCAAAAATAAAACATTTGAAACGGACCATTTTTCACCTTTCTGAAGCATGACGTAATGGAGGGGTGTTATCTCTTTTGGCAAAAATCACCTGTTTTTGCTTGAACATTAAATGCCTCCAAATGGTATTTAATTCACTTCCCGGGGTGAAGAAACACTTTTTGAGACCTCAGAGTGAGTAAATTGGCCATTTTCATGCACTTTTAACCATTCCACAAATCTTGTGTTTAGGGCCCCTGGAAGCATGAAAATCACTTTAAACATGCTAATTTTAGCTCTAAAACTGATGATCTACCTACAAATGTGAACTGACGTTCAAAAATAAAACATTTGAAAACTGACCATTTTTCACCTTTCTGAAGCATGACGTAATGGGGGGGTGTTATCTCTTTTGTCAAAAATCAACCGGTTTTGCTTGAACATTAAATGCCTCCAAATGGTATTTAATTCACTTCCTGGGCCCCTGGAAGCATGAAAATCACTTTAAACATGCTAATTTTAGCTCTAAAACTGATGATCTACCTACAAATGTGAACTGACGTTCAAAAATAAAACATTTGAAAACGGACCATTTATCACCTTTCTGAAGCATGACGTAATGGGGGGGTGTTATCTCTTTTGTCAAAAATCACCTGTTTTTGATTGAACATTAAATGCCTCCAAATGGTATTTAATTCACTTCCCGGGCCCCTGAAAGCATGAAAATCACTTTAAACATGCTAATTTTAGCTCTCAAACTGATGATCTACCTACAAATGTGAACTGACGTTCAAAAATAAAACATTTGAAACGGACCATTTTTCACCTTTCTGAAGCATGACGTAATGGAGGGGTGTTATCTCTTTTGGCAAAAATCACCTGTTTTTGCTTGAACATTAAATGCCTCCAAATGGTATTTAATTCACTTCCCGGGGTGAAGAAACACTTTTTGAGACCTCAGAGTGAGTAAATTGGCCATTTTCATGCACTTTTAACCATTCCACAAATCTTGTGTTTAGGGCCCCTGGAAGCATGAAAATCACTTGAAACATGCTAATTTTAGCTCTAAAACTGATGATCTACCTACAAATGTGAACTGACGTTCAAAAATAAAACATTTGAAAACTGACCATTTTTCACCTTTCTGAAGCATGACGTAATGGGGGGGTGTTATCTCTTTTGTCAAAAATCAACCGGTTTTGCTTGAACATTAAATGCCTCCAAATGGTATTTAATTCACTTCCTGGGCCCCTGGAAGCATGAAAATCACTTTAAACATGCTAATTTTAGCTCTAAAACTGATGATCTACCTACAAATGTGAACTGAAGTTCAAAAATAAAACATTTGAAAACTTACCATTTTTCACCTTTCTGAAGCATGACGTAATGGGGGGGGTGTTATCTCTTTTGGCAAAAATCACCTGTTTTTGCTTGAACATTAAATGCCTCCAAATGGTATTTAATTCACTTCCCGGGGTGAAGAAACACTTTTTGAGACCTCAGAGTGAGTAAATTGGCCATTTTCAATGACTTTTAACCATTCCACAAATCTTGTGTTTAGGGCCCCTGGAAGCAGGAAAATCACTTTAAACATGCTAATTTTAGCTCTAAAACTGATGATCTACCTACAAATGTGAACTGACGTTCAAAAATAAAACATTTGAAAACGGACCATTTTTCACCTTTCTGAAGCATGACGTAATGGGGGGGTGTTATCTCTTTTGGCAAAAATCACCTGTTTTTGCTTGAATATTAAATGCCTCCAAATGGTATTTAATTCACTTCCCGGGGTGAAGAAACACTTTTTGAGACCTCAGAGTGAGTAAATTGGCCATTATCATGCACTTTTAACCATTCCACAAATCTTGTGTTTAGGGCCCCTGGAAGCATGAAAATCACTTTAAACATGCTAATTTTAGCTCTAAAACTGATGATCCACCTACAAATGTGAACTGACGTTCAAAAATAAAACATTTGAAAGCGGACCATTTTTCACCTTTCTGAAGCATGACGTAATGGGGGGGTGTTATCTCTTTTGTCAAAAATCACCTGTTTTTGCTTGAACATTAAATGCCTCCAAATGGTATTTAATTCACTTCCCGGGCCCCTGGAAGCATGAAAATCACTTTAAACATGCTAATTTTAGCTCTAAAACTGATGATCTACCTACAAATGTGAACTGACGTTCAAAAATAAAACATTTGAAAACGGACCATTTATCACCTTTCTGAAGCATGACGTAATGGGGGGGTGTTATCTCTTTTGTCAAAAATCACCTGTTTTTGCTTGAACATTAAATGCCTCCAAATGGTATTTAATTCACTTCCTGGGCCCCTGGAAGCATGAAAATCACTTTAAACATGCTAATTTTAGCTCTAAAACTGATGATCTACCTACAAATGTGAACTGACGTTCAAAAATAAAACATTTGAAAACGGACCATTTTTCACCTTTTTGAAGCATGACGTAATGGGGGGGTGTTATCTCTTTTGGCAAAAATCACCTGTTTTTGCTTGAATATTAAATGCCTCCAAATGGTATTTAATTCACTTCCCGGGGTGAAGAAACACTTTTTGAGACCTCAGAGTGAGTAAATTGGCAATTTTCATGCACTTTTAACCATTCCACAAATCTTGTGTTTAGGGCCCCTGGAAGCATGAAAATCACTTTAAACATGCTAATTTTAGCTCTAAAACTGATGATCTACCTACAAATGTGAACTGACGTTCAAAAATAAAACATTTGAAAGCGGACCATTTTTCACCTTTCTGAAGCATGACGTAATGGGGGGGTGTTATCTCTTTTGTCAAAAATCACCTGTTTTTGCTTGAACATTAAATGCCTCCAAATGGTATTTAATTCACTTCCCGGGCCCCTGGAAGCATGAAAATCACTTTAAACATGCTAATTTTAGCTCTAAAACTGATGATCTACCTACAAATGTGAACTGACGTTCAAAAATAAAACATTTGAAAACGGACCATTTATCACCTTTCTGAAGCATGACGTAATGGGGGGGTGTTATCTCTTTTGTCAAAAATCACCTGTTTTTGATTGAACATTAAATGCCTCCAAATGGTATTTAATTCACTTCCCGGGCCCCTGAAAGCATGAAAATCACTTTAAACATGCTAATTTTAGCTCTCAAACTGATGATCTACCTACAAATGTGAACTGACGTTCAAAAATAAAACATTTGAAACGGACCATTTTTCACCTTTCTGAAGCATGACGTAATGGAGGGGTGTTATCTCTTTTGGCAAAAATCACCTGTTTTTGCTTGAACATTAAATGCCTCCAAATGGTATTTAATTCACTTCCCGGGGTGAAGAAACACTTTTTGAGACCTCAGAGTGAGTAAATTGGCCATTTTCATGCACTTTTAACCATTCCACAAATCTTGTGTTTAGGGCCCCTGGAAGCATGAAAATCACTTTAAACATGCTAATTTTAGCTCTAAAACTGATGATCTACCTACAAATGTGAACTGACGTTCAAAAATAAAACATTTGAAAACTGACCATTTTTCACCTTTCTGAAGCATGACGTAATGGGGGGGTGTTATCTCTTTTGTCAAAAATCACCTGTTTTTGCTTGAACATTAAATGCCTCCAAATGGTATTTAATTCACTTCCCGGGCCCCTGAAAGCATGAAAATCACTTTAAACATGCTAATTTTAGCTCTCAAACTGATGATCTACCTACAAATGTGAACTGACGTTCAAAAATAAAACATTTGAAAACGGACCATTTATCACCTTTCTGAAGCATGACGTAATGGGGGGTGTTATCTCTTTTGTCAAAAATCACCTGTTTTTGCTTGAACATTAAATGACTCCAAATGGTATTTAATTCACTTCCCGGGCCCCTAAAAGCATGAAAATCACTTTAAACATGTTAATTTTCGCTCTAAAACTGATGATCTACCTACAAATGTGAACTGACGTTCAAAAATAAAACATTTGAAAGCGGACCATTTTTCACCTTTCTGAAGCATGACGTAATGGGGGGGTGTTATCTCTTTTGTCAAAAATCACCTGTTTTTGCTTGAACATTAAATGCCTCCAAATGGTATTTAATTCACTTCCCAGGCCCCTGGAAGCATGAAAATCACTTTAAACATGCTAATTTTAGCTCTAAAACTGATGATCTACCTACAAATGTGAACTGACGTTCAAAAATAAAACATTTGAAAACTGACAATTTTTCACCTTTCTGAAGCATGACGTAATGGGGGGGTGTTATCTCTTTTGGCAAAAATCACCTGTTTTTGCTTGAACATTAAATGCCTCCAAATGGTATTTAATTCACTTCCCTGGGTGAAGAAACACTTTTTGAGACCTCAGAGTGAGTAAATTGGCCATTTTCATGCACTTTTAACCATTCCACAAATCTTGTGTTTAGGGCCCCTGGAAGCATGAAAATCACTTTAAACATGCTAATTTTAGCTCTAAAACTGATGATCTACCTACAAATGTGAACTGACGTTCAAAAATAAAACATTTGAAAACGGACCATTTTTCACCTTTCTGAAGCATGACGTAATGGGGGGGGTGTTATCTGTTTTGGCAAAAATCACCTGTTTTTGCTTGAACATTAAATGCCTCCAAATGGTATTTAATTCACTTCCCGGGGTGAAGAAACACTTTTTGAGACCCCAGAGTGAGTAAATTGGCCATTTTCATGCACTTTTAACCATTCCACAAATCTTGTGTTTAGGGCCCCTGAAGCATGAAAATCACTTTAAACATGCTAATTTTAGCTCTAAAACTGATGATCTACCTACAAATGTGAACTGACGTTAAAAAATAAAACATTTGAAAACTGACCATTTTTCACCTTTCTAAAGCATGACGTAATGGGGGGTGTTATCTCTTTTGTCAAAAATCACCTGTTTTTGCTTGAACATTAAATGCCTCCAAATGGTATTTAATTCACTTCCTGGGCCCCTGGAAGCATGAAAATCACTTTAAACATGCTAATTTTAGCTCTAAAACTGAAGATCTACCTACAAATGTGAACTGAAGTTCAAAAATAAAACATTTGAAAGCGGACCATTTTTCACCTTTCTGAAGCATGACATAATGGGGGGGTGTTATCTCTTTTGGCAAAAATCACCTGTTTTTGCTTGAACATTAAATGCCTCCAAATGGTATTTAATTCACTTCCCGGGGTGAAGAAACACTTTTTGAGACCTCAGAGTGAGTAAATTGGCCATTTTCATGCACTTTTAACCATTCCACAAATCTTGTGTTTAGGGCCCCTGGAAGCATGAAAATCACTTTAAACATGCTAATTTTAGCTCTAAAACTGATGATCTACCTACAAATGTGAACTGACGTTCAAAAATAAAACATTTGAAAGCGGACCATTTTTCACCTTTCTGAAGCATGACGTAATGGGGGGGTGTTATCTCTTTTGTCAAAAATCACCTGTTTTTGCTTGAACATTAAATGCCTCCAAATGGTATTTAATTCACTTCCCGGGCCCCTGGAAGCATGAAAATCACTTTAAACATGCTAATTTTAGCTCTAAAACTGATGATCTACCTACAAATGTGAACTGACGTTCAAAAATAAAACATTTGAAAACGGACCATTTTTCACCTTCCGGAAGCATGACGTAATGGGGGGGTGTTATCTCTTTTGTCAAAAATCACCTGTTTTTGCTTAAACATTAAATGCCTCCAAATGGTATTTAATTCACTTCCTGGGCCCCTGGAAGCATGAAAATCACTTTAAACATGCTAATTTTAGCTCTAAAACTGAAGATCTACCTACAAATGTGAACTGAAGTTCAAAAATAAAACATTTGAAAGCGGACCATTTTTCACCTTTCTGAAGCATGACATAATGGGGGGGTGTTATCTCTTTTGGCAAAAATCACCTGTTTTTGCTTGAACATTAAATGCCTCCAAATGGTATTTAATTCACTTCCCGGGGTGAAGAAACACTTTTTGAGACCTCAGAGTGAGTAAATTGGCCATTTTCATGCACATTTAACCATTCCACAAATCTTGTGTTTAGGGCCCCTGGAAGCATGAAAATCACTTTAAACATGCTAATTTTAGCTCTAAAACTGATGATCCACCTACAAATGTGAACTGACGTTCAAAAATAAAACATTTGAAAACGGACCATTTATCACCTTTCTAAAGCATGACGTAATGGGGGGGTGTTATCTCTTTTGTCAAAAATCACCTGTTTTTGCTTGAACATTAAATGCCTCCAAATGGTATTTAATTCACTTCCCGGGCCCCTGAAAGCATGAAAATCAATTAAAACATGCTAATTTTAGCTCTAAAACTGATGATCTACCTACAAATGTGAACTGACGTTCAAAAATAAAACATTTGAAAACGGACCATTTTTCACCTTTCTGAAGCATGACGTAATGGGGGGGTGTTATCTCTTTTGGCAAAAATCACCTGTTTTTGCTTGAACATTAAATGCCTCCAAATGGTATTTAATTCACTTCCCGGGGTGAAGAAACACTTTTTGAGACCTCAGAGTGAGTAAATTGGCCATTTTCATGCACTTTTAACCATTCCACAAATCTTGTGTTTAGGGCCCCTGGAAGCATGAAAATCACTTTAAACATGCTAATTTTAGCTCTAAAACTGATGATCTACCTACAAATGTGAACTGACGTTCAAAAATAAAACATTTGAAAACTGACCATTTTTCACCTTTCTGAAGCATGACGTAATGGGGGGGTGTTATCTCTTTTGTCAAAAATCAACCGGTTTTGCTTGAACATTAAATGCCTCCAAATGGTATTTAATTCACTTCCTGGGCCCCTG
This sequence comes from Lissotriton helveticus, assembly GCF_964261635.1. Taxonomy (NCBI): domain Eukaryota; kingdom Metazoa; phylum Chordata; class Amphibia; order Caudata; family Salamandridae; genus Lissotriton; species Lissotriton helveticus. Next base: position 185,972 of record NW_027611871.1, read on the forward strand.
GAAGCATGAAAATCACTTTAAACATGCTAATTTTAGCTCTAAAACTGATGATCTACCTACAAATGTGAACTGAAGTTCAAAAATAAAACATTTGAAAACGTACCATTTTTCACCTTTCTGAAGCATGACGTAATGGGGGGGGTGTTATCTCTTTTGGCAAAAATCACCTGTTTTTGCTTGAACATTAAATGCCTCCAAATGGTATTTAATTCACTTCCCGGGGTGAAGAAACACTTTTTGAGACCTCAGAGTGAGTAAATTGGCCATTTTCAATGACTTTTAACCATTCCACAAATCTTGTGTTTAGGGCCCCTGGAAGCAGGAAAATCACTTTAAACATGCTAATTTTAGCTCTAAAACTGATGATCTACCTACAAATGTGAACTGACGTTCTAAAATAAAACATTTGAAAACGGACCATTTTTCACCTTTCTAAAGCATGACGTAATGGGGGGGTGTTATCTCTTTTGGCAAAAATCACCTGTTTTTGCTTGAATATTAAATGCCTCCAAATGGTATTTAATTCACTTCCCGGGGTGAAGAAACACTTTTTGAGACCTCAGAGTGAGTAAATTGGCCATTATCATGCACTTTTAACCATTCCACAAATCTTGTGTTTAGGGCCCCTGGAAGCATGAAAATCACTTTAAACATGCTAATTTTAGCTCTAAAACTGATGATCTACCTACAAATGTGAACTGACGTTCAAAAATAAAACATTTGAAAGCGGACCATTTTTCACCTTTCTGAAGCATGACGTAATGGGGGGGTGTTATCTCTTTTGTCAAAAATCACCTGTTTTTGCTTGAACATTAAATGCCTCCAAATGGTATTTAATTCACTTCCCGGGCCCCTGGAAGCATGAAAATCACTTTAAACATGCTAATTTTAGCTCTAAAACTGATGATCTACCTACAAATGTGAACTGACGTTCAAAAATAAAACATTTGAAAACGGACCATTTATCACCTTTCTGAAGCATGACGTAATGGGGGGGTGTTATCTCTTTTGTCAAAAATCACCTGTTTTTGCTTGAACATTAAATGCCTCCAAATGGTATTTAATTCACTTCCTGGGCCCCTGGAAGCATGAAAATCACTTTAAACATGCTAATTTTAGCTCTAAAACTGATGATCTACCTACAAATGTGAACTGACGTTCAAAAATAAAACTTTTGAAAACGGACCATTTTTCACCTTTTTGAAGCATGACGTAATGGGGGGGTGTTATCTCTTTTGGCAAAAATCACCTGTTTTTGCTTGAATATTAAATGCCTCCAAATGGTATTTAATTCACTTCCCGGGGTGAAGAAACACTTTTTGAGACCTCAGAGTGAGTAAATTGGCAATTTTCATGCACTTTTAACCATTCCACAAATCTTGTGTTTAGGGCCCCTGGAAGCATGAAAATCACTTTAAACATGCTAATTTTAGCTCTAAAACTGATGATCTACCTACAAATGTGAACTGACGTTCAAAAATAAAACATTTGAAAGCGGACCATTTTTCACCTTTCTGAAGCATGACGTAATGGGGGGGTGTTATCTCTTTTGTCAAAAATCACCTGTTTTTGCTTGAACATTAAATGCCTCCAAATGGTATTTAATTCACTTCCCGGGCCCCTGGAAGCATGAAAATCACTTTAAACATGCTAATTTTAGCTCTAAAACTGATGATCTACCTACAAATGTGAACTGACGTTCAAAAATAAAACATTTGAAAACGGACCATTTATCACCTTTCTGAAGCATGACGTAATGGGGGGGTGTTATCTCTTTTGTCAAAAATCACCTGTTTTTGATTGAACATTAAATGCCTCCAAATGGTATTTAATTCACTTCCCGGGCCCCTGAAAGCATGAAAATCACTTTAAACATGCTAATTTTAGCTCTCAAACTGATGATCTACCTACAAATGTGAACTGACGTTCAAAAATAAAACATTTGAAACGGACCATTTTTCACCTTTCTGAAGCATGACGTAATGGAGGGGTGTTATCTCTTTTGGCAAAAATCACCTGTTTTTGCTTGAACATTAAATGCCTCCAAATGGTATTTAATTCACTTCCCGGGGTGAAGAAACACTTTTTGAGACCTCAGAGTGAGTAAATTGGCCATTTTCATGCACTTTTAACCATTCCACAAATCTTGTGTTTAGGGCCCCTGGAAGCATGAAAATCACTTGAAACATGCTAATTTTAGCTCTAAAACTGATGATCTACCTACAAATGTGAACTGACGTTCAAAAATAAAACATTTGAAAACAAACCATTTATCACCTTTCTGAAGCGTGACGTAATGGGGGGGTGTTATCTCTTTTGTCAAAAATCACCTGTTTTTGCTTGAACATTAAATGCCTCCAAATGGTATTTAATTCACTTCCCGGGCCCCTGAAAGCATGAAAATCACTTTAAACATGTTAATTTTCGCTCTAAAACTGATGATCTACCTACAAATGTGAACTGACGTTCAAAAATAAAACATTTGAAAGCGGACCATTTTTCACCTTTCTGAAGCATGACGTAATGGGGGGGTGTTATCTCTTTTGTCAAAAATCTCCTGTTTTTGCTGGAACATTAAATGCCTCCAAATGGTATTTAATTCACTTCCCGGGCCCCTGGAAGCATGAAAATCACTTTAAAAATGCTAATTTTAGCTCTAAAACTGATGATCTACCTACAAATGTGAACTGACGTTCAAACTAAAACATTTGAAAATTGACCATTTTTCACCTTTCTGAAGCATGACGTAATGGGGGGGTGTTATCTCTTTTGTCAAAAATCACCTGTTTTTGCTTGAACATTAAATGCCTCCAAATGGTATTTAATTCACTTCCCGGGGTGAAGAAACACTTTTTGAGACCTCAGAGTGAGTAAATTGGCCATTTTCAATGACTTTTAACCATTCCACAAATCTTGTGTTTAGGGCCCCTGGAAGCATGAAAATCACTTTAAACATGCTAATTTTAGCTCTAAAACTGATGATCTACCTACAAATGTGAACTGAAGTTCAAAAATAAAACATTTGAAAACGTACCATTTTTCACCTTTCTGAAGCATGACGTAATGGGGGGGGTGTTATCTCTTTTGGCAAAAATCACCTGTTTTTGCTTGAACATTAAATGCCTCCAAATGGTATTTAATTCACTTCCCGGGGTGAAGAAACACTTTTTGAGACCTCAGAGTGAGTAAATTGGCCATTTTCAATGACTTTTAACCATTCCACAAATCTTGTGTTTAGGGCCCCTGGAAGCAGGAAAATCACTTTAAACATGCTAATTTTAGCTCTAAAACTGATGATCTACCTACAAATGTGAACTGACGTTCAAAAATAAAACATTTGAAAACGGACCATTTTTCACCTTTCTGAAGCATGACGTAATGGGGGGGTGTTATCTCTTTTGGCAAAAATCACCTGTTTTTGCTTGAATATTAAATGCCTCCAAATGGTATTTAATTCACTTCCCGGGGTGAAGAAACACTTTTTGAGACCTCAGAGTGAGTAAATTGGCCATTATCATGCACTTTTAACCATTCCACAAATCTTGTGTTTAGGGCCCCTGGAAGCATGAAAATCACTTTAAACATGCTAATTTTAGCTCTAAAACTGATGATCCACCTACAAATGTGAACTGACGTTCAAAAATAAAACATTTGAAAGCGGACCATTTTTCACCTTTCTGAAGCATGACGTAATGGGGGGGTGTTATCTCTTTTGTCAAAAATCACCTGTTTTTGCTTGAACATTAAATGCCTCCAAATGGTATTTAATTCACTTCCCGGGCCCCTGGAAGCATGAAAATCACTTTAAACATGCTAATTTTAGCTCTAAAACTGATGATCTACCTACAAATGTGAACTGACGTTCAAAAATAAAACATTTGAAAACGGACCATTTATCACCTTTCTGAAGCATGACGTAATGGGGGGGTGTTATCTCTTTTGTCAAAAATCACCTGTTTTTGCTTGAACATTAAATGCCTCCAAATGGTATTTAATTCACTTCCTGGGCCCCTGGAAGCATGAAAATCACTTTAAACATGCTAATTTTAGCTCTAAAACTGATGATCTACCTACAAATGTGAACTGACGTTCAAAAATAAAACATTTGAAAACGGACCATTTTTCACCTTTTTGAAGCATGACGTAATGGGGGGGTGTTATCTCTTTTGGCAAAAATCACCTGTTTTTGCTTGAATATTAAATGCCTCCAAATGGTATTTAATTCACTTCCCGGGGTGAAGAAACACTTTTTGAGACCTCAGAGTGAGTAAATTGGCAATTTTCATGCACTTTTAACCATTCCACAAATCTTGTGTTTAGGGCCCCTGGAAGCATGAAAATCACTTTAAACATGCTAATTTTAGCTCTAAAACTGATGATCTACCTACAAATGTGAACTGACGTTCAAAAATAAAACATTTGAAAGCGGACCATTTTTCACCTTTCTGAAGCATGACGTAATGGGGGGGTGTTATCTCTTTTGTCAAAAATCACCTGTTTTTGCTTGAACATTAAATGCCTCCAAATGGTATTTAATTCAATTCCCGGGCCCCTGGAAGCATGAAAATCACTTTAAACATGCTAATTTTAGCTCTAAAACTGATGATCTACCTACAAATGTGAACTGACGTTCAAAAATAAAACATTTGAAAACGGACCATTTATCACCTTTCTGAAGCATGACGTAATGGGGGGGTGTTATCTCTTTTGTCAAAAATCACCTGTTTTTGATTGAACATTAAATGCCTCCAAATGGTATTTAATTCACTTCCCGGGCCCCTGAAAGCATGAAAATCACTTTAAACATGCTAATTTTAGCTCTCAAACTGATGATCTACCTACAAATGTGAACTGACGTTCAAAAATAAAACATTTGAAACGGACCATTTTTCACCTTTCTGAAGCATGACGTAATGGAGGGGTGTTATCTCTTTTGGCAAAAATCACCTGTTTTTGCTTGAACATTAAATGCCTCCAAATGGTATTTAATTCACTTCCCGGGGTGAAGAAACACTTTTTGAGACCTCAGAGTGAGTAAATTGGCCATTTTCATGCACTTTTAACCATTCCACAAATCTTGTGTTTAGGGCCCCTGGAAGCATGAAAATCACTTTAAACATGCTAATTTTAGCTCTAAAACTGATGATCTACCTACAAATGTGAACTGACGTTCAAAAATAAAACATTTGAAAACTGACCATTTTTCACCTTTCTGAAGCATGACGTAATGGGGGGGTGTTATCTCTTTTGTCAAAAATCACCTGTTTTTGCTTGAACATTAAATGCCTCCAAATGGTATTTAATTCACTTCCCGGGCCCCTGAAAGCATGAAAATCACTTTAAACATGCTAATTTTAGCTCTCAAACTGATGATCTACCTACAAATGTGAACTGACGTTCAAAAATAAAACATTTGAAAACGGACCATTTATCACCTTTCTGAAGCATGACGTAATGGGGGGTGTTATCTCTTTTGTCAAAAATCACCTGTTTTTGCTTGAACATTAAATGACTCCAAATGGTATTTAATTCACTTCCCGGGCCCCTAAAAGCATGAAAATCACTTTAAACATGTTAATTTTCGCTCTAAAACTGATGATCTACCTACAAATGTGAACTGACGTTCAAAAATAAAACATTTGAAAGCGGACCATTTTTCACCTTTCTGAAGCATGACGTAATGGGGGGGTGTTATCTCTTTTGTCAAAAATCACCTGTTTTTGCTTGAACATTAAATGCCTCCAAATGGTATTTAATTCACTTCCCAGGCCCCTGGAAGCATGAAAATCACTTTAAACATGCTAATTTTAGCTCTAAAACTGATGATCTACCTACAAATGTGAACTGACGTTCAAAAATAAAACATTTGAAAACTGACAATTTTTCACCTTTCTGAAGCATGACGTAATGGGGGGGTGTTATCTCTTTTGGCAAAAATCACCTGTTTTTGCTTGAACATTAAATGCCTCCAAATGGTATTTAATTCACTTCCCGGGGTGAAGAAACACTTTTTGAGACCTCAGAGTGAGTAAATTGGCCATTTTCAATGACTTTTAACCATTCCACAAATCTTGTGTTTAGGGCCCCTGGAAGCAGGAAAATCACTTTAAACATGCTAATTTTAGCTCTAAAACTGATGATCTACCTACAAATGTGAACTGACGTTCAAAAATAAAACATTTGAAAACGGACCATTTTTCACCTTTCTGAAGCATGACGTAATGGGGGGGTGTTATCTCTTTTGGCAAAAATCACCTGTTTTTGCTTGAATATTAAATGCCTCCAAATGGTATTTAATTCACTTCCCGGGGTGAAGAAACACTTTTTGAGACCTCAGAGTGAGTAAATTGGCCATTATCATGCACTTTTAACCATTCCACAAATCTTGTGTTTAGGGCCCCTGGAAGCATGAAAATCACTTTAAACATGCTAATTTTAGCTCTAAAACTGATGATCCACCTACAAATGTGAACTGACGTTCAAAAATAAAACATTTGAAAGCGGACCATTTTTCACCTTTCTGAAGCATGACGTAATGGGGGGGTGTTATCTCTTTTGTCAAAAATCACCTGTTTTTGCTTGAACATTAAATGCCTCCAAATGGTATTTAATTCACTTCCCGGGCCCCTGGAAGCATGAAAATCACTTTAAACATGCTAATTTTAGCTCTAAAACTGATGATCTACCTACAAATGTGAACTGACGTTCAAAAATAAAACATTTGAAAACGGACCATTTATCACCTTTCTGAAGCATGACGTAATGGGGGGGTGTTATCTCTTTTGTCAAAAATCACCTGTTTTTGCTTGAACATTAAATGCCTCCAAATGGTATTTAATTCACTTCCTGGGCCCCTGGAAGCATGAAAATCACTTTAAACATGCTAATTTTAGCTCTAAAACTGATGATCTACCTACAAATGTGAACTGACGTTCAAAAATAAAACATTTGAAAACGGACCATTTTTCACCTTTTTGAAGCATGACGTAATGGGGGGGTGTTATCTCTTTTGGCAAAAATCACCTGTTTTTGCTTGAATATTAAATGCCTCCAAATGGTATTTAATTCACTTCCCGGGGTGAAGAAACACTTTTTGAGACCTCAGAGTGAGTAAATTGGCAATTTTCATGCACTTTTAACCATTCCACAAATCTTGTGTTTAGGGCCCCTGGAAGCATGAAAATCACTTTAAACATGCTAATTTTAGCTCTAAAACTGATGATCTACCTACAAATGTGAACTGACGTTCAAAAATAAAACATTTGAAAGCGGACCATTTTTCACCTTTCTGAAGCATGACGTAATGGGGGGGTGTTATCTCTTTTGTCAAAAATCACCTGTTTTTGCTTGAACATTAAATGCCTCCAAATGGTATTTAATTCACTTCCCGGGCCCCTGGAAGCATGAAAATCACTTTAAACATGCTAATTTTAGCTCTAAAACTGATGATCTACCTACAAATGTGAACTGACGTTCAAAAATAAAACATTTGAAAACGGACCATTTATCACCTTTCTGAAGCATGACGTAATGGGGGGGTGTTATCTCTTTTGTCAAAAATCACCTGTTTTTGATTGAACATTAAATGCCTCCAAATGGTATTTAATTCACTTCCCGGGCCCCTGAAAGCATGAAAATCACTTTAAACATGCTAATTTTAGCTCTCAAACTGATGATCTACCTACAAATGTGAACTGACGTTCAAAAATAAAACATTTGAAACGGACCATTTTTCACCTTTCTGAAGCATGACGTAATGGAGGGGTGTTATCTCTTTTGGCAAAAATCACCTGTTTTTGCTTGAACATTAAATGCCTCCAAATGGTATTTAATTCACTTCCCGGGGTGAAGAAACACTTTTTGAGACCTCAGAGTGAGTAAATTGGCCATTTTCATGCACTTTTAACCATTCCACAAATCTTGTGTTTAGGGCCCCTGGAAGCATGAAAATCACTTTAAACATGCTAATTTTAGCTCTAAAACTGATGATCTACCTACAAATGTGAACTGACGTTCAAAAATAAAACATTTGAAAACTGACCATTTTTCACCTTTCTGAAGCATGACGTAATGGGGGGGTGTTATCTCTTTTGTCAAAAATCACCTGTTTTTGCTTGAACATTAAATGCCTCCAAATGGTATTTAATTCACTTCCCGGGCCCCTGAAAGCATGAAAATCACTTTAAACATGCTAATTTTAGCTCTCAAACTGATGATCTACCTACAAATGTGAACTGACGTTCAAAAATAAAACATTTGAAAACGGACCATTTATCACCTTTCTGAAGCATGACGTAATGGGGGGTGTTATCTCTTTTGTCAAAAATCACCTGTTTTTGCTTGAACATTAAATGACTCCAAATGGTATTTAATTCACTTCCCGGGCCCCTAAAAGCATGAAAATCACTTTAAACATGTTAATTTTCGCTCTAAAACTGATGATCTACCTACAAATGTGAACTGACGTTCAAAAATAAAACATTTGAAAGCGGACCATTTTTCACCTTTCTGAAGCATGACGTAATGGGGGGGTGTTATCTCTTTTGTCAAAAATCACCTGTTTTTGCTTGAACATTAAATGCCTCCAAATGGTATTTAATTCACTTCCCAGGCCCCTGGAAGCATGAAAATCACTTTAAACATGCTAATTTTAGCTCTAAAACTGATGATCTACCTACAAATGTGAACTGACGTTCAAAAATAAAACATTTGAAAACTGACAATTTTTCACCTTTCTGAAGCATGACGTAATGGGGGGGTGTTATCTCTTTTGGCAAAAATCACCTGTTTTTGCTTGAACATTAAATGCCTCCAAATGGTATTTAATTCACTTCCCTGGGTGAAGAAACACTTTTTGAGACCTCAGAGTGAGTAAATTGGCCATTTTCATGCACTTTTAACCATTCCACAAATCTTGTGTTTAGGGCCCCTGGAAGCATGAAAATCACTTTAAACATGCTAATTTTAGCTCTAAAACTGATGATCTACCTACAAATGTGAACTGACGTTCAAAAATAAAACATTTGAAAACGGACCATTTTTCACCTTTCTGAAGCATGACGTAATGGGGGGGGTGTTATCTCTTTTGGCAAAAATCACCTGTTTTTGCTTGAACATTAAATGCCTCCAAATGGTATTTATTTCACTTCCCGGGGTGAAGAAACACTTTTTGAGACCCCAGAGTGAGTAAATTGGCCATTTTCATGCACTTTTAACCATTCCACAAATCTTGTGTTTAGGGCCCCTGAAGCATGAAAATCACTTTAAACATGCTAATTTTAGCTCTAAAACTGATGATCTACCTACAAATGTGAACTGACGTTAAAAAATAAAACATTTGAAAACTGACCATTTTTCACCTTTCTAAAGCATGACGTAATGGGGGGTGTTATCTCTTTTGTCAAAAATCACCTGTTTTTGCTTGAACATTAAATGCCTCCAAATGGTATTTAATTCACTTCCTGGGCCCCTGGAAGCATGAAAATCACTTTAAACATGCTAATTTTAGCTCTAAAACTGAAGATCTACCTACAAATGTGAACTGAAGTTCAAAAATAAAACATTTGAAAGCGGACCATTTTTCACCTTTCTGAAGCATGACGTAATGGGGGGGTGTTATCTCTTTTGGCAAAAATCACCTGTTTTTGCTTGAACATTAAATGCCTCCAAATGGTATTTAATTCACTTCCCTGGGTGAAGAAACACTTTTTGAGACCTCAGAGTGAGTAAATTGGCCATTTTCATGCACTTTTAACCATTCCACAAATCTTGTGTTTAGGGCCCCTGGAAGCATGAAAATCACTTTAAACATGCTAATTTTAGCTCTAAAACTGATGATCTACCTACAAATGTGAACTGACGTTCAAAAATAAAACATTTGAAAACGGACCATTTTTCACCTTTCTGAAGCATGACGTAATGGGGGGGGTGTTATCTCTTTTGGCAAAAATCACCTGTTTTTGCTTGAACATTAAATGCCTCCAAATGGTATTTATTTCACTTCCCGGGGTGAAGAAACACTTTTTGAGACCCCAGAGTGAGTAAATTGGCCATTTTCATGCACTTTTAACCATTCCACAAATCTTGTGTTTAGGGCCCCTGAAGCATGAAAATCACTTTAAACATGCTAATTTTAGCTCTAAAACTGATGATCTACCTACAAATGTGAACTGACGTTAAAAAATAAAACATTTGAAAACTGACCATTTATCACCTTTCTGAAGCATGACGTAATGGGGGGTGTTATCTCTTTTGTCAAAAATCACCTGTTTTTGCTTGAACATTAAATGACTCCAAATGGTATTTAATTCACTTCCCGGGCCCCTAAAAGCATGAAAATCACTTTAAACATGTTAATTTTCGCTCTAAAACTGATGATCTACCTACAAATGTGAACTGACGTTCAAAAATAAAACATTTGAAAACGGACCATTTTTCACCTTTCTGAAGCATGACGTTAAGGGGGGGTGTTATCTCTTTTGGCAAAAATCACCTGTTTTTGCTTGAACATTAAATGCCTCCAAATGGTATTTAATTCACTTCCCGGGGTGAAGAAACACGTTTTGAGACCTCAGAGTGAGTAAATTGGCAATTTTCATGCACTTTTAACCATTCCACAAATCTTGTGTTTAGGGCCCCTGGAAGCATGAAAATCACTTTAAACATGCTAATTTTAGCTCTAAAACTGATGATCTACCTACAAATGTGAACTGACGTTCAAGAATAAAACATTTGAAAGCGGACCATTTTTCACCTTTCTGAAGCACGACGTAATGGGGGGGTGTTATCTCTTTTGTCAAAAATCACCTGTTTTTGCTTGAACATGAAATGCCTCCAAATGATATTTAATTCACTTCCCGGGCCCCTGGAAGCATGAAAATCACTTTAAACATGCTAATTTTAGCTCTAAAACTGATATTCTACCTACAAATGTGAACTGACGTTCAAAAATAAAACATTTGAAAACGGACCATTTATCACCTTTCTGAAGCATGACGTAATGGGGGGGGTGTTATCTCTTTTGTCAAAAATCACCTGTTTTTGCTTGAACATTAAATGCCTCCAAATGGTATTTAATTCACTTCCCGGGCCCCTGAAAGCATGAAAATCACTTTAAACATGCTAATTTTAGCTCTAAAACTGATGATCTACCTACAAATGTGAACTGACGTTCAAAAATAAAACATTTGAAAACGGACCATTTATCACCTTTCTGAAGCATGACGTAATGGGGGGGTGTTATCTCTTTTGTCAAAAATCACCTGTTTTTGCTTGAACATTAAATGCCTCCAAATGGTATTTAATTCACTTCCTGGGCCCCTGGAAGCATGAAAATCACTTTAAACATGCTAATTTTAGCTCTAAAACTGATGATCTACCTACAAATGTGAACTGACGTTCAAAAATAAAACTTTTGAAAACGGACCATTTTTCACCTTTTTGAAGCATGACGTAATGGGGGGGTGTTATCTCTTTTGGCAAAAATCACCTGTTTTTGCTTGAATATTAAATGCCTCCAAATGGTATTTAATTCACTTCCCGGGGTGAAGAAACACTTTTTGAGACCTCAGAGTGAGTAAATTGGCAATTTTCATGCACTTTTAACCATTCCACAAATCTTGTGTTTAGGGCCCCTGGAAGCATGAAAATCACTTTAAACATGCTAATTTTAGCTCTAAAACTGATGATCTACCTACAAATGTGAACTGACGTTCAAAAATAAAACATTTGAAAGCGGACCATTTTTCACCTTTCTGAAGCATGACGTAATGGGGGGGTGTTATCTCTTTTGTCAAAAATCGCCTGTTTTTGCTTGAACATTAAATGCCTCCAAATGGTATTTAATTCACTTCCCGGGCCCCTGGAAGCATGAAAATCACTTTAAACATGCTAATTTTAGCTCTCAAACTGATGATCTACCTACAAATGTGAACTGACGTTCAAAAATAAAACATTTGAAACGGACCATTTTTCACCTTTCTGAAGCATGACGTAATGGAGGGGTGTTATCTCTTTTGGCAAAAATCACCTGTTTTTGCTTGAACATTAAATGCCTCCAAATGGTATTTAATTCACTTCCCTGGGTGAAGAAACACTTTTTGAGACCTCAGAGTGAGTAAATTGGCCATTTTCATGCACTTTTAACCATTCCACAAATCTTGTGTTTAGGGCCCCTGGAAGCATGAAAATCACTTTAAACATGCTAATTTTAGCTCTAAAACTGATGATCTACCTACAAATGTGAACTGACGTTCAAAAATAAAACATTTGAAAACGGACCATTTTTCACCTTTCTGAAGCATGACGTAATGGGGGGGGTGTTATCTCTTTTGGCAAAAATCACCTGTTTTTGCTTGAACATTAAATGCCTCCAAATGGTATTTAATTCACTTCCCGGGGTGAAGAAACACTTTTTGAGACCCCAGAGTGAGTAAATTGGCCATTTTCATGCACTTTTAACCATTCCACAAATCTTGTGTTTAGGGCCCCTGAAGCATGAAAATCACTTTAAACATGCTAATTTTAGCTCTAAAACTGATGATCTACCTACAAATGTGAACTGACGTTAAAAAATAAAACATTTGAAAACTGACCATTTTTCACCTTTCTAAAGCATGACGTAATGGGGGGTGTTATCTCTTTTGTCAAAAATCACCTGTTTTTGCTTGAACATTAAATGCCTCCAAATGGTATTTAATTCACTTCCTGGGCCCCTGGAAGCATGAAAATCACTTTAAACATGCTAATTTTAGCTCTAAAACTGAAGATCTACCTACAAATGTGAACTGAAGTTCAAAAATAAAACATTTGAAAGCGGACCATTTTTCACCTTTCTGAAGCATGACGTAATGGGGGGGTGTTATCTCTTTTGGCAAAAATCACCTGTTTTTGCTTGAACATTAAATGCCTCCAAATGGTATTTAATTCACTTCCCGGGGTGAAGAAACACTTTTTGAGACCTCAGAGTGAGTAAATTGGCCATTTTCATGCACTTTTAACCATTCCACAAATCTTGTGTTTAGGGCCCATGGAAGCATGAAAATCACTTTAAACATGCTAATTTTAGCTCTAAAACTGATGATCTACCTACAAATGTGAACTGACGTTCAAAAATAAAACATTTGAAAGCGGACCATTTTTCACCTTTCTGAAGCATGACGTAATGGGGGGGTGTTATCTCTTTTGTCAAAAATCACCTGTTTTTGCTTGAACATTAAATGCCTCCAAATGGTATTTAATTCACTTCCCGGGCCCCTGGAAGCATGAAAATCACTTTAAACATGCTAATTTTAGCTCTAAAACTGATGATCTACCTACAAATGTGAACTGACGTTCAAAAATAAAACATTTGAAAACGGACCATTTTTCACCTTCCGGAAGCATGACGTAATGGGGGGGTGTTATCTCTTTTGTCAAAAATCACCTGTTTTTGCTTAAACATTAAATGCCTCCAAATGGTATTTAATTCACTTCCTGGGCCCCTGGAAGCATGAAAATCACTTTAAACATGCTAATTTTAGCTCTAAAACTGAAGATCTACCTACAAATGTGAACTGACGTTCAAAAATAAAACATTTGAAAACGGACCATTTTTCACCTTTCTGAAGCATGACGTAATGGGGGGGTGTTATCTCTTTTGTCAAAAATCACCTGTTTTTGCTTGAACATTAAATGCCTCCAAATGGTATTTAATTCACTTCCCGGGGTGAAGAAACACTTTTTGAGACCTCAGAGTGAGTAAATTGGCCATTTTCATGCACATTTAACCATTCCACAAATCTTGTGTTTAGGGCCCCTGGAAGCATGAAAATCACTTTAAACATGCTAATTTTAGCTCTAAAACTGATGATCCACCTACAAATGTGAACTGACGTTCAAAAATAAAACATTTGAAAACGGACCATTTATCACCTTTCTAAAGCATGACGTAATGGGGGGGTGTTATCTCTTTTGTCAAAAATCACCTGTTTTTGCTTGAACATTAAATGCCTCCAAATGGTATTTAATTCACTTCCCGGGCCCCTGAAAGCATGAAAATCAATTAAAACATGCTAATTTTAGCTCTAAAACTGATGATCTACCTACAAATGTGAACTGACGTTCAAAAATAAAACATTTGAAAACGGACCATTTTTCACCTTTCTGAAGCATGACGTAATGGGGGGGTGTTATCTCTTTTGGCAAAAATCACCTGTTTTTGCTTGAACATTAAATGCCTCCAAATGGTATTTAATTCACTTCCCGGGGTGAAGAAACACTTTTTGAGACCTCAGAGTGAGTAAATTGGCCATTTTCATGCACTTTTAACCATTCCACAAATCTTGTGTTTAGGGCCCCTGGAAGCATGAAAATCACTTTAAACATGCTAATTTTAGCTCTAAAACTGATGATCTACCTACAAATGTGAACTGACGTTCAAAAATAAAACATTTGAAAACTGACCATTTTTCACCTTTCTGAAGCATGACGTAATGGGGGGGTGTTATCTCTTTTGTCAAAAATCAACCGGTTTTGCTTGAACATTAAATGCCTCCAAATGGTATTTAATTCACTTCCTGGGCCCCTGGAAGCATGAAAATCACTTTAAACATGCTAATTTTAGCTCTAAAACTGATGATCTACCTACAAATGTGAACTGAAGTTCAAAAATAAAACATTTGAAAACGTACCATTTTTCACCTTTCTGAAGCATGACGTAATGGGGGGGGTGTTATCTCTTTTGGCAAAAATCACCTGTTTTTGCTTGAACATTAAATGCCTCCAAATGGTATTTAATTCACTTCCCGGGGTGAAGAAACACTTTTTGAGACCTCAGAGTGAGTAAATTGGCCATTTTCAATGACTTTTAACCATTCCACAAATCTTGTGTTTAGGGCCCCTGGAAGCAGGAAAATCACTTTAAACATGCTAATTTTAGCTCTAAAACTGATGATCTACCTACAAATGTGAACTGACGTTCTAAAATAAAACATTTGAAAACGGACCATTTTTCACCTTTCTGAAGCATGACGTAATGGGGGGGTGTTATCTCTTTTGGCAAAAATCACCTGTTTTTGCTTGAATATTAAATGCCTCCAAATGGTATTTAATTCACTTCCCGGGGTGAAGAAACACTTTTTGAGACCTCAGAGTGAGTAAATTGGCCATTATCATGCACTTTTAACCATTCCACAAATCTTGTGTTTAGGGCCCCTGGAAGCATGAAAATCACTTTAAACATGCTAATTTTAGCTCTAAAACTGATGATCTACCTACAAATGTGAACTGACGTTCAAAAATAAAACATTTGAAAGCGGACCATTTTTCACCTTTCTGAAGCATGACGTAATGGGGGGGTGTTATCTCTTTTGTCAAAAATCACCTGTTTTTGCTTGAACATTAAATGCCTCCAAATGGTATTTAATTCACTTCCCGGGCCCCTGGAAGCATGAAAATCACTTTAAACATGCTAATTTTAGCTCTAAAACTGATGATCTACCTACAAATGTGAACTGACGTTCAAAAATAAAACATTTGAAAACGGACCATTTATCACCTTTCTGAAGCATGACGTAATGGGGGGTGTTATCTCTTTTGTCAAAAATCACCTGTTTTTGCTTGAACATTAAATGCCTCCAAATGGTATTTAATTCACTTCCTGGGCCCCTGGAAGCATGAAAATCACTTTAAACATGCTAATTTTAGCTCTAAAACTGATGATCTACCTACAAATGTGAACTGACGTTCAAAAATAAAACTTTTGAAAACGGACCATTTTTCACCTTTTTGAAGCATGACGTAATGGGGGGGTGTTATCTCTTTTGGCAAAAATCACCTGTTTTTGCTTGAATATTAAATGCCTCCAAATGGTATTTAATTCACTTCCCGGGGTGAAGAAACACTTTTTGAGACCTCAGAGTGAGTAAATTGGCAATTTTCATGCACTTTTAACCATTCCACAAATCTTGTGTTTAGGGCCCCTGGAAGCATGAAAATCACTTTAAACATGCTAATTTTAGCTCTAAAACTGATGATCTACCTACAAATGTGAACTGACGTTCAAAAATAAAACATTTGAAAGCGGACCATTTTTCACCTTTCTGAAGCATGACGTAATGGGGGGGTGTTATCTCTTTTGTCAAAAATCACCTGTTTTTGCTTGAACATTAAATGCCTCCAAATGGTATTTAATTCACTTCCCGGGCCCCTGGAAGCATGAAAATCACTTTAAACATGCTAATTTTAGCTCTAAAACTGATGATCTACCTACAAATGTGAACTGACGTTCAAAAATAAAACATTTGAAAACGGACCATTTATCACCTTTCTGAAGCATGACGTAATGGGGGGGTGTTATCTCTTTTGTCAAAAATCACCTGTTTTTGATTGAACATTAAATGCCTCCAAATGGTATTTAATTCACTTCCCGGGCCCCTGAAAGCATGAAAATCACTTTAAACATGCTAATTTTAGCTCTCAAACTGATGATCTACCTACAAATGTGAACTGACGTTCAAAAATAAAACATTTGAAACGGACCATTTTTCACCTTTCTGAAGCATGACGTAATGGAGGGGTGTTATCTCTTTTGGCAAAAATCACCTGTTTTTGCTTGAACATTAAATGCCTCCAAATGGTATTTAATTCACTTCCCGGGGTGAAGAAACACTTTTTGAGACCTCAGAGTGAGTAAATTGGCCATTTTCATGCACTTTTAACCATTCCACAAATCTTGTGTTTAGGGCCCCTGGAAGCATGAAAATCACTTGAAACATGCTAATTTTAGCTCTAAAACTGATGATCTACCTACAAATGTGAACTGACGTTCAAAAATAAAACATTTGAAAACAAACCATTTATCACCTTTCTGAAGCGTGACGTAATGGGGGGGTGTTATCTCTTTTGTCAAAAATCACCTGTTTTTGCTTGAACATTAAATGCCTCCAAATGGTATTTAATTCACTTCCCGGGCCCCTGAAAGCATGAAAATCACTTTAAACATGTTAATTTTCGCTCTAAAACTGATGATCTACCTACAAATGTGAACTGACGTTCAAAAATAAAACATTTGAAAGCGGACCATTTTTCACCTTTCTGAAGCATGACGTAATGGGGGGGTGTTATCTCTTTTGTCAAAAATCTCCTGTTTTTGCTGGAACATTAAATGCCTCCAAATGGTATTTAATTCACTTCCCGGGCCCCTGGAAGCATGAAAATCACTTTAAAAATGCTAATTTTAGCTCTAAAACTGATGATCTACCTACAAATGTGAACTGACGTTCAAACTAAAACATTTGAAAATTGACCATTTTTCACCTTTCTGAAGCATGACGTAATGGGGGGGTGTTATCTCTTTTGTCAAAAATCACCTGTTTTTGCTTGAACATTAAATGCCTCCAAATGGTATTTAATTCACTTCCCGGGGTGAAGAAACACTTTTTGAGACCTCAGAGTAAGTAAATTGGCCATTTTCAATGACTTTTAACCATTCCACAAATCTTGTGTTTAGGGCCCCTGGAAGCAGGAAAATCACTTTAAACATGCTAATTTTAGCTCTAAAACTGATGATCTACCTACAAATGTGAACTGACGTTCAAAAACAAAACATTTGAAAACGGACCATTTTTCACCTTTCTGAAGCATGACGTAATGGGGGGGTGTTATCTCTTTTGGCAAAAATCACCTGTTTTTGCTTGAACATTAAATGCCTCCAAATGGTATTTAATTCACTTCCCGGGGTGAAGAAACACTTTTTGAGACCTCAGAGTGAGTAAATTGGCCATTTTCATGCACTTTTAACCATTCCACAAATCTTGTGTTTAGGGCCCCTGGAAGCATGAAAATCACTTTAAACATGCTAATTTTAGCTCTAAAACTGATGATCTACCTACAAATGTGAACTGACGTTCAAAAATAAAACATTTGAAAACGGACCATTTTTCACCTTTCTGAAGCATGACGTAATGGGGGGGTGTTATCTCTTTTGGCAAAAATCACCTGTTTTTGCTTGAACATTAAATGCCTCCAAATGGTATTTAATTCACTTCCCTGGGTGAAGAAACACTTTTTGAGACCTCAGAGTGAGTAAATTGGCCATTTTCATGCACTTTTAACCATTCCACAAATCTTGTGTTTAGGGCCCCTGGAAGCATGAAAATCACTTTAAACATGCTAATTTTAGCTCTAAAACTGATGATCCACCTACAAATGTGAACTGACGTTCAAAAATAAAACATTTGAAAACAGATCATTTATCACCTTTCTGAAGCATGACGTAATGGGGGGGTGTTATCTCTTTTGGCAAAAATCACCTGTTTTTGCTTGAACATTAAATGCCTCCAAATGGTATTTAATTCACTTCCCGGGGTGAAGAAACACTTTTTGAGACCTCAGAGTGAGTAAATTGGCCATTTTCATGCACTTTTAACCATTCCACAAATCTTGTGTTTAGGGCCCCTGAAGCATGAAAATCACTTTAAACATGCTAATTTTAGCTCTAAAACTGATGATCTACCTACAAATGTGAACTGAAGTTCAAAAATAAAACATTTGAAAACTGACCATTTTTCACCTTTCTGAAGCATGACGTAACGGGGGGGTGTTATCTCTTTTGTCAAAAATCACCTGTTTTTGCTTGAACATTAAATGCCTCCAAATGGTATTTAATTCACTTCCTGGGCCCCTGGAAGCATGAAAATCACTTTAAACATGCTAATTTTAGCTCTAAAACGGATGATCTACCTACAAATGTGAACTGAAGTTCAAAAATAAAACATTTGAAAACGGACCATTTTTCACCTTTCTGAAGCATGACGTAATGGGGGGGTGTTATCTCTTTTGGCAAAAATCACCTGTTTTTGCTTGAACATTAAATGCCTCCAAATGGTATTTAATTCACTTCCCGGGGTGAAGAAACACTTTTTGAGACCTCAGAGTGAGTAAATTGGCCATTTTCATACACTTTTAACCATTCCACAAATCTTGTGTTTAGGGCCCCTGGAAGCATGAAAATCACTTTAAATATGCTAATTTTAGCTCTAAAACTGATGATCTACCTACAAATGTGAACTGACGTTCAAAAATAAAACATTTGAAAGCGGACCATTTTTCACCTTTCTGAAGCATGACGTAATGGGGGGGTGTTATCTCTTTTGTCAAAAATCACCTGTTTTTGCTTGAACATTAAATGCCTCCAAATGGTATTTAATTCACTTCCCGGGCCCCTGGAAGCATGAAAATCACTTTAAACATGCTAATTTTAGCTATAAAACTGATGATCTACCTACAAATGTGAACTGACGTTCAAAAATAAAACATTTGAAAACGGACCATTTATCACCTTTCTGAAGCATGACGTAATGGGGGGGTGTTATCTCTTTTGTCAAAAATCACCTGTTTTTGCTTGAACATTAAATGCCTCCAAATGGTATTTAATTCACTTCCCGGGCCCCTGAAAGCATGAAAATCACTTTAAACATGCTAATTTTAGCTCTAAAACTGATGATCTACCTACAAATGTGAACTGACGTTCAAAAATAAAACATTTGAAAACGGACCATTTTTCACCTTTCTGAAGCATGACGTAATGGGGGGTGTTATCTCTTTTGTCAAAAATCACCTGTTTTTGCTTGAATATTAAATGCCTCCAAATGGTATTTAATTCACTTCCCGGGGTGAAGAAACACTTTTTGAGACCTCAGAGTGAGTAAACTGGCCATTTTCATGCACTTTTAACCATTCCACAAATCTTGTGTTTAGGGCCCCTGGAAGCATGAAAATCACTTTAAACATGCTAATTTTAGCTATAAAACTGATGATCTACCTACAAATGTGAACTGACGTTCAAAAATAAAACATTTGAAAACGGACCATTTATCACCTTTCTGAAGCATGACGTAATGGGGGGGTGTTATCTCTTTTGTCAAAAATCACCTGTTTTTGCTTGAACATTAAATGCCTCCAAATGGTATTTAATTCACTTCCCGGGCCCCTGAAAGTATGAAAATCACTTTAAACATGCTAATTTTAGCTCTAAAACTGATGATCTACCTACAAATGTGAACTGACGTTCAAAAATAAAACATTTGAAAACGGACCATTTTTCACCTTTCTGAAGCATGACGTAATGGGGGGTGTTATCTCTTTTGTCAAAAATCACCTGTTTTTGCTTGAACATTAAATGCCTCCAAATGGTATTTAATTCACTTCCCGGGGTGAAGAAACACTTTTTGAGACCTCAGAGTGAGTAAATTGGCCATTTTCAATGACTTTTAACCATTCCACAAATCTTGTGTTTAGGGCCCCTGGAAGCAGGAAAATCACTTTAAACATGCTAATTTTAGCTCTAAAACTGATGATCTACCTACAAATGTGAACTGACGTTCAAAAATAAAACATTTGAAAACGGACCATTTTTCACCTTTCTGAAGCATGACGTAATGGGGGGGTGTTATCTCTTTTGGCAAAAATCACCTGTTTTTGCTTGAATATTAAATGCCTCCAAATGGTATTTAATTCACTTCCCGGGGTGAAGAAACACTTTTTGAGACCTCAGAGTGAGTAAATTGGCCATTATCATGCACTTTTAACCATTCTACAAATCTTGTGTTTAGGGCCCCTGGAAGCATGAAAATCACTTTAAACATGCTAATTTTAGCTCTAAAACTGATGATCTACCTACAAATGTGAACTGACGTTCAAAAATAAAACATTTGAAAACGGACCATTTATCACCTTTCTGAAGCATGACGTAATGGGGGGGTGTCTCTTTTGTCAAAAATCACCTGTTTTTGCTTGAACATTAAATGCCTCCAAATGGTATTTAATTCACTTCCTGGGCCCCTGGAAGCATGAAAATCACTTTAAACATGCTAATTTTAGCTCTAAAACTGATGATCTACCTACAAATGTGAACTGACGTTCAAAAATAAAACATTTGAAAACGGACCATTTTTCACCTTTTTGAAGCATGACGTAATGGGGGGGTGTTATCTCTTTTGGCAAAAATCACCTGTTTTTGCTTGAATATTAAATGCCTCCAAATGGTATTTAATTCACTTCCCGGGGTGAAGAAACACTTTTTGAGACCTCAGAGTGAGTAAATTGGCAATTTTCATGCACTTTTAACCATTCCACAAATCTTGTGTTTAGGGCCCCTGGAAGCATGAAAATCACTTTAAACATGCTAATTTTAGCTCTAAAACTGATGATCTACCTACAAATGTGAACTGACATTCAAAAATAAAACATTTGAAAGCGGACCATTTTTCACCTTTCTGAAGCATGACGTAATGGGGGGGTGTTATCTCTTTTGTCAAAAATCACCTGTTTTTGCTTGAACATTAAATGCCTCCAAATGGTATTTAATTCACTTCCCGGGCCCCTGGAAGCATGAAAATCACTTTAAACATGCTAATTTTAGCTCTAAAACTGATGATCTACCTACAAATGTGAACTGACGTTCAAAAATAAAACATTTGAAAACGGACCATTTATCACCTTTCTGAAGCATGACGTAATGGGGGGGTGTTATCTCTTTTGTCAAAAATCACCTGTTTTTGATTGAACATTAAATGCCTCCAAATGGTATTTAATTCACTTCCCGGGCCCCTGAAAGCATGAAAATCACTTTAAACATGCTAATTTCAGCTCTCAAACTGATGATCTACCTACAAATGTGAACTGACGTTCAAAAATAAAACATTTGAAAACGGACCATTTTTCACCTTTCTGAAGCATGACGTAATGGAGGGGTGTCATCTCTTTTGGCAAAAATCACCTGTTTTTGCTTGAACATTAAATGCCTCCAAATGGTATTTAATTCACTTCCCGGGGTGAAGAAACACTTTTTGAGACCTCAGAGTGAGTAAATTGGCAATTTTCATGCACTTTTAACCATTCCACAAATCTTGTGTTTAGGGCCCCTGGAAGCATGAAAATCACTTTAAACATGCTAATTTTAGCTCTAAAACTGATGATCTACCTACAAATGTGAACTGACATTCAAAAATAAAACATTTGAAAGCGGACCATTTTTCACCTTTCTGAAGCATGACGTAATGGGGGGGTGTTATCTCTTTTGTCAAAAATCACCTGTTTTTGCTTGAACATTAAATGCCTCCAAATGGTATTTAATTCACTTCCCGGGCCCCTGGAAGCATGAAAATCACTTTAAACATGCTAATTTTAGCTCTAAAACTGATGATCTACCTACAAATGTGAACTGACGTTCAAAAATAAAACATTTGAAAACGGACCATTTATCACCTTTCTGAAGCATGACGTAATGGGGGGGTGTTATCTCTTTTGTCAAAAATCACCTGTTTTTGATTGAACATTAAATGCCTCCAAATGGTATTTAATTCACTTCCCGGGCCCCTGAAAGCATGAAAATCACTTTAAACATGCTAATTTTAGCTCTCAAACTGATGATCTACCTACAAATGTGAACTGACGTTCAAAAATAAAACATTTGAAAACGGACCATTTTTCACCTTTCTGAAGCATGACGTAATGGAGGGGTGTCATCTCTTTTGGCAAAAATCACCTGTTTTTGCTTGAACATTAAATGCCTCCAAATGGTATTTAATTCACTTCCCGGGGTGAAGAAACACTTTTTGAGACCTCAGAGTGAGTAAATTGGCCATTTTCATGCACTTTTAACCATTCCACAAATCTTGTGTTTAGGGCCCCTGGAAGCATGAAAATCACTTGAAACATGCTAATTTTAGCTCTAAAACTGATGATCTACCTACAAATGTGAACTGACGTTCAAAAATAAAACATTTGAAAACAAACCATTTATCACCTTTCTGAAGCATGACGTAATGGGGGGGTGTTATCTCTTTTGTCAAAAATCACCTGTTTTTGCTTGAACATTAAATGCCTCCAAATGGTATTTAATTCACTTCCCGGGCCCCTGAAAGCATGAAAATCACTTTAAACATGTTAATTTTCGCTCTAAAACTGATGATCTACCTACAAATGTGAACTGACGTTCAAAAATAAAACATTTGAAAGCGGACCATTTTTCACCTTTCTGAAGCATGACGTAATGGGGGGGTGTTATCTCTTTTGTCAAAAATCACCTGTTTTTGCTTGAACATTAAATTCCTCCAAATGGTATTTAATTCACTTCCCGGGCCCCTGGAAGCATGAAAATCACTTTAAACATGCTAATTTTAGCTCTAAAACTGATGATCTACCTACAAATGTGAACTGACGTTCAAAAATAAAACATTTGAAAACAGACCATTTTTCACCTTCCGGAAGCATGACGTAATGGGGGGGTGTTATCTCTTTTGTCAAAAATCACCTGTTTTTGCTTGAATATTAAATGCCTCCAAATGGTATTTAATTCACTTCCCGGGCCCCTGGAAGCATGAAAATCACTTTAAACATGCTAATTTTAGCTCTAAAACTGATGATCTACCTACAAATGTGAACTGACGTTCAAAAATAAAACATTTGAAAACGGACCATTTATCACCTTTCTGAAGCATGACGTAATGGGGGGGTGTTATCTCTTTTGGCAAAAATCACCTGTTTTTGCTTGAACATTAAATGCCTCCAACTGGTATTTAATTCACTTCCCGGGGTGAAGAAGCACTTTTTGAGACCTTAGAGTGAGTACATTGGCCATTTTCATGCACTTTTAACCATTCCACAAATCTTGTGTTTAGGGCCCCTGGAAGCATGAAAATCAATTTAAACATGCTAATTTTAGCTCTAAAACTGATGATCCACCTACAAATGTGAACTGACGTTCAAAAATAAAACATTTGAAAACGGACCATTTATCACCTTTCTGAAGCATGACGTAATGGGGGGGTGTTATCTCTTTTGTCAAAAATCACCTGTTTTTGCTTGAACATTAAATGCCTCCAAATGGTATTTAATTCACTTCCCGTGCCCCTGGAAGCATGAAAATCACTTTAAACATGCTAATTTTAGCTCTAAAACTGATGATCTACCTACAAATGTGAACTGACGTTCAAAAATAAAACATTTGAAAACGGACCATTTATCACCTTTCTGAAGCATGACGTAATGGGGGGGTGTTATCTCTTTTGTCAAAAATCACCTGTTTTTGCTTGAACATTAAATGCCTCCAAATGGTATTTAATTCACTTCCCGTGCCCCTGGAAGCATGAAAATCACTTTAAAAATGCTAATTTTAGCTCTAAAACTGATGATCTACCTACAAATGTGAACTGACGTTCAAAAATAAAACATTTGAAAACGGACCATTTTTCACCTTTCTGACGCATGACGTAATGGGGGGGTGTTATCTCTTTTGTCAAAAATCACCTGTTTTTGCTTGAACATTAAATGCCTCCAAATGGTATTTAATTCACTTCCCGGGCCCCTGGAAGCATGAAAATCACTTTAAACATGCTAATTTTAGCTCATTTGTTCTGAAAAAAAAAACATGCTAATTTTAGCTCTAAAACTGATGATCTACCTACAAATGTGAACTGACGTTCAAAAATAAAACATTTGAAAACGGACCATTTATCACCTTTCTGAAGCATGACGTAATGGGGGGGTGTTATCTCTTTTGTCAAAAATCACCTGTTTTTGATTGAACATTAAATGCCTCCAAATGGTATTTAATTCACTTCCCGGGCCCCTGAAAGCATGAAAATCACTTTAAACATGCTAATTTTAGCTCTCAAACTGATGATCTACCTACAAATGTGAACTGACGTTCAAAAATAAAACATTTGAAAACGGACCATTTTTCACCTTTCTGAATCATGACGTAATGGAGGGGTGTTATCTCTTTTGGCAAAAATCACCTGTTTTTGCTTGAACATTAAATGCCTCCAAATGGTATTTAATTCACTTCCCGGGGTGAAGAAACACTTTTTGAGACCTCAGAGTGAGTAAATTGGCCATTTTCATGCACTTTTAACCATTCCACAAATCTTGTGTTTAGGGCCCCTGGAAGCATGAAAATCACTTGAAACATGCTAATTTTAGCTCTAAAACTGATGATCTACCTACAAATGTGAACTGACGTTCAAAAATAAAACATTTGAAAACAAACCATTTATCACCTTTCTGAAGCATGACGTAATGGGGGGGGTGTTATCTCTTTTGTCAAAAATCACCTGTTTTTGCTTGAACATTAAATGTCTCCAAATGGTATTTAATTCACTTCCTGGGCCCCTGAAAGCATGAAAATCACTTTAAACATGTTAATTTTCGCTCTAAAACTGATGATCTACCTACAAATGTGAACTGACGTTAAAAAATAAAACATTTGAAAGCGGACCATTTTTCACCTTTCTGAAGCATGACGTAATGGGGGGGTGTTATCTCTTTTGTCAAAAATCACCTGTTTTTGCTTGAACATTAAATGCCTCCAAATGGTATTTAATTCACTTCCCGGGCCCCTGGAAGCATGAAAATCACTTTAAACATGCTAATTTTAGCTCTAAAACTGATGATCTACCTACAACTGTGAACTGACGTTCAAAAATAAAACATTTGAAAACGGACCATTTTTCACCTTCCGGAAGCATGACGTAATGGGGGGGTGTTATCTCTTTTGTCAAAAATCACCTGTTTTTGCTTGAATATTAAATGCCTCCAAATGGTATTTAATTCACTTCCCGGGCCCCTGGAAGCATGAAAATCACTTTAAACATGCTAATTTTAGCTCTAAAACTGATGATCTACCTACAAATGTGAACTGACGTTCAAAAATAAAACATTTAAAAACGGACCATTTATCACCTTTCTGAAGCATGACGTAATGGGGGGGTGTTATCTCTTTTGGCAAAAATCACCTGTTTTTGCTTGAACATTAAATGCCTCCAACTGGTATTTAATTCACTTCCCGGGGTGAAGAAGCACTTTTTGAGACCTTAGAGTGAGTACATTGGCCATTTTCATGCACTTTTAACCATTCCACAAATCTTGTGTTTAGGGCCCCTGGAAGCATGAAAATCAATTTAAACATGCTAATTTTAGCTCTAAAACTGATGATCCACCTACAAATGTGAACTGACGTTCAAAAATAAAACATTTGAAAACGGACCATTTATCACCTTTCTGAAGCATGACGTAATGGGGGGGTGTTATCTCTTTTGTCAAAAATCACCTGTTTTTGCTTGAACATTAAATGCCTCCAAATGGTATTTAATTCACTTCCCGTGCCCCTGGAAGCATGAAAATCACTTTAAACATGCTAATTTTAGCTCTAAAACTGATGATCTACCTACAAATGTGAACTGACGTTCAAAAATAAAACATTTGAAAACGGACCATTTATCACCTTTCTGAAGCATGACGTAATGGGGGGGTGTTATCTCTTTTGTCAAAAATCACCTGTTTTTGCTTGAACATTAAATGCCTCCAAATGGTATTTAATTCACTTCCCGTGCCCCTGGAAGCATGAAAATCACTTTAAAAATGCTAATTTTAGCTCTAAAACTGATGATCTACCTACAAATGTGAACTGACGTTCAAAAATAAAACATTTGAAAACGGACCATTTTTCACCTTTCTGACGCATGACGTAATGGGGGGGTGTTATCTCTTTTGGCAAAAATCACCTGTTTTTGCTTGAACATTAAATGCCTCCAAATGGTATTTAATTCACTTCCCGGGGTGAAGAAACACTTTTTGAGACCTCAGAGTGAGTAAATTGGCCATTTTCATGCACTTTTAACCATTCCACAAATCTTGTGTTTAGGGCCCCTGGAAGCATGAAAATCACTTTAAACATGCTAATTTTAGCTCTCAAACTGATGATCTACCTACAAATGTGAACTGACGTTCAAAAATAAAACATTTGAAAGCGGAGCATTTTTCACCTTTCTGAAGCATGACGTAATGGGGGGGTGTTATCTCTTTTCTCAAAAATCACCTGTTTTAGCTTGAACATTAAATGCCTCCAAATGGTATTTAATTCACTTCCCGGGCCCCTGGAAGCATGAAAATCACTTTAAACATGCTAATTTTAGCTCTAAAACTGATGATCTACCTACAAATGTGAACTGACGTTCAAAAATAAAACATTTGAAAACGGACCATTTTTCACCTTTCTGAAGCATGACGTAATGGGGGGGTGTTATCTCTTTTGGCAAAAATCACCTGTTTTTGCTTGAACATTAAATGCCTCCAAATGGTATTTAATTCACTTCCCGGGGTGAAGAAACACTTTTTGAGACCTCAGAGTGAGTAAATTGGCCATTTTCATGCACTTTTAACCATTCCACAAATCTTGTGTTTAGGGCCCCTGGAAGCATGAAAATCACTTTAAACATGCTAATTTTAGCTCTAAAACTGATGATCCACCTACAAATGTGAACTGACGTTCAAAAATAAAACATTTGAAAATGGACCATTTTTCACCTTTCTGAAGCATGACGTAATGGGGGGGTGTTATCTCTTTTGTCAAAAATCACCTGTTTTTGCTTGAAAATTTAATGCCTCCAAATGGTATTTAATTCTCTTCCTGGGCCACTGGAAGCATGAAAATCACTTTAAACATGCTAATTTTAGCTCTAAAACTGATGATCTACCTACAAATGTGAACTGACGTTCAAAAATAAAACATTTGAAAACGGACCATTTTTCACCTTTCTGAAGCATGGCGTAATTGGGGGGTGTATTCTCTTTTGTCAAAAATCTCCTGTTTTTGCTGGAACATTAAATGCCTCCAAATGGTATTTAATTCACTTCCCGGGCCCCTGGAAGCATGAAAATCACTTTAAAAATGCTAATTTTAGCTCTAAAACTGATGATCTACCTACAAATGTGAACTGACGTTCAAAAATAAAACATTTGAAAGCGGACCATTTTTCACCTTTCTGAAGCATGACGTAATGGGGGGGTGTTATCTCTTTTGTCAAAAATCACCTGTTTTTGCTTGAACATTAAATGCCTCCAAATGGTATTTAATTACCTTCCCGGGGTGAAGAAACACTTTTTGAGACCTCAGAGTGAGTAAATTGGCCATTTTCAATGACTTTTAACCATTCCACAAATCTTGTGTTTAGGGCCCCTGGAAGCATGAAAATCACTTTAAACATGCTAATTTTAGCTCTAAAACTGATGATCTACCTACAAATGTGAACTGACGTTCAAAAATAAAACATTTGAAAACGGACCATTTATCACCTTTCTGAAGCATGACGTAATGGGGGGTGTTATCTCTTTTGGCAAAAATCACCTGTTTTTGCTTGAACATTAAATGCCTCCAAATGGTATTTAATTCACTTCCCGGGGTGAAGAAACACTTTTTGAGACCTCCAAGTGAGTAAATTGGCCATTTTCATGCACTTTTAACCATTCCACAAATCTTGTGTTTAGGGCCCCTGGAAGCATGAAAATCACTTTAAACATGCTAATTTTAGCTCTAAAACTGATGATCTACCTACAAATGTGAACTGACGTTCAAAAATAAAACATTTGAAAACGGACCATTTATCACCTTTCTGAAGCATGACGTAATGGGGGGGTTTTATCTCTTTTGTCAAAAATCACCTGTTTTTGCTTGAACATTAAATGCCCCCAAATGGTATTTAATTCACTTCCTGGCCCCTTGAAGCATGAAAATCACTTTAAACATGCTAATTTTAGCTCTAAAACTGATGATCTACCTACAAATGTGAACTGACGTTCAAAAATAAAACATTTGAAAACGGACCATTTTTCACCTTTCTGAAGCATGACGTAATGGGGGGGTGTTATCTCTTTTGTCAAAAATCACCTGTTTTTGCTTGAACATTAAATGCCTCCAAATGGTATTTAATTCACTTCCCGGGGTGAAGAAACACTTTTTGAGATCTCAGAGTGAGTAAATTGGCCATTTTCAATGACTTTTAACCATTCCACAAATCTTGTGTTTAGGGCCCCTGGAAGCATGAAAATCACTTTAAACATGCTAATTTTAGCTCTAAAACTGATGATCTACCTACAAATGTGAACTGACGTTCAAAAATAAAACATTTGAAAACGGACCATTTTTCACCTTTCTGAAGCATGACGTAATGGGGGGGGTGTTATCTCTTTTGGCAAAAATCACCTGTTTTTGCTTGAACATTAAATGCCTCCAAATGGTATTTAATTCACTTCCCTGGGTGAAGAAACACTTTTTGAGACCTCAGAGTGAGTAAATTGGCCATTTTCATGCACATTTAACCATTCCACAAATCTTGTGTTTAGGGCCCCTGGAAGCATGAAAATCACTTTAAACATGCTAATTTTAGCTCTAAAACTGATGATCCACCTACAAATGTGAACTGACGTTCAAAAATAAAACATTTGAAAACGGACCATTTATCACCTTTCTGAAGCATGACGTAATGGGGGGGGTGTTATCTCTTTTGGCAAAAATCACCTGTTTTTGCTTGAACATTAAATGCCTCCAAATGGTATTTAATTCACTTCCTGGGCCCCTGGAAGCATGAAAATCACTTTAAACATGCTAATTTTAGCTCTAAAACTGATGATCTACCTACAAGTGTGAACTGAAGTTCAAAAATAAAACATTTGAAAACGGACCATTTTTCACCTTTCTGAAGCATGACGTAATGGGGGGGTGTTATCTCTTTTGGCAAAAATCACCTGTTTTTGCTTGAACATTAAATGCCTCCAAATGGTATTTAATTCACTTCCCGGGGTGAAGAAACACTTTTTGAGACCTCAGAGTGAGTAAATTGGCCATTTTCATGCACTTTTAACCATTCCACAAATCTTGTGTTTAGGGCCCCTGGAAGCATGAAAATCACTTTAAACATGCTAATTTTAGCTCTAAACCTGATGATCTACCTACAAATGTGAACTGACGTTCAAAAATAAAACATTTGAAAACGGACCATTTATCACCTTTCTGAAGCATGACGTAATGGGGGGGTGTTATCTCTTTTGTTAAAAATCACCTGTTTTTGCTTGAACATTAAATGCCTCCAAATGGTATTTAATTCACTTCCCGGGCCCCTGAAAGCATGAAAATCACTTTAAACATGCTAATTTTAGCTCTAAAACTGATGATCTACCTACAAATGTGAACTGACGTTCAAAAATAAAACATTTGAAAACGGACCATTTTTCACCTTTCTGAAGCATGACGTAATGGGGGGGTGTTATCTCTTTTGGCAAAAATCACCTGTTTTTGCTTGAACATTAAATGCCTCCAAATGGTATTTAATTCACTTCCCGGGGTGAAGAAACACTTTTTGAGACCTCAAAGTGAGTAAATTGGCCATTTTCATGCACTTTTAACCATTCCACAAATCTTGTGTTTAGGGCCCCTGGAAGCATGAAAATCACTTTAAACATGCTAATTTTAGCTCTAAAACTGATGATCTACCTACAAATGTGAACTGACGTTCAAAAATAAAACATTTGAAAGCGGACCATTTTTCACCTTTCTGAAGCATGACGTAATGGGGGGTGTTATCACTTTTGTCAAAAATCACCTGTTTTTGCTTGAACATTAAATGCCTCCAAATGGTATTTAATTCACTTCCCGGCCCCTGGAAGCATGAAAATCACTTTAAACATGCTAATTTTAGCTCTAAAACTGATGATCTACCTACAAATGTGAACTGACGTTCAAAAATAAAACATTTGAAAACGGACCATTTATCACCTTTCTGAAGCATGACGTAATGGGGGGGTGTTATCTCTTTTGTCAAAAATCACCTGTTTTTGATTGAAGATTAAATGCCTCCAAATGGTATTTAATTCACTTCCCGGGCCCCTGAAAGCATGAAAATCACTTTAAACATGCTAATTTTAGCTCTAAAACTGATGATCTACCTACAAATGTGAACTGACGTTCAAAAATAAAACATTTGAAAACGGACCATTTTTCACCTTTCTGAAGCATGACGTAATGGGGGGGTGTTATCTCTTTTGGCAAAAATCACCTGTTTTTGCTTGAACATTAAATGCCTCCAAATGGTATTTAATTCACTTCCCGGGGTGAAGAAACACTTTTTGAGACCTCAGAGTGAGTAAATTGGCCATTTTCATGCACTTTTAACCATTCCACAAATCTTGTGTTTAGGGCCCCTGGAAGCATGAAAATCACTTGAAACATGCTAATTTTAGCTCTAAAACTGATGATCTACCTACAAATGTGAACTGACGTTCAAAAATAAAACATTTGAAAACGGACCATTTATCACCTTTCTGAAGCATGACGTAATGGGGGGGTGTTGTCTCTTTTGGCAAAAATCACCTGTTTTTGCTTGAACATTAAATGCCTCCAAATGGTATTTAATTCACTTCCCGGGCCCCTGAAAGCATGAAAATCACTTTAAACATGTTAATTTTCGCTCTAAAACTGATGATCTACCTACAAATGTGAACTGACGTTCAAAAATAAAACATTTGAAAGTGGACTATTTTTCACCTTTCTGAAGCATGACGTAATGGGGGGGGTGTTATCTCTTTTGTCAAAAATCACCTGTTTTTGCTTGAACATTAAATGCCTCCAAATGGTATTTAATTCACTTCCCGGGCCCCTGGAAGCATGAAAATCACTTGAAATATGCAAATTTTAGCTCTAAAACTGATGATCTACCTGCAAATGTGAACTGACGTTCAAAAATAAAACATTTGAAAACTGACCATTTTTCACCTTTCTGAAGCATGACGTAATGGGGGGCTGTTATCTCTTTAGTCAAAAATCACCTGTTTTTGCTTGAACATTAAATGCCTCCAAATGGTATTTAATTCACTTCCCGGGCCCCTGGAAGCATGAAAATCACTTTAAACATGCTAATTTTAGCTCTAAAACTGATGATCTACCTACAAATGTGAACTGACGTTCAAAAATAAAACATTTGAAAACGGACCAATTTTCACCTTTCTGAAGCATGACGTAATGGGGGGGTGTTATCTCTTTTGGCAAAAATCACCTGTTTTTGCTTGAACATTAAATGCCTCCAAATGGTATTTAATTCACTTCCCTGGGTGAAGAAACACTTTTTGAGACCTCAGAGTGAGTAAATTGGCCATTTTCATGCACTTTTAACCATTCCACAAATCTTGTGTTTAGGGCCCCTGGAAGCATGAAAATGACTTTAACATGCTAATTTTAGCTCTAAAACTGATGATCCACCTACAAATGTGAACTGACGTTCAAAAATAAAACATTTGAAAACGGACCATTTATCACCTTTCTGAAGCATGACGTAATGGGGGGGTGTTATCTCTTTTGGCAAAAATCACCTGTTTTTGTTTGAACATTAAATGCCTCCAAATGGTATTTAATTCACTTCCCGGGGTGAAGAAACACTTTTTGAGACCTCAGAGTGAGTAAATTGGCCATTTTCATGCACTTTTAACCATTCCACAAATCTTGTGTTTAGGGCCCCTGGAAGCATGAAAATCACTTGAAACATGCTAATTTTAGCTCTAAAACTGATGATCTACCTACAAATGTGAACTGACGTTCAAAAATAAAACATTTGAAAACAAACCATTTATCACCTTTCTGAAGCATGACGTAATGGGGGGGTGTTATCTCTTTTGTCAAAAATCACCTGTTTTTGCTTGAACATTAAATGCCTCCAAATGGTATTTAATTCACTTCCCGGGCCCCTGAAAGCATGAAAATCACTTTAAACATGTTAATTTTCGCTCTAAAACTGATGATCTACCTACAAATGTGAACTGACGTTCAAAAATAAAACATTTGAAAGCGGACCATTTTTCACCTTTCTGAAGCATGACGTAATGGGGGGGTGTTATCTCTTTTGTCAAAAATCACCTGTTTTTGCTTGAACATTAAATGCCTCCAAATGGTATTTAATTCACTTCCCGGGCCCCTGAAAGCATGAAAATCACTTTAAACATGTTAATTTTCGCTCTAAAACTGATGATCTACCTACAAATGTGAACTGACGTTCAAAAATAAAACATTTGAAAGCGGACCATTTTTCACCTTTCTGAAGCATGACGTAATGGGGGGGTGTTATCTCTTTTGTCAAAAATCACCTGTTTTTGCTTGAACATTAAATGCCTCCAAATGGTATTTAATTCACTTCCCGGGCCCCTGGAAGCATGAAAATCACTTTAAACATGCTAATTTTAGCTCTAAAACTGATGATCTACCTACAAATGTGAACTGACGTTCAAAAATAAAACATTTGAAAACGGACCATTTTTCACCTTCCGGAAGCATGACGTAATGGGGGGGTGTTATCTCTTTTGTCAAAAATCACCTGTTTTTGCTTGAATATTAAATGCCTCCAAATGGTATTTAATTCACTTCCCGGGCCCCTGGAAGCATGAAAATCACTTTAAACATGCTAATTTCAGCTCTAAAACTGATGATCTACCTACAAATGTGAACTGACGTTCAAAAATAAAACATTTAAAAACGGACCATTTATCACCTTTCTGAAGCATGACGTAATGGGGGGGTGTTATTTCTTTTGGCAAAAATCACCTGTTTTTGCTTGAACATTAAATGCCTCCAACTGGTATTTAATTCACTTCCCGGGGTGAAGAAGCACTTTTTGAGACCTTAGAGTGAGTACATTGGCCATTTTCATGCACTTTTAACCATTCCACAAATCTTGTGTTTAGGGCCCCTGGAAGCATGAAAATCAATTTAAACATGCTAATTTTAGCTCTAAAACTGATGATCCACCTACAAATGTGAACTGACGTTCAAAAATAAAACATTTGAAAACGGACCATTTATCACCTTTCTGAAGCATGACGTAATGGGGGGGTGTTATCTCTTTTGTCAAAAATCACCTGTTTTTGCTTGAACATTAAATGCCTCCAAATGGTATTTAATTCACTTCCCGTGCCCCTGGAAGCATGAAAATCACTTTAAACATGCTAATTTTAGCTCTAAAACTGATGATCTACCTACAAATGTGAACTGACGTTCAAAAATAAAACATTTGAAAACGGACCATTTATCACCTTTCTGAAGCATGACGTAATGGGGGGGTGTTATCTCTTTTGTCAAAAATCACCTGTTTTTGCTTGAACATTAAATGCCTCCAAATGGTATTTAATTCACTTCCCGTGCCCCTGGAAGCATGAAAATCACTTTAAAAATGCTAATTTTAGCTCTAAAACTGATGATCTACCTACAAATGTGAACTGACGTTCAAAAATAAAACATTTGAAAACGGACCATTTTTCACCTTTCTGACGCATGACGTAATGGGGGGGTGTTATCTCTTTTGGCAAAAATCACCTGTTTTTGCTTGAACATTAAATGCCTCCAAATGGTATTTAATTCACTTCCCGGGGTGAAGAAACACTTTTTGAGACCTCAGAGTGAGTAAATTGGCCATTTTCATGCACTTTTAACCATTCCACAAATCTTGTGTTTAGGGCCCCTGGAAGCATGAAAATCACTTTAAACATGCTAATTTTAGCTCTAAAACTGATGATCTACCTACAAATGTGAACTGACGTTCAAAAATAAAACATTTGAAAGCGGAGCATTTTTCACCTTTCTGAAGCATGACGTAAGGGGGGGGGTGTTATCTCTTTTGTCAAAAATCACCTGTTTTAGCTTGAACATGAAATGCCTCCAAATGGTATTTAATTCACTTCCTGGGCCCCTGGAAGCATGAAAATCACTTTAAACATGCTAATTTTAGCTCTAAAACTGATGATCTACCTACAAATGTGAACTGACGTTCAAAAATAAAACATTTGAAAACGGACCATTTTTCACCTTTCTGAAGCATGACGTAATGGGGGGGTGTTATCTCTTTTGGCAAAAATCACCTGTTTTTGCTTGAACATTAAATGCCTCCAAATGGTATTTAATTCACTTCCCGGGGTGAAGAAACACTTTTTGAGACCTCAGAGTGAGTAAATTGGCCATTTTCATGCACTTTTAACCATTCCACAAATCTTGTGTTTAGGGCCCCTGGAAGCATGAAAATCACTTTAAACATGCTAATTTTAGCTCTAAAACTGATGATCCACCTACAAATGTGAACTGACGTTCAAAAATAAAACATTTGAAAATGGACCATTTTTCACCTTTCTGAAGCATGACGTAATGGGGGGGGGTGTTATCTCTTTTGTCAAAAATCACCTGTTTTTGCTTGAAAATTTAATGCCTCCAAATGGTATTTAATTCTCTTCCTGGGCCACTGGAAGCATGAAAATCACTTTAAACATGCTAATTTTAGCTCTAAAACTGATGATCTACCTACAAATGTGAACTGACGTTCAAAAATAAAACATTTGAAAACGGACCATTTTTCACCTTTCTGAAGCATGGCGTAATTGGGGGGTGTATTCTCTTTTGTCAAAAATCTCCTGTTTTTGCTGGAACATTAAATGCCTCCAAATGGTATTTAATTCACTTCCCGGGCCCCTGGAAGCATGAAAATCACTTTAAAAATGCTAATTTTAGCTCTAAAACTGATGATCTACCTACAAATGTGAACTGACGTTCAAAAATAAAACATTTGAAAGCGGACCATTTTTCACCTTTCTGAAGCATGACGTAATGGGGGGGTGTTATCTCTTTTGTCAAAAATCACCTGTTTTTGCTTGAACATTAAATGCCTCCAAATGGTATTTAATTACCTTCCCGGGGTGAAGAAACACTTTTTGAGACCTCAGAGTGAGTAAATTGGCCATTTTCAATGACTTTTAACCATTCCACAAATCTTGTGTTTAGGGCACCTGGAAGCATGAAAATCACTTTAAACATGCTAATTTTAGCTCTAAAACTGATGATCTACCTACAAATGTGAACTGACGTTCAAAAATAAAACATTTGAAAACTGACCATTTTTCACCTTTCTGAAGCATGACGTAATGGGGGGTGTTATCTCTTTTGGCAAAAATCACCTGTTTTTGCTTGAACATTAAATGCCTCCAAATGGTATTTAATTCACTTCCCGGGGTGAAGAAACACTTTTTGAGACCTCCAAGTGAGTAAATTGGCCATTTTCATGCACTTTTAACCATTCCACAAATCTTGTGTTTAGGGCCCCTGGAAGCATGAAAATCACTTTAAACATGCTAATTTTAGCTCTAAAACTGATGATCTACCTACAAATGTGAACTGACGTTCAAAAATAAAACATTTGAAAACGGACCATTTATCACCTTTCTGAAGCATGACGTAATGGGGGGGTGTTATCTCTTTTGTCAAAAATCACCTGTTTTTGCTTGAACATTAAATGCCTCCAAATGGTATTTAATTCACTTCCTGGCCCCTGGAAGCATGAAAATCACTTTAAACATGCTAATTTTAGCTCTAAAACTGATGATCTACCTACAAATGTGAACTGACGTTCAAAAATAAAACATTTGAAAACGGACCATTTTTCACCTTTCTGAAGCATGACGTAATGGGGGGGTGTTATCTCTTTTGTCAAAAATCACCTGTTTTTGCTTGAACATTAAATGCCTCCAAATGGTATTTAATTCACTTCCCGGGGTGAAGAAACACTTTTTGAGATCTCAGAGTGAGTAAATTGGCCATTTTCAATGACTTTTAACCATTCCACAAATCTTGTGTTTAGGGCCCCTGGAAGCATGAAAATCACTTTAAACATGCTAATTTTAGCTCTAAAACTGATGATCTACCTACAAATGTGAACTGACGTTCAAAAATAAAACATTTGAAAACGGACCATTTTTCACCTTTCTGAAGCATGACGTAATGGGGGGGGTGTTATCTCTTTTGGCAAAAATCACCTGTTTTTGCTTGAACATTAAATGCCTCCAAATGGTATTTAATTCACTTCCTGGGCCCCTGGAAGCATGAAAATCACTTTAAACATGCTAATTTTAGCTCTAAAACTGATGATCTACCTACAAGTGTGAACTGAAGTTCAAAAATAAAACATTTGAAAACGGACCATTTTTCACCTTTCTGAAGCATGACGTAATGGGGGGGTGTTATCTCTTTTGGCAAAAATCACCTGTTTTTGCTTGAACATTAAATACCTCCAAATGGTATTTAATTCACTTCCCGGGGTGAAGAAACACTTTTTGAGACCTCAGAGTGAGTAAATTGGCCATTTTCATGCACTTTTAACCATTCCACAAATCTTGTGTTTAGGGCCCCTGGAAGCATGAAAATCACTTTAAACATGCTAATTTTAGCTCTAAACCTGATGATCTACCTACAAATGTGAACTGACGTTCAAAAATAAAACATTTGAAAACGGACCATTTATCACCTTTCTGAAGCATGACGTAATGGGGGGTGTTATCTCTTTTGTTAAAAATCACCTGTTTTTGCTTGAACATTAAATGCCTCCAAATGGTATTTAATTCACTTCCCGGGCCCCTGAAAGCATGAAAATCACTTTAAACATGCTAATTTTAGCTCTAAAACTGATGATCTACCTACAAATGTGAACTGACGTTCAAAAATAAAACATTTGAAAACGGACCATTTTTCACCTTTCTGAAGCATGACGTAATGGGGGGGTGTTATCTCTTTTGTCAAAAATCACCTGTTTTTGCTTGAACATTAAATGCCTCCAAATGGTATTTAATTCACTTCCCGGGCCCCTGGAAGCATGAAAATCACTTTAAACATGCTAATTTTAGCTCTAAAACTGATGATCTACCTACAAATGTGAACTGACGTTCAAAAATAAAACATTTGAAAACGGACCATTTATCACCTTTCTGAAGCATGACGTAATGGGGGGGTGTTATCTCTTTTGTCAAAAATCACCTGTTTTTGCTTGAACATTAAATGCCTCCAAATGGTATTTAATTCACTTCCTGGGCCCCTGGAAGCATGAAAATCACTTTAAACATGCTAATTTTAGCTCTAAAACTGATGATCTACCTACAAATGTGAACTGACGTTCAAAAATAAAACATTTGAAAACGGACCATTTATCACCTTTCTGAAGCATGACGTAATGGGGGGGTGTTATCTCTTTTGGCAAAAATCACCTGTTTTTGCTTGAACATTAAATGCCTCCAAATGGTATTTAATTCACTTCCCGGGGTGAAGAAACACTTTTTGAGACCTCAGAGTCAGTAAATTGGCCATTTTCAATGACTTTTAACCATTCCACAAATCTTGTGTTTAGGGCCCCTGGAAGCATGAAAATCACTTTAAACATGCTAATTTTAGCTCTAAAACTGATGATCTACCTACAAATGTGAACTGACGTTCAAAAATAAAACATTTGAAAGCGGACCATTTTTCACCTTTCTGAAGCATGACGTAATGGGGGGGTGTTATCACTTTTGTCAAAAATCACCTGTTTTTGCTTGAACATTAAATGCCTCCAAATGGTATTTAATTCACTTCCCGGCCCCTGGAAGCATGAAAATCACTTTAAACATGCTAATTTTAGCTCTAAAACTGATGATCTACCTACAAATGTGAACTGACGTTCAAAAATAAAACATTTGAAAACGGACCATTTATCACCTTTCTGAAGCATGACGTAATGGGGGGGTGTTATCTCTTTTGTCAAAAATCACCTGTTTTTGATTGAAGATTAAATGCCTCCAAATGGTATTTAATTCACTTCCCGGGCCCCTGAAAGCATGAAAATCACTTTAAACATGCTAATTTTAGCTCTAAAACTGATGATCTACCTACAAATGTGAACTGACGTTCAAAAATAAAACATTTGAAAACGGACCATTTTTCACCTTTCTGAAGCATGACGTAATGGGGGGGTGTTATCTCTTTTGTCAAAAATCACCTGTTTTTGCTTGAACATTAAATGCCTCCAAATGGTATTTAATTCACTTCCCGGGGTGAAGAAACACTTTTTGAGACCTCAGAGTGAGTAAATTGGCCATTTTCATGCACTTTTAACCATTCCACAAATCTTGTGTTTAGGGCCCCTGGAAACATGAAAATCACTTGAAACATGCTAATTTTAGCTCTAAAACTGATGATCTGCCTACAAATGTGAACTGACGTTCAAAAATAAAACATTTGAAAACGGACCATTTATCACCTTTCTGAAGTATGACGTAATGGGGGGGTGTTGTCTCTTTTGGCAAAAATCACCTGTTTTTGCTTGAACATTAAATGCCTCCAAATGGTATTTAATTCACTTCCCGGGCCCCTGAAAGCATGAAAATCACTTTAAACATGTTAATTTTCGCTCTAAAACTGATGATCTACCTACAAATGTGAACTGACGTTCAAAAATAAAACATTTGAAAGTGGACCATTTTTCACCTTTCTGAAGCATGACGTAATGGGGGGGGTGTTATCTCTTTTGTCAAAAATCACCTGTTTTTGCTTGAACATTAAATGCCTCCAAATGGTATTTAATTCACTTCCCGGGCCCCTGGAAGCATGAAAATCACTTGAAATATGCAAATTTTAGCTCTAAAACTGATGATCTACCTGCAAATGTGAACTGACGTTCAAAAATAAAACATTTGAAAACTGACCATTTTTCACCTTTCTGAAGCATGACGTAATGGGGGGCTGTTATCTCTTTAGTCAAAAATCACCTGTTTTTGCTTGAACATTAAATGCCTCCAAATGGTATTTAATTCACTTCCCGGGCCCCTGGAAGCATGAAAATCACTTTAAACATGCTAATTTTAGCTCTAAAACTGATGATCTACCTACAAATGTGAACTGACGTTCAAAAATAAAACATTTGAAAACGGACCAATTTTCACCTTTCTGAAGCATGACGTAATGGGGGGGTGTTATCTCTTTTGGCAAAAATCACCTGTTTTTGCTTGAACATTAAATGCCTCCAAATGGTATTTAATTCACTTCCCTGGGTGAAGAAACACTTTTTGAGACCTCAGAGTGAGTAAATTGGCCATTTTCATGCACTTTTAACCATTCCACAAATCTTGTGTTTAGGGCCCCTGGAAGCATGAAAATGACTTTAACATGCTAATTTTAGCTCTAAAACTGATGATCCACCTACAAATGTGAACTGACGTTCAAAAATAAAACATTTGAAAACGGACCATTTATCACCTTTCTGAAGCATGACGTAATGGGAAGGTGTTATCTCTTTTGGCAAAAATCACCTGTTTTTGCTTGAACATTAAATGCCTCCAAATGGTATTTAATTCACTTCCCGGGGTGAAGAAACACTTTTTGAGACCTCAGAGTGTGTAAATTGGCCACTTTCATGCACTTTTAACCATTCCACAAATCTTGTGTTTAGGGCCCCTGGAAGCATGAAAATCACTTTAAACATGCTAATTTTAGCTCTAAAACTGATGATCTACCTACAAATGTGAACTGACGTTCAAAAATAAAACATTTGAAAACGGACCATTTTTCACCTTTCTGAAGCATGACGTAATGGGGGGGGTGTTATCTCTTTTGTCAAAAATCACCTGTTTTTGCTTGAACATTAAATGCCTCCAAATGGTATTTAATTCACTTCCCTGGGTGAAGAAACACTTTTTGAGACCTCAGAGTGAGTAAATTGGCCATTTTCATGCACTTTTAACCATTCCACAAATCTTGTGTTTAGGGCCCCTGAAGCATGAAAATCACTTTAAACATGCTAATTTTAGCTCTAAAACTGATGGTCTACCTACAAATGTGAACTGACGTTCAAAAATAAAACATTTAAAAACGGACCATTTATCACCTTTCTGAAGCATGACGTAATGGGGGGGTGTTATTTCTTTTGGCAAAAATCACCTGTTTTTGCTTGAACATTAAATGCCTCCAACTGGTATTTAATTCACTTCCCGGGGTGAAGAAGCACTTTTTGAGACCTTAGAGTGAGTACATTGGCCATTTTCATGCACTTTTAACCATTCCACAAATCTTGTGTTTAGGGCCCCTGGAAGCATGAAAATCAATTTAAACATGCTAATTTTAGCTCTAAAACTGATGATCCACCTACAAATGTGAACTGACGTTCAAAAATAAAACATTTGAAAACGGACCATTTATCACCTTTCTGAAGCATGACGTAATGGGGGGGTGTTATCTCTTTTGTCAAAAATCACCTGTTTTTGCTTGAACATTAAATGCCTCCAAATGGTATTTAATTCACTTCCCGTGCCCCTGGAAGCATGAAAATCACTTTAAACATGCTAATTTTAGCTCTAAAACTGATGATCTACCTACAAATGTGAACTGACGTTCAAAAATAAAACATT
This sequence comes from Lissotriton helveticus, assembly GCF_964261635.1. NCBI lineage: Eukaryota > Metazoa > Chordata > Amphibia > Caudata > Salamandridae > Lissotriton > Lissotriton helveticus. The sequence goes on from NW_027611871.1 coordinate 227,012, forward strand.
TGAAAACGGACCATTTATCACCTTTCTGAAGCATGACGTAATGGGGGGGTGTTATCTCTTTTGTCAAAAATCACCTGTTTTTGCTTGAACATTAAATGCCTCCAAATGGTATTTAATTCACTTCCCGTGCCCCTGGAAGCATGAAAATCACTTTAAAAATGCTAATTTTAGCTCTAAAACTGATGATCTACCTACAAATGTGAACTGACGTTCAAAAATAAAACATTTGAAAACGGACCATTTTTCACCTTTCTGACGCATGACGTAATGGGGGGGTGTTATCTCTTTTGGCAAAAATCACCTGTTTTTGCTTGAACATTAAATGCCTCCAAATGGTATTTAATTCACTTCCCGGGGTGAAGAAACACTTTTTGAGACCTCAGAGTGAGTAAATTGGCCATTTTCATGCACTTTTAACCATTCCACAAATCTTGTGTTTAGGGCCCCTGGAAGCATGAAAATCACTTTAAACATGCTAATTTTAGCTCTAAAACTGATGATCTACCTACAAATGTGAACTGACGTTCAAAAATAAAACATTTGAAAGCGGAGCATTTTTCACCTTTCTGAAGCATGACGTAAGGGGGGGGGTGTTATCTCTTTTGTCAAAAATCACCTGTTTTAGCTTGAACATGAAATGCCTCCAAATGGTATTTAATTCACTTCCTGGGCCCCTGGAAGCATGAAAATCACTTTAAACATGCTAATTTTAGCTCTAAAACTGATGATCTACCTACAAATGTGAACTGACGTTCAAAAATAAAACATTTGAAAACGGACCATTTTTCACCTTTCTGAAGCATGACGTAATGGGGGGGTGTTATCTCTTTTGGCAAAAATCACCTGTTTTTGCTTGAACATTAAATGCCTCCAAATGGTATTTAATTCACTTCCCGGGGTGAAGAAACACTTTTTGAGACCTCAGAGTGAGTAAATTGGCCATTTTCATGCACTTTTAACCATTCCACAAATCTTGTGTTTAGGGCCCCTGGAAGCATGAAAATCACTTTAAACATGCTAATTTTAGCTCTAAAACTGATGATCCACCTACAAATGTGAACTGACGTTCAAAAATAAAACATTTGAAAATGGACCATTTTTCACCTTTCTGAAGCATGACGTAATGGGGGGGGTGTTATCTCTTTTGTCAAAAATCACCTGTTTTTGCTTGAAAATTTAATGCCTCCAAATGGTATTTAATTCTCTTCCTGGGCCACTGGAAGCATGAAAATCACTTTAAACATGCTAATTTTAGCTCTAAAACTGATGATCTACCTACAAATGTGAACTGACGTTCAAAAATAAAACATTTGAAAACGGACCATTTTTCACCTTTCTGAAGCATGGCGTAATTGGGGGGTGTATTCTCTTTTGTCAAAAATCTCCTGTTTTTGCTGGAACATTAAATGCCTCCAAATGGTATTTAATTCACTTCCCGGGCCCCTGGAAGCATGAAAATCACTTTAAAAATGCTAATTTTAGCTCTAAAACTGATGATCTACCTACAAATGTGAACTGACGTTCAAAAATAAAACATTTGAAAGCGGACCATTTTTCACCTTTCTGAAGCATGACGTAATGGGGGGGTGTTATCTCTTTTGTCAAAAATCACCTGTTTTTGCTTGAACATTAAATGCCTCCAAATGGTATTTAATTACCTTCCCGGGGTGAAGAAACACTTTTTGAGACCTCAGAGTGAGTAAATTGGCCATTTTCAATGACTTTTAACCATTCCACAAATCTTGTGTTTAGGGCACCTGGAAGCATGAAAATCACTTTAAACATGCTAATTTTAGCTCTAAAACTGATGATCTACCTACAAATGTGAACTGACGTTCAAAAATAAAACATTTGAAAACTGACCATTTTTCACCTTTCTGAAGCATGACGTAATGGGGGGTGTTATCTCTTTTGGCAAAAATCACCTGTTTTTGGCTTGAACATTAAATGCCTCCAAATGGTATTTAATTCACTTCCCGGGGTGAAGAAACACTTTTTGAGACCTCCAAGTGAGTAAATTGGCCATTTTCATGCACTTTTAACCATTCCACAAATCTTGTGTTTAGGGCCCCTGGAAGCATGAAAATCACTTTAAACATGCTAATTTTAGCTCTAAAACTGATGATCTACCTACAAATGTGAACTGACGTTCAAAAATAAAACATTTGAAAACGGACCATTTATCACCTTTCTGAAGCATGACGTAATGGGGGGGTGTTATCTCTTTTGTCAAAAATCACCTGTTTTTGCTTGAACATTAAATGCCTCCAAATGGTATTTAATTCACTTCCTGGCCCCTGGAAGCATGAAAATCACTTTAAACATGCTAATTTTAGCTCTAAAACTGATGATCTACCTACAAATGTGAACTGACGTTCAAAAATAAAACATTTGAAAACGGACCATTTTTCACCTTTCTGAAGCATGACGTAATGGGGGGGTGTTATCTCTTTTGTCAAAAATCACCTGTTTTTGCTTGAACATTAAATGCCTCCAAATGGTATTTAATTCACTTCCCGGGTGAAGAAACACTTTTTGAGATCTCAGAGTGAGTAAATTGGCCATTTTCAATGACTTTTAACCATTCCACAAATCTTGTGTTTAGGGCCCCTGGAAGCATGAAAATCACTTTAAACATGCTAATTTTAGCTCTAAAACTGATGATCTACCTACAAATGTGAACTGACGTTCAAAAATAAAACATTTGAAAACGGACCATTTTTCACCTTTCTGAAGCATGACGTAATGGGGGGGGTGTTATCTCTTTTGGCAAAAATCACCTGTTTTTGCTTGAACATTAAATGCCTCCAAATGGTATTTAATTCACTTCCTGGGCCCCTGGAAGCATGAAAATCACTTTAAACATGCTAATTTTAGCTCTAAAACTGATGATCTACCTACAAGTGTGAACTGAAGTTCAAAAATAAAACATTTGAAAACGGACCATTTTTCACCTTTCTGAAGCATGACGTAATGGGGGGTGTTATCTCTTTTGGCAAAAATCACCTGTTTTTGCTTGAACATTAAATACCTCCAAATGGTATTTAATTCACTTCCCGGGGTGAAGAAACACTTTTTGAGACCTCAGAGTGAGTAAATTGGCCATTTTCATGCACTTTTAACCATTCCACAAATCTTGTGTTTAGGGCCCCTGGAAGCATGAAAATCACTTTAAACATGCTAATTTTAGCTCTAAACCTGATGATCTACCTACAAATGTGAACTGACGTTCAAAAATAAAACATTTGAAAACGGACCATTTATCACCTTTCTGAAGCATGACGTAATGGGGGGGTGTTATCTCTTTTGTTAAAAATCACCTGTTTTTGCTTGAACATTAAATGCCTCCAAATGGTATTTAATTCACTTCCCGGGCCCCTGAAAGCATGAAAATCACTTTAAACATGCTAATTTTAGCTCTAAAACTGATGATCTACCTACAAATGTGAACTGACGTTCAAAAATAAAACATTTGAAAACGGACCATTTTTCACCTTTCTGAAGCATGACGTAATGGGGGGGTGTTATCTCTTTTGTCAAAAATCACCTGTTTTTGCTTGAACATTAAATGCCTCCAAATGGTATTTAATTCACTTCCCGGGCCCCTGGAAGCATGAAAATCACTTTAAACATGCTAATTTTAGCTCTAAAACTGATGATCTACCTACAAATGTGGACGTTCAAAAATTAAAACATTTGAAAACGACCATTTATCACCTTTCTGAAGCATGACGTAATGGGGGGGTGTTATCTCTTTTGTCAAAAATCACCTGTTTTTGCTTGAACATTAAATGCCTCCAAATGGTATTTAATTCACTTCCTGGGCCCCTGGAAGCATGAAAATCACTTTAAACATGCTAATTTTAGCTCTAAAACTGATGATCTACCTACAAATGTGAACTGACGTTCAAAAATAAAACATTTGAAAACGGACCATTTATCACCTTTCTGAAGCATGACGTAATGGGGGGGTGTTATCTCTTTTGGCAAAATCACCTGTTTTTGCTTGAACATTAAATGCCTCCAAATGGTATTTAATTCACTTCCCGGGGTGAAGAAACACTTTTTGAGACCTCAGAGTCAGTAAATTGGCCATTTTCAATGACTTTTAACCATTCCACAAATCTTGTGTTTAGGGCCCCTGGAAGCATGAAAATCACTTTAAACATGCTAATTTTAGCTCTAAAACTGATGATCTACCTACAAATTGTGAACTGACGTTCAAAAATAAAACATTTGAAAGCGGACCATTTTTCACCTTTCTGAAGCATGACGTAATGGGGGGGTGTTATCACTTTTGTCAAAAATCACCTGTTTTTGCTTGAACATTAAATGCCTCCAAATGGTATTTAATTCACTTCCCGGCCCCTGGAAGCATGAAAATCACTTTAAACATGCTAATTTTAGCTCTAAAACTGATGATCTACCTACAAATGTGAACTGACGTTCAAAAATAAAACATTTGAAAACGGACCATTTATCACCTTTCTGAAGCATGACGTAATGGGGGGGTGTTATCTCTTTTGTCAAAAATCACCTGTTTTTGATTGAAGATTAAATGCCTCCAAATGGTATTTAATTCACTTCCCGGGCCCTGAAAGCATGAAAATCACTTTAAACATGCTAATTTTAGCTCTAAAACTGATGATCTACCTACAAATGTGAACTGACGTTCAAAAATAAAACATTTGAAAACGGACCATTTTTCACCTTTCTGAAGCATGACGTAATGGGGGGTGTTATCTCTTTTGTCAAAAATCACCTGTTTTTGCTTGAACATTAAATGCCTCCAAATGGTATTTAATTCACTTCCCGGGGTGAAGAAACACTTTTTGAGACCTCAGAGTGAGTAAATTGGCCATTTTCATGCACTTTTAACCATTCCACAAATCTTGTGTTTAGGGCCCCTGGAAACATGAAAATCACTTGAAACATGCTAATTTTAGCTCTAAAACTGATGATCTGCCTACAAATGTGAACTGACGTTCAAAAATAAAACATTTGAAAACGGACCATTTATCACCTTTCTGAAGTATGACGTAATGGGGGGGTGTTGTCTCTTTTGGCAAAATCACCTGTTTTTGCTTGAACATTAAATGCCTCCAAATGGTATTTAATTCACTTCCCGGGCCCCTGAAAGCATGAAAATCACTTTAAACATGTTAATTTCGCTCTAAAACTGATGATCTACCTACAAATGTGAACTGACGTTCAAAAATAAAACATTTGAAAGTGGACCATTTTTCACCTTTCTGAAGCTTGACGTAATGGGGGGGGGTTATCTCTTTTGTCAAAAATCACCTGTTTTTGCTTGAACATTAAATGCCTCCAAATGGTATTTAATTCACTTCCCGGGCCCCTGAAGCATGAAAATCACTTGAAATATGCAAATTTTAGCTCTAAAACTGATGATCTACCTGCAAATGTGAACTGACGTTCAAAAATAAAACATTTGAAAACTGACCATTTTTCACCTTCTGAAGCATGACGTAATGGGGGGCTGTTATCTCTTTAGTCAAAATCACCTGTTTTTGCTTGAACATTAAATGCCTCCAAATGGTATTTAATTCACTTCCCGGGCCCCTGGAAGCATGAAAATCACTTTAAACATGCTAATTTTAGCTCTAAAACTGATGATCTACCTACAAATGTGAACTGACGTTCAAAAATAAAACATTTGAAAACGGACCAATTTTCACCTTTCTGAAGCATGACGTAATGGGGGGGTGTTATCTCTTTTGGCAAAAATCACCTGTTTTTGCTTGAACATTAAATGCCTCCAAATGGTATTTAATTCACTTCCCTGGGTGAAGAAACACTTTTTGAGACCTCAGAGTGAGTAAATTGGCCATTTTCAGCACTTTTAACCATTCCACAAATCTTGTGTTTAGGGCCCCTGGAAGCATGAAAATGACTTTAAACATGCTAATTTTAGCTCTAAAACTGATGATCCACCTACAAATGTGAACTGACGTTCAAAAATAAAACATTTGAAAACGGACCATTTATCACCTTTCTGAAGCATGACGTAATGGGAAGGTGTTATCTCTTTTGGCAAAAATCACCTGTTTTTGCTTGAACATTAAATGCCTCCAAATGGTATTTAATTCACTTCCCGGGGTGAAGAAACACTTTTTGAGACCTCAGAGTGTGTAAATTGGCCACTTTCATGCACTTTTAACCATTCCACAAATCTTGTGTTTAGGGCCCCTGGAAGCATGAAAATCACTTTAAACATGCTAATTTTAGCTCTAAAACTGATGATCTACCTACAAATGTGAACTGACGTTCAAAAATAAAACATTTGACATTTGAAAACGGACCATTTTTCACCTTTCTGAAGCATGACGTAATGGGGGGGGTGTTATCTCTTTTGTCAAAAATCACCTGTTTTTGCTTGAACATTAAATGCCTCCAAATGGTATTTAATTCACTTCCCTGGGTGAAGAAACACTTTTTGAGACCTCAGAGTGAGTAAATTGGCCATTTTCATGCACTTTTAACCATTCCACAAATCTTGTGTTTAGGGCCCCTGAAGCATGAAAATCACTTTAAACATGCTAATTTTAGCTCTAAAACTGATGGTCTACCTACAAATGTGAACTGACGTTCAAAAATAAAACATTTGAAAACTGACCATTTTTCACCTTTCTAAAGCATGACGTAATGGGGGGGGGGGGGTGTTATCTCTTTTGTCAAAAATCACCTGTTTTTGCTTGAACATTAAATGCCTCCTAATGGTATTTAATTCACTTCCTGGGCCCCTGGAAGCATGAAAATCACTTTAAACATGCTAATTTTAGCTCTAAAACTGATGATCTACCTGCAAATGTGAACTGAAGTTCAAAAATAAAACATTTGAAAACGGACCATTTTTCACCTTTCTGAAGCATGACGTAATGGGGGGGTGTTATCTCTTTTGGCAAAAATCACCTGTTTTTGCTTGAACATTAAATGCCTCCAAATGGTATTTAATTCACTTCCCGGGGTGAAGAAACACTTTTTGAGACCTCAGAGTGAGTAAATTGGCCATTTTCATGCACTTTTAACCATTCCACAAATCTTGTGTTTAGGGCCCCTGGAAGCATGAAAATCACTTGAAACATGCTAATTTTAGCTCTAAAACTGATGATCTACCTACAAATGTGAACTGACGTTCAAAAATAAAACATTTGAAAACGGACCATTTTTCACCTTTCTGAAGCATGACGTAATGGGGGGGTGTTATCTCTTTTGTCAAAAATCACCTGTTTTTGCTTGAACATTAAATGCCTCCAAATGGTATTTAATTCACTTCCCGGGGTGAAGAAACACTTTTGGAGATCTCAGAGTGAGTAAATTGGCCATTTTCAATGACTTTTAACCATTCCATAAATCTTGTGTTTAGGGCCCCTGGAAGCATGAAAATCACTTTAAACATGCTAATTTTAGCTCTAAAACTGATGATCTACCTACAAATGTGAACTGACGTTCAAAAATAAAACATTTGAAAACGGACCATTTTTCACCTTTCTGAAGCATGACGTAATGGGGGGGTGTTATCTCTTTTGTCAAAAATCACCTGTTTTTGCTTGAACATTAAATGCCTCCAAATGGTATTTAATTCACTTCCCTGGGTGAAGAAACACTTTTTGAGACCTCAGAGTGAGTAAATTGGCCATTTTCATGCACTTTTAACCATTCCACAAATCTTGTGTTTAGGGCCCCTGAAGCATGAAAATCACTTTAAACATGCTAATTTTAGCTCTAAAACTGATGATCTACCTGCAAATGTGAACTGAAGTTCAAAAATAAAACATTTGAAAACGGACCATTTTTCACCTTTCTGAAGCATGACGTTATGGGGGGGTGTTATCTCTTTTGGCAAAAATCACCTGTTTTTGCTTGAACATTAAATGCCTCCTAATGGTATTTAATTCACTTCCTGGGCCCCTGGAAGCATGAAAATCACTTTAAACATGCTAATTTTAGCTCTAAAACTGATGATCTACCTGCAAATGTGAACTGAAGTTCAAAAATAAAACATTTGAAAACGGACCATTTTTCACCTTTCTGAAGCATGACGTAATGGGGGGGTGTTATCTCTTTTGGCAAAAATCACCTGTTTTTGCTTGAACATTAAATGCCTCCAAATGGTATTTAATTCACTTCCCGGGGTGAAGAAACACTTTTTGAGACCTCAGAGTGAGTAAATTGGCCATTTCATGCACTTTTAACCATTCCACAAATCTTGTGTTTAGGGCCCCTGGAAGCATGAAAATCACTTGAAACATGCTAATTTTAGCTCTAAAACTGATGATCTACCTACAAATGTGAACTGACGTTCAAAAATAAAACATTTGAAAACGGACCATTTTTCACCTTTCTGAAGCATGACGTAATGGGGGGTGTTATCTCTTTTGTCAAAAATCACCTGTTTTTGCTTGAACATTAAATGCCTCCAAATGGTATTTAATTCACTTCCCGGGGTGAAGAAACACTTTTGGAGATCTCAGAGTGAGTAAATTGGCCATTTTCAATGACTTTTAACCATTCCACAAATCTTGTGTTTAGGGCCCCTGGAAGCATGAAAATCACTTTAAACATGCTAATTTTAGCTCTAAAACTGATGATCTACCTACAAATGTGAACTGACGTTCAAAAATAAAACATTTGAAAACGGACCATTTTTCACCTTTCTGAAGCATGACGTAATGGGGGGGTGTTATCTCTTTTGGCAAAAATCACCTGTTTTTGCTTGAACATTAAATGCCTCCAAATGGTATTTAATTCACTTCCCTGGGTGAAGAAACACTTTTTGAGACCTCAGAGTGAGTAAATTGGCCATTTTCATGCACTTTTAACCATTCCACAAATCTTGTGTTTAGGGCCCCTGGAAGCATGAAAATCACTTTAAACATGCTAATTTTAGCTCTAAAACTGATGATCCACCTACAAATGTGAACTGACGTTCAAAAATAAAACATTTGAAAACGGATCATTTATCACCTTTCTGAAGCATGACGTAATGGGGGGGTGTTATCTCTTTTGGCAAAAATCACCTGTTTTTGCTTGAACATTAAATGCCTCCAAATGGTATTTAATTCACTTCCCGGGGGGAAGAAACACTTTTTGAGACCTCAGAGTGAGTAAATTGGCCATTTTCATGCACTTTTAACCATTCCACAAATCTTGTGTTTAGGGCCCCTGAAGCATGAAAATCACTTTAAACATGCTAATTTTAGCTCTAAAACTGATGATCTACCTACAAATGTGAACTGACGTTCAAAAATAAAACATTTGAAAACGGACCATTTTTCACCTTTCTGAAGCATGACGTAATGGGGGGGTGTTATCTCTTTTGGCAAAAATCACCTGTTTTTGCTTGAACATTAAATGCCTCCAAATGGTATTTAATTCACTTCCCGGGGTGAAGAAACACTTTTTGAGACCTCAGAGTGAGTAAATTGGCCATTTTCATGCACTTTTAACCATTCCACAAATCTTGTGTTTAGGGCCCCTGGAAGCATGAAAATCACTTTAAACATGCTAATTTTAGCTCTAAAACTGATGATCTACCTACAAATGTGAACTGACGTTCAAAAATAAAACATTTGAAAACGAACCATTTTTCACCTTTCTGAAGCATGACGTAATGGGGGGGTGTTATCTCTTTTGTCAAAAATCACCTGTTTTTGCTTGAACATTAAATGCCTCCAAATGGTATTTAATTCACTTCCTGGGCCCCTGGAAGCATGAAAATCACTTTAAACATGCTAATTTTAGCTCTAAAACTGATGATCTACCTACAAATGTGAACTGACGTTCAAAAATAAAACATTTGAAAACGGACCATTTTTCACCTTTCTGAAGCATGACGTAATGGGGGGGTGTTATCTCTTTTGGCAAAAATCACCTGTTTTTGCTTGAATATTAAATGCCTCCAAATGGTATTTAATTCACTTCCCGGGGTGAAGAAACACTTTTTGAGACCTCAGAGTGAGTAAATTGGCAATTTTCATGCACTTTTAACCATTCCACAAATCTTGTGTTTAGGGCCCCTGGAAGCATGAAAATCACTTTAAACATGCTAATTTTAGCTCTAAAACTGATGATCTACCTACAAATGTGAACTGACGTTCAAAAATAAAACATTTGAAAGCGGACCATTTTTCACCTTTCTGAAGCATGACGTAATGGGGGGGTGTTATCTCTTTTGTCAAAAATCACCTGTTTTTGCTTGAACATTAAATGCCTCCAAATGGTATTTAATTCACTTCCCGGGCCCCTGGAAGTATGAAAATCACTTTAACCATGCTAATTTTAGCTCTAAAACTGATGATCTACCTACAAATGTGAACTGACGTTCAAAAATAAAACATTTGAAAACGGACCATTTATCACCTTTCTGAAGCATGACGTAATGGGGGGGTGTTATCTCTTTTGTCAAAAATCACCTGTTTTTGCTTGAACATTAAATGCCTCCAAATGGTATTTAATTCACTTCCCTGGGTGAAGAAACACTTTTTGAGACCTCAGAGTGAGTAAATTGGCCATTTTCATGCACTTTTAACCATTCCACAAATCTTGTGTTTAGGGCCCCTGAAGCATGAAAATCACTTTAAACATGCTAATTTCAGCTCTAAAACTGATGATCTACCTACAAATGTGAACTGACGTTCAAAAATAAAACATTTGAAAACTGACCATTTTTCACCTTTCTAAAGCATGACGTAATGGGGGGGGTGTTATCTCTTTTGTCAAAAATCAACTGTTTTTGCTTGAACATTAAATGCCTCCTAATAGTATTTAATTCACTTCCTGGGCCCCTGGAAGCATGAAAATCACTTTAAACATGCTAATTTTAGCTCTAAAACTGATGATCTACCTACAAATGTGAACTGAAGTTCAAAAATAAAACATTTGAAAACGGACCATTTTTCACCTTTCTGAAGCATGACGTAATGGGGGGGTGTTATCTCTTTTGGCAAAAATCACCTGTTTTTGCTTGAACATTAAATGCCTCCAAATGGTATTTAATTCACTTCCCGGGGTGAAGAAACACTTTTTGAGACCTCAGAGTGAGTAAATTGGCCATTTTCATGCACTTTTAACCATTCCACAAATTTTGTGTTTAGGGCCCCTGGAAGCATGAAAATCATTTTAAATATGCTAATTTTACCTCTAAAACTGATGATCTACCTACAAATGTGAACTGACGTTCAAAAATAAAACATTTGAAAGCGGACCATTTTTCACCTTTCTGAAGCATGACGTAATGGGGGGGTGTTATCTCTTTTGTCAAAAATCACCTGTTTTTGCTTGAACATTAAATGCCTCCAAATGGTATTTAATTCACTTCCCGGGCCCCTGGAAGCATGAAAATCACGTTAAACATGCTAATTTTAGCTCTAAAACTGATGATCTACCTACAAATGTGAACTGACGTTCAAAAATAAAACATTTGAAAATGGACCATTTATCACCTTTCTGAAGCATGACGTAATGGGGGTGTTATCTCTTTTGGCAAAAATCACCTATTTTTGCTTGAACATTAAATGCCTCCAAATGGTATTTAATTCACTTCCCGGGGTGAAGAAACACTTTTTGAGACCTCAGAGTGAGTAAATTGGCCATTTTCATGCACTTTTAACCATTCTACAAATCTTGTGTTTAGGGCCCCTGGAAGCATGAAAATCACTTGAAACATGCAAATTTTAGCTCTAAAACTGATGATCCACCTACAAATGTGAACTGACGTTCAAAAATAAAACATTTGAAAACAGATCATTTATCACCTTTCTGAAGCATGACGTAATGGGGGGGTGTTATCTCGTTTGTCAAAAATCACCTGTTTTTGCTTGAACATTAAATGCCTCCAAATGGTATTTAATTCACTTCCTGGGCCCCTGGAAGCATGAAAATCACTTTAAACATGCTAATTTTAGCTCTAAAACTGATGATCTACCTACAAATGTGAACTGAAGTTCAAAAATAAAACATTTGAAAACGGACCATTTTTCACCTTTCTGAAGCATGACGTAATGGGGGGTGTTATCTCTTTTGTCAAAAATCACCTGTTTTTGCTTGAACATTAAATGCCTCCAAATGGTATTTAATTCACTTCCCGGGGTGAAGAAACACTTTTTGAGACCTCAGAGTGAGTAAATTGGCCATTTTCAATGACTTTTAACCATTCCACAAATCTTGTGTTTAGGGCCCCTGGAAGCAGGAAAATCACTTTAAACATGCTAATTTTAGCTCTAAAACTGATGATCTACCTACAAATGTGAACTGACGTTCAAAAATAAAACATTTGAAAACGGACCATTTTTCACCTTTCTGAAGCATGACGTAATGGGGGGGTGTTATCTCTTTTGGCAAAAATCACCTGTTTTTGCTTGAACATTAAATGCCTCCAAATGGTATTTAATTCACTTCCCGGGGTGAAGAAACACTTTTTGAGACCTCAGAGTGAGTAAATTGGCCATTTTCATGCACTTTTAACCATTCCACAAATCTTGTGTTTAGGGCCCCTGGAAGCATGAAAATCACTTTAAACATGCTAATTTTAGCTCTAAAACTGATGATCTACCTACAAATGTGAACTGACGTTCAAAAATAAAACATTTGAAAGCGGACCATTTTTCACCTTTCTGAAGCATGACGTAATGGGGGGGTGTTATCTCTTTTGTCAAAAATCACCTGTTTTTGCTTGAACATTAAATGCCTCCAAATGGTATTTAATTCACTTCCCGGGCCCCTGGAAGTATGAAAATCACTTTAACCATGCTAATTTTAGCTCTAAAACTGATGATCTACCTACAAATGTGAACTGACGTTCAAAAATAAAACATTTGAAAACGGACCATTTATCACCTTTCTGAAGCATGACGTAATGGGGGGGTGTTATCTCTTTTGTCAAAAATCACCTGTTTTTGCTTGAACATTAAATGCCTCCAAATGGTATTTAATTCACTTCCCTGGGTGAAGAAACACTTTTTGAGACCTCAGAGTGAGTAAATTGGCCATTTTCATGCACTTTTAACCATTCCACAAATCTTGTGTTTAGGGCCCCTGAAGCATGAAAATCACTTTAAACATGCTAATTTTAGCTCTAAAACTGATGATCTACCTACAAATGTGAACTGACGTTCAAAAATAAAACATTTGAAAACTGACCATTTTTCACCTTTCTAAAGCATGACGTAATGGGGGGGGTGTTATCTCTTTTGTCAAAAATCACCTGTTTTTGCTTGAACATTAAATGCCTCCTAATGGTATTTAATTCACTTCCTGGGCCCCTGGAAGCATGAAAATCACTTTAAACATGCTAATTTTAGCTCTAAAACTGATGATCTACCTACAAATGTGAACTGAAGTTCAAAAATAAAACATTTGAAAACGGACCATTTTTCACCTTTCTGAAGCATGACGTAATGGGGGGGTGTTATCTCTTTTGGCAAAAATCACCTGTTTTTGCTTGAACATTAAATGCCTCCAAATGGTATTTAATTCACTTCCCGGGGTGAAGAAACACTTTTTGAGACCTCAGAGTGAGTAAATTGGCCATTTTCATGCACTTTTAACCATTCCACAAATCTTGTGTTTAGGGCCCCTGGAAGCATGAAAATCATTTTAAATATGCTAATTTTACCTCTAAAACTGATGATCTACCTACAAATGTGAACTGACGTTCAAAAATAAAACATTTGAAAGCGGACCATTTTTCACCTTTCTGAAGCATGACGTAATGGGGGGGTGTTATCTCTTTTGTCAAAAATCACCTGTTTTTGCTTCAACATTAAATGCCTCCAAATGGTATTTAATTCACTTCCCGGGCCCCTGGAAGCATGAAAATCACTTTAAACATGCTAATTTTAGCTCTAAAACTGATGATCTACCTACAAATGTGAACTGACGTTCAAAAATAAAACATTTGAAAACGGACCATTTATCACCTTTCTGAAGCATGACGTAATGGGGGGGTGTTATCTCTTTTGGCAAAAATCATCTATTTTTGCTTGAACAATAAATGCCTCCAAATGGTATTTAATTCACTTCCCGGGGTGAAGAAACACTTTTTGAGACCTCAGAGTGAGTAAATTGGCCATTTTCATGCACTTTTAACCATTCCACAAATCTTGTGTTTAGGGCCCCTGGAAGCATGAAAATCACTTGAAACATGCTAATTTTAGCTCTAAAACTGATGATCTACCTACAAATGTGAACTGACGTTCAAAAATAAAACATTTGAAAACGGACCATTTTTCACCTTTCTGAAGCATGACGTAATGGGGGGGTGTTATCTCTTTTGTCAAAAATCACCTGTTTTTGCTTGAACATTAAATGCCTCCAAATGGTATTTAATTCACTTCCCGGGGTGAATAAACACTTTTGGAGATCTCAGAGTGAGTAAATTGGCCATTTTCAATGACTTTTAACCATTCCACAAATCTTGTGTTTAGGGCCCCTGGAAGCATGAAAATCACTTTAAACATGCTAATTTTAGCTCTAAAACTGATGATCTACCTACAAATGTGAACTGACGTCAAAAATAAAACATTTAAAAACGGACCATTTTTCACCTTTCTGAAGCATGACGTAATGGGGGGGTGTTATCTCTTTTGGCAAAAATCACCTGTTTTTGCTTGAACATTAAATGCCTCCAAATGGTATTTAATTCACTTCCCGGGGTGAAGAAACACTTTTTGAGACCTCAGAGTGAGTAAATTGGCCATTTTCATGCACTTTTAACCATTCCACAAATCTTGTGTTTAGGGCCCCTGGAAGCATGAAAATCACTTTAAACATGCTAATTTTAGCTCTAAAACTTATGATCCACCTACAAATGTGAACTGATGTTCAAAAATAAAACATTTGAAAACAGATCATTTATCACCTTTCTGAAGCATGACGTAATGGGGGGTGTTATCTCTTTTGGAAAAAATCACCTGTTTTTGCTTGAACATTAAATGCCTCCAAATGGTATTTAATTCACTTCCCGGGGTGAAGAAACAGTTTTTGAGACCTCAGAGTGAGTAAATTGGCCATTTTCATGCACTTTTAACCATTCCGCAAATCTTATGTTTAGGGCCCCTGAAGCATGAAAATCACTTTAAACATGCAAATTTTAGCTCTAAAACTGATGATCTACCTACAAATGTGAACTGACGTTCAAAAATAAAACATTTGAAAACTGACCATTTTTCACCTTTCTGAAGCATGACGTAATGGGGGGGTGTTATCTCTTTTGTCAAAAATCACCTGTTTTTGCTTGAACATTAAATGCCTCCAAATGGTATTTAATTCATTTCCTGGGCCCCTGGAAGCATGACAATCACTTTAAACATGCTAATTTTAGCTCTAAAACTGATGATCTACCTACAAATGTGAACTGAAGTTCAAAAATAAAACATTTGAAAACGGACCATTTTTCACCTTTCTGAAGCATGACGTAATGGGGGGGTGTTATCTCTTTTGGCAAAAATCACCTGTTTTTGCTTGAACATTAAATGCCTCCAAATGGTATTTAATTCACTTCCCGGGGTGAAGAAACACTTTTTGAGACCTCAGAGTGAGTAAATTGGCCATTTTCATGCACTTTTAACCATTCTACAAATCTTGTGTTTAGGGCCCCTGGAAGCATGAAAATCACTTGAAACATGCAAATTTTAGCTCTAAAACTGATGATCCACCTACAAATGTGAACTGACGTTCAAAAATAAAACATTTGAAAACAGATCATTTATCACCTTTCTGAAGCATGACGTAATGGGGGGGTGTTATCTCGTTTGTCAAAAATCACCTGTTTTTGCTTGAACATTAAATGCCTCCAAATGGTATTTAATTCACTTCCTGGGCCCCTGGAAGCATGAAAATCACTTTAAACATGCTAATTTTAGCTCTAAAACTGATGATCTACCTACAAATGTGAACTGAAGTTCAAAAATAAAACATTTGAAAACGGACCATTTTTCACCTTTCTGAAGCATGACGTAATGGGGGGTGTTATCTCTTTTGTCAAAAATCACCTGTTTTTGCTTGAACATTAAATGCCTCCAAATGGTATTTAATTCACTTCCCGGGGTGAAGAAACACTTTTTGAGACCTCAGAGTGAGTAAATTGGCCATTTTCAATGACTTTTAACCATTCCACAAATCTTGTGTTTAGGGCCCCTGGAAGCAGGAAAATCACTTTAAACATGCTAATTTTAGCTCTAAAACTGATGATCTACCTACAAATGTGAACTGACGTTCAAAAATAAAACATTTGAAAACGGACCATTTTTCACCTTTCTGAAGCATGACGTAATGGGGGGGTGTTATCTCTTTTGGCAAAAATCACCTGTTTTTGCTTGAACATTAAATGCCTCCAAATGGTATTTAATTCACTTCCCGGGGTGAAGAAACACTTTTTGAGACCTCAGAGTGAGTAAATTGGCCATTTTCATGCACTTTTAACCATTCCACAAATCTTGTGTTTAGGGCCCCTGGAAGCATGAAAATCACTTTAAACATGCTAATTTTAGCTCTAAAACTGATGATCTACCTACAAATGTGAACTGACGTTCAAAAATAAAACATTTGAAAGCGGACCATTTTTCACCTTTCTGAAGCATGACGTAATGGGGGGGTGTTATCTCTTTTGTCAAAAATCACCTGTTTTTGCTTGAACATTAAATGCCTCCAAATGGTATTTAATTCACTTCCCGGGCCCCTGGAAGTATGAAAATCACTTTAACCATGCTAATTTTAGCTCTAAAACTGATGATCTACCTACAAATGTGAACTGACGTTCAAAAATAAAACATTTGAAAACGGACCATTTATCACCTTTCTGAAGCATGACGTAATGGGGGGGTGTTATCTCTTTTGTCAAAAATCACCTGTTTTTGCTTGAACATTAAATGCCTCCAAATGGTATTTAATTCACTTCCCTGGGTGAAGAAACACTTTTTGAGACCTCAGAGTGAGTAAATTGGCCATTTTCATGCACTTTTAACCATTCCACAAATCTTGTGTTTAGGGCCCCTGAAGCATGAAAATCACTTTAAACATGCTAATTTTAGCTCTAAAACTGATGATCTACCTACAAATGTGAACTGACGTTCAAAAATAAAACATTTGAAAACTGACCATTTTTCACCTTTCTAAAGCATGACGTAATGGGGGGGGTGTTATCTCTTTTGTCAAAAATCACCTGTTTTTGCTTGAACATTAAATGCCTCCTAATGGTATTTAATTCACTTCCTGGGCCCCTGGAAGCATGAAAATCACTTTAAACATGCTAATTTTAGCTCTAAAACTGATGATCTACCTACAAATGTGAACTGAAGTTCAAAAATAAAACATTTGAAAACGGACCATTTTTCACCTTTCTGAAGCATGACGTAATGGGGGGGTGTTATCTCTTTTGGCAAAAATCACCTGTTTTTGCTTGAACATTAAATGCCTCCAAATGGTATTTAATTCACTTCCCGGGGTGAAGAAACACTTTTTGAGACCTCAGAGTGAGTAAATTGGCCATTTTCATGCACTTTTAACCATTCCACAAATCTTGTGTTTAGGGCCCCTGGAAGCATGAAAATCATTTTAAATATGCTAATTTTACCTCTAAAACTGATGATCTACCTACAAATGTGAACTGACGTTCAAAAATAAAACATTTGAAAGCGGACCATTTTTCACCTTTCTGAAGCATGACGTAATGGGGGGGTGTTATCTCTTTTGTCAAAAATCACCTGTTTTTGCTTCAACATTAAATGCCTCCAAATGGTATTTAATTCACTTCCCGGGCCCCTGGAAGCATGAAAATCACTTTAAACATGCTAATTTTAGCTCTAAAACTGATGATCTACCTACAAATGTGAACTGACGTTCAAAAATAAAACATTTGAAAACGGACCATTTATCACCTTTCTGAAGCATGACGTAATGGGGGGGTGTTATCTCTTTTGGCAAAAATCATCTATTTTTGCTTGAACAATAAATGCCTCCAAATGGTATTTAATTCACTTCCCGGGGTGAAGAAACACTTTTTGAGACCTCAGAGTGAGTAAATTGGCCATTTTCATGCACTTTTAACCATTCCACAAATCTTGTGTTTAGGGCCCCTGGAAGCATGAAAATCACTTGAAACATGCTAATTTTAGCTCTAAAACTGATGATCTACCTACAAATGTGAACTGACGTTCAAAAATAAAACATTTGAAAACGGACCATTTTTCACCTTTCTGAAGCATGACGTAATGGGGGGGTGTTATCTCTTTTGTCAAAAATCACCTGTTTTTGCTTGAACATTAAATGCCTCCAAATGGTATTTAATTCACTTCCCGGGGTGAATAAACACTTTTGGAGATCTCAGAGTGAGTAAATTGGCCATTTTCAATGACTTTTAACCATTCCACAAATCTTGTGTTTAGGGCCCCTGGAAGCATGAAAATCACTTTAAACATGCTAATTTTAGCTCTAAAACTGATGATCTACCTACAAATGTGAACTGACGTCAAAAATAAAACATTTAAAAACGGACCATTTTTCACCTTTCTGAAGCATGACGTAATGGGGGGGTGTTATCTCTTTTGGCAAAAATCACCTGTTTTTGCTTGAACATTAAATGCCTCCAAATGGTATTTAATTCACTTCCCGGGGTGAAGAAACACTTTTTGAGACCTCAGAGTGAGTAAATTGGCCATTTTCATGCACTTTTAACCATTCCACAAATCTTGTGTTTAGGGCCCCTGGAAGCATGAAAATCACTTTAAACATGCTAATTTTAGCTCTAAAACTTATGATCCACCTACAAATGTGAACTGATGTTCAAAAATAAAACATTTGAAAACAGATCATTTATCACCTTTCTGAAGCATGACGTAATGGGGGGTGTTATCTCTTTTGGAAAAAATCACCTGTTTTTGCTTGAACATTAAATGCCTCCAAATGGTATTTAATTCACTTCCCGGGGTGAAGAAACAGTTTTTGAGACCTCAGAGTGAGTAAATTGGCCATTTTCATGCACTTTTAACCATTCCGCAAATCTTATGTTTAGGGCCCCTGAAGCATGAAAATCACTTTAAACATGCAAATTTTAGCTCTAAAACTGATGATCTACCTACAAATGTGAACTGACGTTCAAAAATAAAACATTTGAAAACTGACCATTTTTCACCTTTCTGAAGCATGACGTAATGGGGGGGTGTTATCTCTTTTGTCAAAAATCACCTGTTTTTGCTTGAACATTAAATGCCTCCAAATGGTATTTAATTCATTTCCTGGGCCCCTGGAAGCATGACAATCACTTTAAACATGCTAATTTTAGCTCTAAAACTGATGATCTACCTACAAATGTGAACTGAAGTTCAAAAATAAAACATTTGAAAACGGACCATTTTTCACCTTTCTGAAGCATGACGTAATGGGGGGGTGTTATCTCTTTTGGCAAAAATCACCTGTTTTTGCTTGAATATTAAATGCCTCCAAATGGTATTTAATTCACTTCCCGGGGTGAAGAAACACTTTTTGAGACCTCAGAGTGAGTAAATTGGCAATTTTCATGCACTTTTAACCATTCCACAAATCTTGTGTTTAGGGCCCCTGGAAGCATGAAAATCACTTTAAACATGCTAATTTTAGTTCTAAAACTGATGATATACCTACAAATGTGAACTGACGTTCAAAAATAAAACATTTGAAAGCGGACCATTTTTCACCTTTCTGAAGCATGACGTAATGGGGGGGTGTTATCTCTTTTGTCAAAAATCACCTGTTTTTGATTGAACATTAAATGCCTCCAAATGGTATTTAATTCACTTCCCGGGCCCCTGAAAGCATGAAAATCACTTTAAACATGCTAATTTTAGCTCTCAAACTGATGATCTACCTACAAATATGAACTGACGTTCAAAAATAAAACATTTGAAAACGGACCATTTTTCACCTTTCTGAAGCATGACGTAATGGGGGGGTGTTATCTCTTTTGGCAAAAATCACCTGTTTTTGCTTGAACATTAAATGCCTCCAAATGGTATTTAATTCACTTCCCGGGGTGAAGAAACACTTTTTGAGACCTCAGAGTGAGTAAATTGGCCATTTTCATGCACTTTTAACCATTCCACAAATCTTGTGTTTAGGGCCCCTGGAAGCATGAAAATCACTTGAAACATGCTAATTTTAGCTCTAAAACTGATGATCTACCTACAAATGTGAACTGACGTTCAAAAATAAAACATTTGAAAACAAACCATTTATCACCTTTCTGAAGCATGACGTAATGGGGGGGTGTATTCTCTTTTGTCAAAAATCACCTGTTTTTGCTTGAACATTAAATGCCTCCAAATGGTATATAATTCACTTCCCGGGCCCCTGAAAGCATGAAAATCACTTTAAACATGTTAATTTTCGCTCTAAAACTGATGATCTACCTACAAATGTGAACTGACGTTCAAAAATAAAACATTTGAAAGCGGACCATTTTTCACCTTTCTGAAGCATGACGTAATGGGGGGGTGTTATCTCTTTTGTCAAAAATCACCTGTTTTTGCTTGAACATTAAATGCCTCCAAATGGTATTTAATTCACTTCCCGGGCCCCTGGAAGCATGAAAATCACTTTAAACATGCTAATTTTAGCTCTAAAACTGATGATCTACCTACAAATGTGAACTGACGTTCAAAAATAAAACATTTGAAAACGGACCATTTTTCACCTTCCGGAAGCATGACGTAATGGGGGGGTGTTATCTCTTTTGTCAAAAATCACCTGTTTTTGCTTGAACATTAAATGCCTCCAAATGGTATTTGATTCACTTCCCGGGCCCCTGGAAGCATGAAAATCACTTTAAACATGCTAATTTTAGCTCTAAAACTGATGATCTACCTACAAATGTGAACTGACGTTCAAAAATAAAACATTTGAAAACGGACCATATATCACCTTTCTGAAGCATGACGTAATGGGGGGGTGTTATCTCTTTTGGCAAAAATCACCTGTTTTTGCTTGAACATTAAATGCCTCCAACTGGTATTTAATTCACTTCCCGGGGTGAAGAAGCACTTTTTGAGACCTTAGAGTGAGTACATTGGCCATTTTCATGCACTTTTAACCATTCCACAAATCTTGTGTTTAGGGCCCCTGGAAGCATGAAAATCAATTTAAACATGCTAATTTTAGCTCTAAAACTGATGATCCACCTACAAATGTGAACTGACGTTCAAAAATAAAACATTTGAAAACGGACCATTTATCACCTTTCTGAAGCATGACGTAATGGGGGGGGGTGTTATCTCTTTTGGCAAAAATCACCTGTTTTTGCTTGAACATTAAATGCCTTCAAATGGTATTTAATTCACTTCCCGGGGTGAAGAAACACTTTTTGAGACCTCAGAGTGAGTAAATTGGCCATTTTCATGCACTTTTAACCATTCCACAAATCTTGTGTTTAGGGCCCCTGGAAGCATGAAAATCACTTTAAACATGCTAATTTTAGCTCTAAATCTGATGATCCACCTACAAATGTGAACTGACGTTCAAAAATAAAACATTTGAAAACGGACCATTTATCACCTTTCTGAAGCATGACGTAATGGGGGGTGTTATCTCTTTTGGCAAAAATCACCTGTTTTTGCTTGAACATTAAATGCCTCCAAATGGTATTTAATTCACTTCCCGTGCCCCTGGAAGCATGAAAATCACTTTAAAAATGCTAATTTTAGCTCTAAAACTGATGATCTACCTACAAATGTGAACTGACGTTCAAAAATAAAACATTTGAAAACTGACCATTTATCACCTTTCTGAAGCATGACGTAAGGGGGGGGTGTTATCTCTTTTGTCAAAAATCACCTGTTTTTGCTTGAACATTAAATGCCTCCAAATGGTATTTAATTCACTTCCCGGGCCCCTGAAAGCATGAAAATCACTTTAAACATGCTAATTTTAGCTCTAAAACTGATGATCTACCTACAAATGTGAACTGACGATCAAAAATAAAACATTTGAAAACGGACCATTTTTCACCTTTCTGACGCATGACGTAATGGGGGGGTGTTATCTCTTTTGGCAAAAATCACCTGTTTTTGCTTGAACATTAAATGCCTCCAAATGGTATTTAATTCACTTCCCGGGGTGAAGAAACACTTTTTGAGACCTCAGAGTGAGTAAATTGGCCATTTTCATGCACTTTTAACCATTCCACAAATCTTGTGTTTAGGGCCCCTGGAAGCATGAAAATCACTTGAAACATGCTAATTTTAGCTCTAAAACTGATGATCTACCTACAAATGTGAACTGACGTTCAAAAATAAAACATTTGAAAACAAACCATTTATCACCTTTCTGAAGCATGACGTAATGGGGGGGTGTTATCTCTTTTGTCAAAAATCACCTGTTTTTGCTTGAACATTAAATGCCTCCAAATGGTATTTAATTCACTTCCCGGGCCCCTGAAAGCATGAAAATCACTTTAAACATGTTAATTTTCGCTCTAAAACTGATGATCTACCTACAAATGTGAACTGACGTTCAAAAATAAAACATTTGAAAGCGGACCATTTTTCACCTTTCTGAAGCATGACGTAATGGGGGGGTGTTATCTCTTTTGTCAAAAATCACCTGTTTTTGCTTGAACATTAAATGCCTCCAAATGGTATTTAATTCACTTCCCGGGCCCCTGGAAGCATGAAAATCACTTTAAACATGCTAATTTTAGCTCTAAAACTGATGATCTACCTACAAATGTGAACTGACGTTCAAAAATAAAACATTTGAAAACGGACCATTTTTCACCTTCCGGAAGCATGACGTAATGGGGGGGTGTTATCTCTTTTGTCAAAAATCACCTGTTTTTGCTTGAACATTAAATGCCTCCAAATGGTATTTGATTCACTTCCCGGGCCCCTGGAAGCATGAAAATCCCTTCAAACATGCTAATTTTAGCTCTAAAACTGATGATCTACCTACAAATGTGAACTGACGTTCAAAAATAAAACATTTGAAAACGGACCATTTATCACCTTTCTGAAGCATGACGTAATGGGGGGGTGTTATCTCTTTTGGCAAAAATCGCCTGTTTTTGCTTGAACATTAAATGCCTCCAACTGGTATTTAATTCACTTCCCGGGGTGAAGAAGCACTTTTTGAGACCTTAGAGTGAGTACATTGGCCATTTTCATGCACTTTTAACCATTCCTCAAATCTTGTGTTTAGGGCCCCTGGAAGCATGAAAATCAATTTAAACATGCTAATTTTAGCTCTAAAACTGATGATCCACCTACAAATGTGAACTGACGTTCAAAAATAAAACATTTGAAAACGGACCATTTATCACCTTTCTGAAGCATGACGTAATGGGGGGGGTGTTATCTCTTTTGGCAAAAATCACCTGTTTTTGCTTGAACATTAAATGCCTCCAACTGGTATTTAATTCACTTCCCGGGGTGAAGAAGCACTTTTTGAGACCTCAGAGTGAGTACATTGGCCATTTTCATGCACTTTTAACCATTCCACAAATCTTGTGTTTAGGGCCCCTGGAAGCATGAAAATCACTTTAAATATGCACATTTTAGCTCTAAAACTGATGATCTACCTGCAAATGTGAACTGACGTTCAAAAATAAAACATTTGAAAGCGGACCATTTTTCACCTTTCTGAACCATGACGTAATGGAGGGGTGTTATCTCTTTTGTCAAAAATCACCTGTTTTTGCTTGAACATTAAATGCCTCCAAATGGTATTTAATTCACTTCCCGTGCCCCTGGAAGCATGAAAATCACTTTAAAAATGCAAATTTTAGCTCTAAAACTGATGATCTACCTACAAATGTGAACTGACGTTCAAAAATAAAACATTTGAAAACTGACCATTTATCACCTTTCTGAAGCATGACGTAATGGGGGGGTGTTATCTCTTTTGTCAAAAATCACCTGTTTTTGCTTGAACATTAAATGCCTCCAAATGGTATTTAATTCACTTCCCGGGGTGAAGAAACACTTTTTGAGACCTCAGAGTGAGTAAATTGGCCATTTTCATGCACTTTTAACCATTCCACAAATCTTGTGTTTAGGGCCCCTGGAAGCATGAAAATCACTTTAAACATGCTAATTTTAGCTCTAAAACTGATGATCTACCTACAAATGTGAACTGACGTTCAAAAATAAAACATTTGAAAGCGGAGCATTTTTCACCTTTCTGAAGCATGACGTAATGGGGGGGTGTTATCTCTTTTGGCAAAAATCACCTGTTTTTTGCTTGAACATTAAATGCCTCCAAATGGTATTTAATTCACTTCCCGGGGTGAAGAAACACTTTTTGAGACCTCAGAGTGAGTAAATTGGCCATTTTCATGCACTTTTAACCATTCCACAAATCTTGTGTTTAGGGCCCCTGGAAGCATGAAAATCACTTTAAACATGCTAATTTTAGCTCTAAAACTGATGATCCACCTACAAATGTGAACTGACGTTCAAAAATAAAACATTTGAAAATGGACCATTTTTCACCTTTCTGAAGCATGACGTAATGGGGGGGTGTTATCTCTTTTGTCAAAAATCACCTGTTTTTGCTTGAAAATGTAATGCCTCCAAATGGTATTTAATTCTCTTCCTGGGCCCCTGGAAGCATGAAAATCACTTTAAACATGCTAATTTTAGCTCTAAAACTGATGATCTACCTACAAATGTGAACTGACGTTCAAAAATAAAACATTTGAAAACGGACCATTTTTCACCTTTCTGAAGCATGGCGTAATGGGGGGGTGTATTCTCTTTTGTCAAAAATCTCCTGTTTTTGCTGGAACATTAAATGCCTCCAAATGGTATTTAATTCACTTCCCGGGCCCCTGGAAGCATGAAAATCACTTTAAAAATGCTAATTTTAGCTCTAAAACTGATGATCTACCTACAAATGTGAACTGACGTTCAAAACTAAAACATTTGAAAATTGACCATTTTTCACCTTTCTGAAGCATGACGTAATGGGGGGGTGTTATCTCTTTTGTCAAAAATCACCTGTTTTTGCTTGAACATTAAATGCCTCCAACTGGTATTTAATTCACTTCCCGGGGTGAAGAAGCACTTTTTGAGACCTTAGAGTGAGTACATTGGCCATTTTCATGCACTTTTAACCATTCCTCAAATCTTGTGTTTAGGGCCCCTGGAAGCATGAAAATCAATTTAAACATGCTAATTTTAGCTCTAAAACTGATGATCCACCTACAAATGTGAACTGACGTTCAAAAATAAAACATTTGAAAACGGACCATTTATCACCTTTCTGAAGCATGATGTAATGGGGGGGGTGTTATCTCTTTTGGCAAAAATCACCTGTTTTTGCTTGAACATTAAATGCCTCCAACTGGTATTTAATTCACTTCCCGGGGTGAAGAAGCACTTTTTGAGACCTCAGAGTGAGTACATTGGCCATTTTCATGCACTTTTAACCATTCCACAAATCTTGTGTTTAGGGCCCCTGGAAGCATGAAAATCACTTTAAATATGCACATTTTAGCTCTAAAACTGATGATCTACCTGCAAATGTGAACTGACGTTCAAAAATAAAACATTTGAAAGCGGACCATTTTTCACCTTTCTGAACCATGACGTAATGGAGGGGTGTTATCTCTTTTGTCAAAAATCACCTGTTTTTGCTTGAACATTAAATGCCTCCAAATGGTATTTAATTCACTTCCCGTGCCCCTGGAAGCATGAAAATCACTTTAAAAATGCAAATTTTAGCTCTAAAACTGATGATCTACCTACAAATGTGAACTGACGTTCAAAAATAAAACATTTGAAAACTGACCATTTATCACCTTTCTGAAGCATGACGTAATGGGGGGGTGTTATCTCTTTTGTCAAAAATCACCTGTTTTTGCTTGAACATTAAATGCCTCCAAATGGTATTTAATTCACTTCCCGGGCCCCTGAAAGCATGAAAATCACTTTAAACATGCTAATTTTAGCTCTAAAACTGATGATCTACCTACAAATGTGAACTGACGTTCAAAAATAAAACATTTGAAAACGGACCATTTTTCACCTTTCTGACGCATGACGTAATGGGGGGGTGTTATCTCTTTTGTCAAAAATCACCTGTTTTTGCTTGAACATTAAATGCCTCCAAATGGTATTTAATTCACTTCCCGGGGTGAAGAAACACTTTTTGAGACCTCAGAGTGAGTAAATTGGCCATTTTCATGCACTTTTAACCATTCCACAAATCTTGTGTTTAGGGCCCCTGGAAGCATGAAAATCACTTTAAACATGCTAATTTTAGCTCTAAAACTGATGATCTACCTACAAATGTGAACTGACGTTCAAAAATAAAACATTTGAAAGCGGAGCATTTTTCACCTTTCTGAAGCATGACGTAATGGGGGGGTGTTATCTCTTTTGGCAAAAATCACCTGTTTTTTGCTTGAACATTAAATGCCTCCAAATGGTATTTAATTCACTTCCCGGGGTGAAGAAACACTTTTTGAGACCTCAGAGTGAGTAAATTGGCCATTTTCATGCACTTTTAACCATTCCACAAATCTTGTGTTTAGGGCCCCTGGAAGCATGAAAATCACTTTAAACATGCTAATTTTAGCTCTAAAACTGATGATCCACCTACAAATGTGAACTGACGTTCAAAAATAAAACATTTGAAAATGGACCATTTTTCACCTTTCTGAAGCATGACGTAATGGGGGGGTGTTATCTCTTTTGTCAAAAATCACCTGTTTTTGCTTGAAAATTTAATGCCTCCAAATGGTATTTAATTCTCTTCCTGGGCCCCTGGAAGCATGAAAATCACTTTAAACATGCTAATTTTAGCTCTAAAACTGATGATCTACCTACAAATGTGAACTGACGTTCAAAAATAAAACATTTGAAAACGGACCATTTTTCACCTTTCTGAAGCATGGCGTAATGGGGGGGTGTATTCTCTTTTGTCAAAAATCTCCTGTTTTTGCTGGAACATTAAATGCCTCCAAATGGTATTTAATTCACTTCCCGGGCCCCTGGAAGCATGAAAATCACTTTAAAAATGCTAATTTTAGCTCTAAAACTGATGATCTACCTACAAATGTGAACTGACGTTCAAAACTAAAACATTTGAAAATTGACAATTTTTCACCTTTCTGAAGCATGACGTAATGGGGGGGTGTTATCTCTTTTGTCAAAAATCACCTGTTTTTGCTTGAACATTAAATGCCTCCAAATGGTATTGAATTACCTTCCCGGGGTGAAGAAACACTTTTTGAGACCTCAGAGTGAGTAAATTGGCCATTTTCAATGACTTTTAACCATTCCACAAATCTTGTGTTTAGGGCCCCTGGAAGCATGAAAATCACTTTAAACATGCTAATTTTAGCTCTAAAACTGATGATCTACCTACAAATGTGAACTGACGTTCAAAAATAAAACATTTGAAAACGGACCATTTTTCACCTTTCTGAAGCATGACGTAATGGGGGGGGGTGTTATCTCTTTTGGCAAAAATCGCCTGTTTTTGCTTGAACATTAAATGCCTCCAACTGGTATTTAATTCACTTCCCGGGGTGAAGAAGCACTTTTTGAGACCTCAGAGTGAGTACATTGGCCATTTTCATGCACTTTTAACCATTGCACAAATCTTGTGTTTAGGGCCCCTGGAAGCATGAAAATCACTTTAAATAGGCACATTTTAGCTCTAAAACTGATGATCTACCTGCAAATGTGAACTGACGTTCAAAAATAAAACATTTGAAAGCGGACCATTTTTCACCTTTCTGAACCATGACGTAATGGAGGGGTGTTATCTCTTTTGTCAAAAATCACCTGTTTTTGCTTGAACATTAAATGCCTCCAAATGGTATTTAATTCACTTCCCGTGCCCCTGGAAGCATGAAAATCACTTTAAAAATGCTAATTTTAGCTCTAAAACTGATGATCTACCTACAAATGTGAACTGACGTTCAAAAATAAAACATTTGAAAACGGACCATTTTTCACCTTTCTGAAGCATGACGTAATGGGGGGTGTTATCTCTTTTGGCAAAAATGACCTGTTTTTGCTTGAACATTAAATGCCTCCAAATGGTATTTAATTCACTTCCCGGGGTGAAGAAACACTTTTTGAGACCTCAGAGTGAGTAAATTGGCAATTTTCATGCACTTTTAACCATTCCACAAATCTTGTGTTTAGGGCCCCTGGAAGCATGAAAATCACTTTAAACATGCTCATTTTAGCTCTAATACTGATGAACTACCTACAAATGTGAACTGACGTTCAAAAATAAAACATTTGAAAGCGGACCATTTTTCACCTTTCTGAAGCATGACGTAATGGGGGGGTGTTATCTCTTTTGTCAAAAATCACCTGTTTTTGCTTGAACATTAAATGCCTCCAAATAGTATTTAATTCACTTCCCGGGCCCCTGGAAGCATGAAAATCACTTTAAACATGCTAATTTTAGCTCTAAAACTGATGATCTACCTACAAATGTGAACTGACGTTCAAAAATAAAACATTTGAAAACGGACCATTTTTCACCTTCCGGAAGCATGACGTAATGGGGGGGTGTTATCTCTTTTGTCAAAAATCACCTGTTTTTGCTTGAACATTAAATGCCTCCAAATGGTATTTAATTCACTTCCCGGGCCCCTGGAAGCATGAAAATCACTTTAAACATGCTAATTTTAGCTCTAAAACTGATGATCTACCTACAAATGTGAACTGACGTTCAAAAATAAAACATTTGAAAACGGACCATTTATCACCTTTCTGAAGCATGACGTAATGGGGGGGTGTTATCTCTTTTGGCAAAAATCACCTGTTTTTGCTTAACCATTAAATGCCTCCAACTGGTATTTAATTCACTTCCCGGGGTGAAGAAGCACTTTTTGAGACCTTAGAGTGAGTACATTGGCCATTTTCATGCACTTTTAACCATTCCACAAATCTTGTGTTTAGGGCCCCTGGAAGCATGAAAATCAATTTAAACATGCTAATTTTAGCTCTAAAACTGATGATCCACCTACAAATGTGAACTGACGTTCAAAAATAAAACATTTGAAAACGGACCATTTATCACCTTTCTGAAGCATGACGTAATGGGTGGGTGTTATCTCTTTTGGCAAAAATCACCTGTTTTTGCTTGAACATTAAATGCCTCTACTGGTATTTAATTCACTTCCCGGGGTGAAGAAGCACTTTTTGAGACCTCAGAGTGAGTACATTGGCCATTTTCATGCACTTTTAACCATTCCACAAATCTTGTGTTTAGGGCCCCTGGAAGCATGAAAATCACTTTAAATATGCAAATTTTAGCTCTAAAACTGATGATCTACCTGCAAATGTGAACTGACGTTCAAAAATAAAACATTTGAAAGCGGACCATTTTTCACCTTTCTGAAGCATGACGTAATGGGGGGGTGTTATCTCTTTTGTCAAAAATCACCTGTTTTTGCTTGAACATTAAATGCCTCCAAATGGTATTTAATTCACTTCCCGGGCCCCTGGAAGCATGAAAATCACTTTAAACATGCTAATTTTAGCTCTAAAACTGATGATCTACCTACAAATGTGAACTGACGTTCAAAAATAAAACATTTGAAAACGGACCATTTATCACCTTTCTGAAGCATGACGTAATGGGGGGGTGTTATCTCTTTTGTCAAAAATCACCTGTTTTTGCTTGAACATTAAATGCCTCCAAATGGTATTTAATTCACTTCCCGGGCCCCTGAAAGCATGAAAATCACTTTAAACATGCTAATTTTAGCTCTAAAACTGATGATCTACCTACAAATGTGAACTGACGTTCAAAAATAAAACATTTGAAAACGGACCATTTTTCACCTTTCTGACGCATGACGTAATGGGGGGGTGTTATCTCTTTTGGCAAAAATCACCTGTTTTTGCTTGAACATTAAATGCCTCCAAATGGTATTTAATTCACTTCCCGGGGTGAAGAAACACTTTTTGAGACCTCAGAGTGAGTAAATTGGCCATTTTCATGCACTTTTAACCATTCCACAAATCTTGTGTTTAGGGCCCCTGGAAGCATGAAAATCACTTTAAACATGCTAATTTTAGCTCTAAAACTGATGATCCACCTACAAATGTGAACTGACGTTCAAAAATAAAACATTTGAAAATGGACCATTTTTCACCTTTCTGAAGCATGACGTAATGGGGGGGTGTTATCTCTTTTGTCAAAAATCACCTGTTTTTGCTTGAAAATTTAATGCCTCCAAATGGTATTTAATTCTCTTCCTGGGCCCCTGGAAGCATGAAAATCACTTTAAACATGCTAATTTTAGCTCTAAAACTGATGATCTACCTACAAATGTGAACTGACGTTCAAAAATAAAACATTTGAAAACGGACCATTTTTCACCTTTCTGAAGCATGGCGTAATGGGGGGGTGTATTCTCTTTTGTCAAAAATCTCCTGTTTTTGCTGGAACATTAAATGCCTCCAAATGGTATTTAATTCAATTCCCGGGCCCCTGGAAGCATGAAAATCACTTTAAAAATGCTAATTTTAGCTCTAAAACTGATGATCTACCTACAAATGTGAACTGACGTTCAAAACTAAAACATTTGAAAATTGACCATTTTTCACCTTTCTGAAGCATGACGTAATGGGGGGGTGTTATCTCTTTTGTCAAAAATCACCTGTTTTTGCTTGAACATTAAATGCCTCCAAATGGTATTTAATTACCTTCCCGGGGTGAAGAAACACTTTTTGAGACCTCAGAGTGAGTAAATTGGCCATTTTCAATGACTTTTAACCATTCCACAAATCTTGTGTTTAGGGCCCCTGGAAGCATGAAAATCACTTTAAACATGCTAATTTTAGCTCTAAAACTGATGATCTACCTACAAATGTGAACTGACGTTCAAAAATAAAACATTTGAAAACGGGCCATTTTTCACCTTTCTGAAGCATGACGTAATGGGGGGGTGTTATCTCTTTTGGCAAAAATCACCTGTTTTTGCTTGAACATTAAATGCCTCCAAATGGTATTTAATTCACTTCCCGGGGTGAAGAAACACTTTTTGAGACCTCAGAGTGAGTAAATTGGCCATTTTCATGCACTTTTAACCATTCCACAAATCTTGTGTTTAGGGCCCCTGGAAGCATGAAAATCACTTTAAACATGCTAATTTTAGCTCTAAAACTGATGATCCACCTACAAATGTGAACTGACGTTCAAAAATAAAACATTTGAAAACGGATCATTTATCACCTTTCTGAAACATGACGTAATGGGGGGGTGTTATCTCTTTTGGCAAAAATCACCTGTTTTTGCTTGAACATTAAATGCCTCCAAATGGTATTTAATTCACTTCCCGGGGGGAAGAAACACTTTTTGAGACCTCAGAGTGAGTAAATTGGCCATTTTCATGCACTTTTAACCATTCCACAAATCTTGTGTTTAGGGCCCCTGAAGCATGAAAATCACTTTAAACATGCTAATTTTAGCTCTAAAACTGATGATCTACCTACAAATGTGAACTGACGTTCAAAAATAAAACATTTGAAAACGGACCATTTTTCACCTTTCTGAAGCATGACGTAATGGGGGGGTGTTATCTCTTTTGGCAAAAATCACCTGTTTTTGCTTGAACATTAAATGCCTCCAAATGGTATTTAATTCACTTCCTGGGCCCCTGGAAGCATGAAAATCACTTTAAACATGCTAATTTTAGCTCTAAAACTGATGATCTACCTACAAATGTGAACTGACGTTCAAAAATAAAACATTTGAAAACGGACCATTTTTCACCTTTCTGAAGCATGACGTAATGGGGGGGTGTTATCTCTTTTGGCAAAAATCACCTGTTTTTGCTTGAATATTAAATGCCTCCAAATGGTATTTAATTCACTTCCCGGGGTGAAGAAACACTTTTTGAGACCTCAGAGTGAGTAAATTGGCAATTTTCATGCACTTTTAACCATTCCACAAATCTTGTGTTTAGGGCCCCTGGAAGCATGAAAATCACTTTAAACATGCTAATTTTAGCTCTAAAACTGATGATCTACCTACAAATGTGAACTGACGTTCAAAAATAAAACATTTGAAAGCGGACCATTTTTCACCTTTCTGAAGCATGACGTAATGGGGGGGTGTTATCTCTTTTGTCAAAAATCACCTGTTTTTGCTTGAACATTAAATGCCTCCAAATGGTATTTAATTCACTTCCCGGGCCCCTGGAAGTATGAAAATCACTTTAACCATGCTAATTTTAGCTCTAAAACTGATGATCTACCTACAAATGTGAACTGACGTTCAAAAATAAAACATTTGAAAACGGACCATTTATCACCTTTCTGAAGCATGACGTAATGGGGGGGTGTTATCTCTTTTGTCAAAAATCACCTGTTTTTGCTTGAACATTAAATGCCTCCAAATGGTATTTAATTCACTTCCCTGGGTGAAGAAACACTTTTTGAGACCTCAGAGTGAGTAAATTGGCCATTTTCATGCACTTTTAACCATTCCACAAATCTTGTGTTTAGGGCCCCTGAAGCATGAAAATCACTTTAAACATGCTAATTTTAGCTCTAAAACTGATGATCTACCTACAAATGTGAACTGACGTTCAAAAATAAAACATTTGAAAACTGACCATTTTTCACCTTTCTAAAGCATGACGTAATGGGGGGGGTGTTATCTCTTTTGTCAAAAATCAACTGTTTTTGCTTGAACATTAAATGCCTCCTAATGGTATTTAATTCACTTCCTGGGCCCCTGGAAGCATGAAAATCACTTTAAACATGCTAATTTTAGCTCTAAAACTGATGATCTACCTACAAATGTGAACTGAAGTTCAAAAATAAAACATTTGAAAACGGACCATTTTTCACCTTTCTGAAGCATGACGTAATGGGGGGGTGTTATCTCTTTTGGCAAAAATCACCTGTTTTTGCTTGAACATTAAATGCCTCCAAATGGTATTTAATTCACTTCCCGGGGTGAAGAAACACTTTTTGAGACCTCAGAGTGAGTAAATTGGCCATTTTCATGCACTTTTAACCATTCCACAAATTTTGTGTTTAGGGCCCCTGGAAGCATGAAAATCATTTTAAATATGCTAATTTTACCTCTAAAACTGATGATCTACCTACAAATGTGAACTGACGTTCAAAAATAAAACATTTGAAAGCGGACCATTTTTCACCTTTCTGAAGCATGACGTAATGGGGGGTGTTATCTCTTTTGTCAAAAATCACCTGTTTTTGCTTGAACATTAAATGCCTCCAAATGGTATTTAATTCACTTCCCGGGCCCCTGGAAGCATGAAAATCACGTTAAACATGCTAATTTTAGCTCTAAAACTGATGATCTACCTACAAATGTGAACTGACGTTCAAAAATAAAACATTTGAAAACGGACCATTTATCACCTTTCTGAAGCATGACGTAATGGGGGTGTTATCTCTTTTGGCAAAAATCACCTATTTTTGCTTGAACATTAAATGCCTCCAAATGGTATTTAATTCACTTCCCGGGGTGAAGAAACACTTTTTGAGACCTCAGAGTGAGTAAATTGGCCATTTTCATGCACTTTTAACCATTCTACAAATCTTGTGTTTAGGGCCCCTGGAAGCATGAAAATCACTTGAAACATGCTAATTTTAGCTCTAAAACTGATGATCCACCTACAAATGTGAACTGACGTTCAAAAATAAAACATTTGAAAACAGATCATTTATCACCTTTCTGAAGCATGACGTAATGGGGGGGTGTTATCTCTTTTGTCAAAAATCACCTGTTTTTGCTTGAACATTAAATGCCTCCAAATGGTATTTAATTCACTTCCTGGGCCCCTGGAAGCATGAAAATCACTTTAAACATGCTAATTTTAGCTCTAAAACTGATGATCTACCTACAAATGTGAACTGAAGTTCAAAAATAAAACATTTGAAAACGGACCATTTTTCACCTTTCTGAAGCATGACGTAATGGGGGGTGTTATCTCTTTTGTCAAAAATCACCTGTTTTTGCTTGAACATTAAATGCCTCCAAATGGTATTTAATTCACTTCCCGGGGTGAAGAAACACTTTTTGAGACCTCAGAGTGAGTAAATTGGCCATTTTCAATGACTTTTAACCATTCCACAAATCTTGTGTTTAGGGCCCCTGGAAGCAGGAAAATCACTTTAAACATGCTAATTTTAGCTCTAAAACTGATGATCTACCTACAAATGTGAACTGACGTTCAAAAATAAAACATTTGAAAACGGACCATTTTTCACCTTTCTGAAGCATGACGTAATGGGGGGGTGTTATCTCTTTTGGCAAAAATCACCTGTTTTTGCTTGAACATTAAATGCCTCCAAATGGTATTTAATTCACTTCCCGGGGTGAAGAAACACTTTTTGAGACCTCAGAGTGAGTAAATTGGCCATTTTCATGCACTTTTAACCATTCCACAAATCTTGTGTTTAGGGCCCCTGGAAGCATGAAAATCACTTTAAACATGCTAATTTTAGCTCTAAAACTGATGATCTACCTACAAATGTGAACTGACGTTCAAAAATAAAACATTTGAAAGCGGACCATTTTTCACCTTTCTGAAGCATGACGTAATGGGGGGGTGTTATCTCTTTTGTCAAAAATCACCTGTTTTTGCTTGAACATTAAATGCCTCCAAATGGTATTTAATTCACTTCCCGGGCCCCTGGAAGTATGAAAATCACTTTAACCATGCTAATTTTAGCTCTAAAACTGATGATCTACCTACAAATGTGAACTGACGTTCAAAAATAAAACATTTGAAAACGGACCATTTATCACCTTTCTGAAGCATGACGTAATGGGGGGGTGTTATCTCTTTTGTCAAAAATCACCTGTTTTTGCTTGAACATTAAATGCCTCCAAATGGTATTTAATTCACTTCCCTGGGTGAAGAAACACTTTTTGAGACCTCAGAGTGAGTAAATTGGCCATTTTCATGCACTTTTAACCATTCCACAAATCTTGTGTTTAGGGCCCCTGAAGCATGAAAATCACTTTAAACATGCTAATTTTAGCTCTAAAACTGATGATCTACCTACAAATGTGAACTGACGTTCAAAAATAAAACATTTGAAAACTGACCATTTTTCACCTTTCTAAAGCATGACGTAATGGGGGGGGTGTTATCTCTTTTGTCAAAAATCACCTGTTTTTGCTTGAACATTAAATGCCTCCTAATGGTATTTAATTCACTTCCTGGGCCCCTGGAAGCATGAAAATCACTTTAAACATGCTAATTTTAGCTCTAAAACTGATGATCTACCTACAAATGTGAACTGAAGTTCAAAAATAAAACATTTGAAAACGGACCATTTTTCACCTTTCTGAAGCATGACGTAATGGGGGGGTGTTATCTCTTTTGGCAAAAATCACCTGTTTTTGCTTGAACATTAAATGCCTCCAAATGGTATTTAATTCACTTCCCGGGGTGAAGAAACACTTTTTGAGACCTCAGAGTGAGTAAATTGGCCATTTTCATGCACTTTTAACCATTCCACAAATCTTGTGTTTAGGGCCCCTGGAAGCATGAAAATCATTTTAAATATGCTAATTTTACCTCTAAAACTGATGATCTACCTACAAATGTGAACTGACGTTCAAAAATAAAACATTTGAAAGCGGACCATTTTTCACCTTTCTGAAGCATGACGTAATGGGGGGGTGTTATCTCTTTTGTCAAAAATCACCTGTTTTTGCTTCAACATTAAATGCCTCCAAATGGTATTTAATTCACTTCCCGGGCCCCTGGAAGCATGAAAATCACTTTAAACATGCTAATTTTAGCTCTAAAACTGATGATCTACCTACAAATGTGAACTGACGTTCAAAAATAAAACATTTGAAAACGGACCATTTATCACCTTTCTGAAGCATGACGTAATGGGGGGGGGTGTTATCTCTTTTGGCAAAAATCACCTATTTTTGCTTGAATATTAAATGCCTCCAAATGGTATTTAATTCACTTCCCGGGGTGAAGAAACACTTTTTGAGACCTCAGAGTGAGTAAATTGGCCATTTTCATGCACTTTTAACCATTCCACAAATCTTGTGTTTAGGGCCCCTGGAAGCATGAAAATCACTTGAAACATGCTAATTTTAGCTCTAAAACTGATGATCTACCTACAAATGTGAACTGACGTTCAAAAATAAAACATTTGAAAACGGACCATTTTTCACCTTTCTGAAGCATGACGTAATGGGGGGGTGTTATCTCTTTTGTCAAAAATCACCTGTTTTTGCTTGAACATTAAATGCCTCCAAATGGTATTTAATTCACTTCCCGGGGTGAATAAACACTTTTGGAGATCTCAGAGTGAGTAAATTGGCCATTTTCAATGACTTTTAACCATTCCACAAATCTTGTGTTTAGGGCCCCTGGAAGCATGAAAATCACTTTAAACATGCTAATTTTAGCTCTAAAACTGATGATCTACCTACAAATGTGAACTGACGTCAAAAATAAAACATTTAAAAAAGGACCATTTTTCACCTTTCTGAAGCATGACGTAATGGGGGGGTGTTATCTCTTTTGGCAAAAATCACCTGTTTTTGCTTGAACATTAAATGCCTCCAAATGGTATTTAATTCACTTCCCTGGGTGAAGAAACACTTTTTGAGACCTCAGAGTGAGTAAATTGGCCATTTTCATGCACTTTTAACCATTCCACAAATCTTGTGTTTAGGGCCCCTGGAAGCATGAAAATCACTTTAAACATGCTAATTTTAGCTCTAAAACTTATGATCCACCTACAAATGTGAACTGATGTTCAAAAATAAAACATTTGAAAACAGATCATTTATCACCTTTCTGAAGCATGACGTAATGGGGGGTGTTATCTCTTTTGGAAAAAATCACCTTTTTTTGCGTGAACATTAAATGCCTCCAAATGGTATTTAATTCACTTCCCGGGGTGAAGAAACACTTTTTGAGACCTCAGAGTGAGTAAATTGGCCATTTTCATGCACTTTTAACCATTCCGCAAATCTTATGTTTAGGGCCCCTGAAGCATGAAAATCACTTTAAACATGCAAATTTTAGCTCTAAAACTGATGATCTACCTACAAATGTGAACTGACGTTCAAAAATAAAACATTTGAAAACTGACCATTTTTCACCTTTCTGAAGCATGACGTAATGGGGGGGTGTTATCTCTTTTGTCAAAAATCACCTGTTTTTGCTTGAACATTAAATGCCTCCAAATGGTATTTAATTCACTTCCTGGGCCCCTGGAAGCATGACAATCACTTTAAACATGCTAATTTTAGCTCTAAAACTGATGATCTACCTACAAATGTGAACTGAAGTTCAAAAATAAAACATTTGAAAACGGACCATTTTTCACCTTTCTGAAGCATGACGTAATGGGGGGGTGTTATCTCTTTTGGCAAAAATCACCTGTTTTTGCTTGAATATTAAATGCCTCCAAATGGTATTTAATTCACTTCCCGGGGTGAAGAAACACTTTTTGAGACCTCAGAGTGAGTAAATTGGCAATTTTCATGCACTTTTAACCATTCCACAAATCTTGTGTTTAGGGCCCCTGGAAGCATGAAAATCACTTTAAACATGCTAATTTTAGCTCTAAAACTGATGATCTACCTACAAATGTGAACTGACGTTCAAAAATAAAACATTTGAAAGCGGACCATTTTTCACCTTTCTGAAGCATGACGTAATGGGGGGGTGTTATCTCTTTTGGCAAAAATCACCTGTTTTTGCTTGAACATTAAATGCCTCCAAATGGTATTTAATTCACTTCCCGGGGTGAAGAAACACTTTTTGAGACCTCAGAGTGAGTAAATTGGCCATTTTCATGCACTTTTAACCATTCCACAAATCTTGTGTTTAGGGCCCCTGGAAGCATGAAAATCACTTTAAACATGCTAATTTTAGCTCTAAAACTGATGATCCACCTACAAATGTGAACTGACGTTCAAAAATAAAACATTTGAAAATGGACCATTTTTCACCTTTCTGAAGCATGACGTAATGGGGGGGTGTTATCTCTTTTGTCAAAAATCACCTGTTTTTGCTTGAAAATTTAATGCCTCCAAATGGTATTTAATTCTCTTCCTGGGCCCCTGGAAGCATGAAAATCACTTTAAACATGCTAATTTTAGCTCTAAAACTGATGATCTACCTACAAATGTGAACTGACGTTCAAAAATAAAACATTTGAAAACGGACCATTTTTCACCTTTCTGAAGCATGGCGTAATGGGGGGGTGTATTCTCTTTTGTCAAAAATCTCCTGTTTTTGCTGGAACATTAAATGCCTCCAAATGGTATTTAATTCACTTCCCGGGCCCCTGGCAGCATGAAAATCACTTTAAAAATGCTAATTTTAGCTCTAAAACTGATGATCTACCTACAAATGTGAACTGACGTTCAAAACTAAAACATTTGAAAATTGACCATTTTTCACCTTTCTGAAGCATGACGTAATGGGGGGGTGTTATCTCTTTTGTCAAAAATCACCTGTTTTTGCTTGAACATTAAATGCCTCCAACTGGTATTTAATTCACTTCCCGGGGTGAAGAAGCACTTTTTGAGACCTTAGAGTGAGTACATTGGCCATTTTCATGCACTTTTAACCATTCCTCAAATCTTGTGTTTAGGGCCCCTGGAAGCATGAAAATCAATTTAAACATGCTAATTTTAGCTCTAAAACTGATGATCCACCTACAAATGTGAACTGACGTTCAAAAATAAAACATTTGAAAACGGACCATTTATCACCTTTCTGAAGCATGACGTAATGGGGGGGGTGTTATCTCTTTTGGCAAAAATCACCTGTTTTTGCTTGAACATTAAATGCCTCCAACTGGTATTTAATTCACTTCCCGGGGTGAAGAAGCACTTTTTGAGACCTCAGAGTGAGTACATTGGCCATTTTCATGCACTTTTAACCATTCCACAAATCTTGTGTTTAGGGCCCCTGGAAGCATGAAAATCACTTTAAATATGCACATTTTAGCTCTAAAACTGATGATCTACCTGCAAATGTGAACTGACGTTCAAAAATAAAACATTTGAAAGCGGACCATTTTTCACCTTTCTGAACCATGACGTAATGGAGGGGTGTTATCTCTTTTGTCAAAAATCACCTGTTTTTGCTTGAACATTAAATGCCTCCAAATGGTATTTAATTCACTTCCCGTGCCCCTGGAAGCATGAAAATCACTTTAAAAATGCAAATTTTAGCTCTAAAACTGATGATCTACCTACAAATGTGAACTGACGTTCAAAAATAAAACATTTGAAAACTGACCATTTATCACCTTTCTAAAGCATGACGTAATGGGGGGGTGTTATCTCTTTTGTCAAAAATCACCTGTTTTTGCTTGAACATTAAATGCCTCCAAATGGTATTTAATTCACTTCCCGGGCCCCTGAAAGCATGAAAATCACTTTAAACATGCTAATTTTAGCTCTAAAACTGATGATCTACCTACAAATGTGAACTGACGTTCAAAAATAAAACATTTGAAAACGGACCATTTTTCACCTTTCTGACGCATGACGTAATGGGGGGGTGTTATCTCTTTTGTCAAAAATCACCTGTTTTTGCTTGAACATTAAATGCCTCCAAATGGTATTTAATTCACTTCCCGGGGTGAAGAAACACTTTTTGAGACCTCAGAGTGAGTAAATTGGCCATTTTCATGCACTTTTAACCATTCCACAAATCTTGTGTTTAGGGCCCCTGGAAGCATGAAAATCACTTTAAACATGCTAATTTTAGCTCTAAAACTGATGATCTACCTACAAATGTGAACTGACGTTCAAAAATAAAACATTTGAAAGCGGAGCATTTTTCACCTTTCTGAAGCATGACGTAATGGGGGGGTGTTATCTCTTTTGGCAAAAATCACCTGTTTTTTGCTTGAACATTAAATGCCTCCAAATGGTATTTAATTCACTTCCCGGGGTGAAGAAACACTTTTTGAGACCTCAGAGTGAGTAAATTGGCCATTTTCATGCACTTTTAACCATTCCACAAATCTTGTGTTTAGGGCCCCTGGAAGCATGAAAATCACTTTAAACATGCTAATTTTAGCTCTAAAACTGATGATCCACCTACAAATGTGAACTGACGTTCAAAAATAAAACATTTGAAAATGGACCATTTTTCACCTTTCTGAAGCATGACGTAATGGGGGGGTGTAATCTCTTTTGTCAAAAATCACCTGTTTTTGCTTGAAAATTTAATGCCTCCAAATGGTATTTAATTCTCTTCCTGGGCCCCTGGAAGCATGAAAATCACTTTAAACATGCTAATTTTAGCTCTAAAACTGATGATCTACCTACAAATGTGAACTGACGTTCAAAAATAAAACATTTGAAAACGGACCATTTTTCACCTTTCTGAAGCATGGCGTAATGGGGGGGTGTATTCTCTTTTGTCAAAAATCTCCTGTTTTTGCTGGAACATTAAATGCCTCCAAATGGTATTTAATTCACTTCCCGGGCCCCTGGAAGCATGAAAATCACTTTAAAAATGCTAATTTTAGCTCTAAAACTGATGATCTACCTACAAATGTGAACTGACGTTCAAAACTAAAACATTTGAAAATTGACCATTTTTCACCTTTCTGAAGCATGACGTAATGGGGGGGTGTTATCTCTTTTGTCAAAAATCACCTGTTTTTGCTTGAACATTAAATGCCTCCAAATGGTATTTAATTACCTTCCCGGGGTGAAGAAACACTTTTTGAGACCTCAGAGTGAGTAAATTGGCCATTTTCAATGACTTTTAACCATTCCACAAATCTTGTGTTTAGGGCCCCTGGAAGCATGAAAATCACTTTAAACATGCTAATTTTAGCTCTAAAACTGATGATCTACCTACAAATGTGAACTGACGTTCAAAAATAAAACATTTGAAAACGGACCATTTTTCACCTTTCTGAAGCATGACGTAATGGGGGGGGTGTTATCTCTTTTGGCAAAAATCACCTGTTTTTGCTTGAACATTAAATGCCTCCAACTGGTATTTAATTCACTTCCCGGGGTGAAGAAGCACTTTTTGAGACCTCAGAGTGAGTACATTGGCCATTTTCATGCACTTTTAACCATTGCACAAATCTTGTGTTTAGGGCCCCTGGAAGCATGAAAATCACTTTAAATAGGCACATTTTAGCTCTAAAACTGATGATCTACCTGCAAATGTGAACTGACGTTCAAAAATAAAACATGTGAAAGCGGACCATTTTTCACCTTTCTGAACCATGACGTAATGGAGGGGTGTTATCTCTTTTGTCAAAAATCACCTGTTTTTGCTTGAACATTAAATGCCTCCAAATGGTATTTAATTCACTTCCCGTGCCCCTGGAAGCATGAAAATCACTTTAAAAATGCTAATTTTAGCTCTAAAACTGATGATCTACCTACAAATGTGAACTGACGTTCAAAAATAAAACATTTGAAAACGGACCATTTTTCACCTTTCTGAAGCATGACGTAATGGGGGATGTTATCTCTTTTGGCAAAAATGACCTGTTTTTGCTTGAACATTAAATGCCTCCAAATGGTATTTAATTCACTTCCCGGGGTGAAGAAACACTTTTTGAGACCTCAGAGTGAGTAAATTGGCAATTTTCATGCACTTTTAACCATTCCACAAATCTTGTGTTTAGGGCCCCTGGAAGCATGAAAATCACTTTAAACATGCTCATTTTAGCTCTAATACTGATGAACTACCTACAAATGTGAACTGACGTTCAAAAATAAAACATTTGAAAGCGGACCATTTTTCACCTTTCTGAAGCATGACGTAATGGGGGGGTGTTATCTCTTTTGTCAAAAATCACCTGTTTTTGCTTGAACATTAAATGCCTCCAAATAGTATTTAATTCACTTCCCGGGCCCCTGGAAGCATGAAAATCACTTTAAACATGCTAATTTTAGCTCTAAAACTGATGATCTACCTACAAATGTGAACTGACGTTCAAAAATAAAACATTTGAAAACGGACCATTTTTCACCTTCCGGAAGCATGACGTAATGGGGGGGTGTTATCTCTTTTGTCAAAAATCACCTGTTTTTGCTTGAACATTAAATGCCTCCAAATGGTATTTAATTCACTTCCCGGGCCCCTGGAAGCATGAAAATCACTTTAAACATGCTAATTTTAGCTCTAAAACTGATGATCTACCTACAAATGTGAACTG
Organism: Lissotriton helveticus; assembly: GCF_964261635.1. Taxonomy (NCBI): domain Eukaryota; kingdom Metazoa; phylum Chordata; class Amphibia; order Caudata; family Salamandridae; genus Lissotriton; species Lissotriton helveticus. The sequence goes on from NW_027611871.1 coordinate 269,158, forward strand.
ACGTTCAAAAATAAAACATTTGAAAACGGACCATTTATCACCTTTCTGAAGCATGACGTAATGGGGGGGTGTTATCTCTTTTGGCAAAAATCACCTGTTTTTGCTTAACCATTAAATGCCTCCAACTGGTATTTAATTCACTTCCCGGGGTGAAGAAGCACTTTTTGAGACCTTAGAGTGAGTACATTGGCCATTTTCATGCACTTTTAACCATTCCACAAATCTTGTGTTTAGGGCCCCTGGAAGCATGAAAATCAATTTAAACATGCTAATTTTAGCTCTAAAACTGATGATCCACCTACAAATGTGAACTGACGTTCAAAAATAAAACATTTGAAAACGGACCATTTATCACCTTTCTGAAGCATGACGTAATGGGTGGGTGTTATCTCTTTTGGCAAAAATCACCTATTTTTGCTTGAACATTAAATGCCTCCAACTGGTATTTAATTCACTTCCCGGGGTGAAGAAGCACTTTTTGAGACCTCAGAGTGAGTACATTGGCCATTTTCATGCACTTTTAACCATTCCACAAATCTTGTGTTTAGGGCCCCTGGAAGCATGAAAATCACTTTAAATATGCAAATTTTAGCTCTAAAACTGATGATCTACCTGCAAATGTGAACTGACGTTCAAAAATAAAACATTTGAAAGCGGACCATTTTTCACCTTTCTGAAGCATGACGTAATGGGGGGGTGTTATCTCTTTTGTCAAAAATCACCTGTTTTTGCTTGAACATTAAATGCCTCCAAATGGTATTTAATTCACTTCCCGGGCCCCTGGAAGCATGAAAATCACTTTAAACATGCTAATTTTAGCTCTAAAACTGATGATCTACCTACAAATGTGAACTGACGTTCAAAAATAAAACATTTGAAAACGGACCATTTATCACCTTTCTGAAGCATGACGTAATGGGGGGGTGTTATCTCTTTTGTCAAAAATCACCTGTTTTTGCTTGAACATTAAATGCCTCCAAATGGTATTTAATTCACTTCCCGGGCCCCTGAAAGCATGAAAATCACTTTAAACATGCTAATTTTAGCTCTAAAACTGATGATCTACCTACAAATGTGAACTGACGTTCAAAAATAAAACATTTGAAAGCGGACCATTTTTCACCTTTCTGAAGCATGACGTAATGGGGGGGTGTTATCTCTTTTGTCAAAAATCACCTGTTTTTGCTTGAACATTAAATGCCTCCAAATAGTATTTAATTCACTTCCCGGGCCCCTGGAAGCATGAAAATCACTTTAAACATGCTAATTTTAGCTCTAAAACTGATGATCTACCTACAAATGTGAACTGACGTTCAAAAATAAAACATTTGAAAACGGACCATTTTTCACCTTCCGGAAGCATGACGTAATGGGGGGGTGTTATCTCTTTTGTCAAAAATCACCTGTTTTTGCTTGAACATTAAATGCCTCCAAATGGTATTTAATTCACTTCCCGGGCCCCTGGAAGCATGAAAATCACTTTAAACATGCTAATTTTAGCTCTAAAACTGATGATCTACCTACAAATGTGAACTGACGTTCAAAAATAAAACATTTGAAAACGGACCATTTATCACCTTTCTGAAGCATGACGTAATGGGGGGGTGTTATCTCTTTTGGCAAAAATCACCTGTTTTTGCTTAACCATTAAATGCCTCCAACTGGTATTTAATTCACTTCCCGGGGTGAAGAAGCACTTTTTGAGACCTTAGAGTGAGTACATTGGCCATTTTCATGCACTTTTAACCATTCCACAAATCTTGTGTTTAGGGCCCCTGGAAGCATGAAAATCAATTTAAACATGCTAATTTTAGCTCTAAAACTGATGATCCACCTACAAATGTGAACTGACGTTCAAAAATAAAACATTTGAAAACGGACCATTTATCACCTTTCTGAAGCATGACGTAATGGGTGGGTGTTATCTCTTTTGGCAAAAATCACCTGTTTTTGCTTGAACATTAAATGCCTCCAACTGGTATTTAATTCACTTCCCGGGGTGAAGAAGCACTTTTTGAGACCTCAGAGTGAGTACATTGGCCATTTTCATGCACTTTTAACCATTCCACAAATCTTGTGTTTAGGGCCCCTGGAAGCATGAAAATCACTTTAAATATGCAAATTTTAGCTCTAAAACTGATGATCTACCTGCAAATGTGAACTGACGTTCAAAAATAAAACATTTGAAAGCGGACCATTTTTCACCTTTCTGAAGCATGACGTAATGGGGGGGTGTTATCTCTTTTGTCAAAAATCACCTGTTTTTGCTTGAACATTAAATGCCTCCAAATGGTATTTAATTCACTTCCCGGGCCCCTGGAAGCATGAAAATCACTTTAAACATGCTAATTTTAGCTCTAAAACTGATGATCTACCTACAAATGTGAACTGACGTTCAAAAATAAAACATTTGAAAACAGACCATTTATCACCTTTCTGAAGCATGACGTAATGGGGGGGTGTTATCTCTTTTGTCAAAAATCACCTGTTTTTGCTTGAACATTAAATGCCTCCAAATGGTATTTAATTCACTTCCCGGGCCCCTGAAAGCATGAAAATCACTTTAAACATGCTAATTTTAGCTCTAAAACTGATGATCTACCTACAAATGTGAACTGACGTTCAAAAATAAAACATTTGAAAACGGACCATTTTTCACCTTTCTGACGCATGACGTAATGGGGGGGTGTTATCTCTTTTGGCAAAAATCACCTGTTTTTGCTTGAACATTAAATGCCTCCAAATGGTATTTAATTCACTTCCCGGGGTGAAGAAACACTTTTTGAGACCTCAGAGTGAGTAAATTGGCCATTTTCATGCACTTTTAACCATTCCACAAATCTTGTGTTTAGGGCCCCTGGAAGCATGAAAATCACTTTAAACATGCTAATTTTAGCTCTAAAACTGATGATCCACCTACAAATGTGAACTGACGTTCAAAAATAAAACATTTGAAAATGGACCATTTTTCACCTTTCTGAAGCATGACGTAATGGGGGGGTGTTATCTCTTTTGTCAAAAATCACCTGTTTTTGCTTGAAAATTTAATGCCTCCAAATGGTATTTAATTCTCTTCCTGGGCCCCTGGAAGCATGAAAATCACTTTAAACATGCTAATTTTAGCTCTAAAACTGATGATCTACCTACAAATGTGAACTGACGTTCAAAAATAAAACATTTGAAAACGGACCATTTTTCACCTTTCTGAAGCATGGCGTAATGGGGGGGTGTATTCTCTTTTGTCAAAAATCTCCTGTTTTTGCTGGAACATTAAATGCCTCCAAATGGTATTTAATTCAATTCCCGGGCCCCTGGAAGCATGAAAATCACTTTAAAAATGCTAATTTTAGCTCTAAAACTGATGATCTACCTACAAATGTGAACTGACGTTCAAAACTAAAACATTTGAAAATTGACCATTTTTCACCTTTCTGAAGCATGACGTAATGGGGGGGTGTTATCTCTTTTGTCAAAAATCACCTGTTTTTGCTTGAACATTAAATGCCTCCAAATGGTATTTAATTACCTTCCCGGGGTGAAGAAACACTTTTTGAGACCTCAGAGTGAGTAAATTGGCCATTTTCAATGACTTTTAACCATTCCACAAATCTTGTGTTTAGGGCCCCTGGAAGCATGAAAATCACTTTAAACATGCTAATTTTAGCTCTAAAACTGATGATCTACCTACAAATGTGAACTGACGTTCAAAAATAAAACATTTGAAAACGGGCCATTTTTCACCTTTCTGAAGCATGACGTAATGGGGGGGTGTTATCTCTTTTGGCAAAAATCACCTGTTTTTGCTTGAACATTAAATGCCTCCAAATGGTATTTAATTCACTTCCCGGGGTGAAGAAACACTTTTTGAGACCTCAGAGTGAGTAAATTGGCCATTTTCATGCACTTTTAACCATTCCACAAATCTTGTGTTTAGGGCCCCTGGAAGCATGAAAATCACTTTAAACATGCTAATTTTAGCTCTAAATCTGATGATCCACCTACAAATGTGAACTGACGTTCAAAAATAAAACATTTGAAAACGGACCATTTATCACCTTTCTGAAGCATGACGTAATGGGGGGTGTTATCTCTTTTGGCAAAAATCACCTGTTTTTGCTTGAACATTAAATGCCTCCAAATGGTATTTAATTCACTTCCCGGGGTGAAGAAACACTTTTTGAGACCTCCAAGTGAGTAAATTGGCCATTTTCATGCACTTTTAACCATTCCACAAATCTTGTGTTTAGGGCCCCTGGAAGCATGAAAATCACTTTAAACATGCTAATTTTAGCTCTAAAACTGATGATCTACCTACAAATGTGAACTGACGTTCAAAAATAAAACATTTGAAAACTGACCATTTTTCACATTTCTGAAGCATGACGTAATGGGGGGGTGTTATCTCTTTTGTCAAAAATCACCTGTTTTTGCTTGAACAATAAATGCCTTCAAATGGTATTTAATTCACTTCCTGGGGCCCTGGAAGCATGAAAATCACTTTAATCATGCTAATTTTAGCTCTAAAACTGATGATCTACCTACAAATGTGAACTGACGTTCAAAAATAAAACATTTGAAAACGGACCATTTTTCACCTTTCTGAAGCATGACGTAATGGGGGGGTGTTATCTCTTTTGGCAAAAATCACCTGTTTTTGCTTGAACATTAAATGCCTCCAAATGGTATTTAATTCACTTCCCGGGGTGAAGAAACACTTTTTGAGACCTCAGTGTGAGTAAATTGGCCATTTTCATGCACTTTTAACCATTCCACAAATCTTGTGTTTAGGGCCCCTGAAAGCATGAAAATCACTTTAAACATGCTAATTTTAGCTCTAAAACTGATGATCTACCTACAAATGTGAACTGACGTTCAAAAATAAAACATTTGAAAACGGACCATTTTTCACCTTTCTGAAGCATGACGTAATGGGGGGGTGTTATCTCTTTTGTCAAAAATCACCTGTTTTTGCTTGAACATTAAATGCCTCCAAATGGTATTTAATTCACTTCCCGGGCCCCTGAAAGCATGAAAATCACTTTAAACATGTTAATTTTTGCTCTAAAACTGATGATCTACCTACAAATGTGAACTGACGTTCAAAAATAAAACATTTGAAAGCGGACCATTTTTCATCTTTCTGAAGCATGACGTAATGGGGGGGTGTTATCTCTTTTGTCAAAAATCACCTGTTTTAGCTTGAACATTAAATGCCTCCAAATGGTATTTAATTCACTTCCCGGGCCCCTGGAAGCATGAAAATCACTTTAAACATGCTAATTTTAGCTCTAAAACTGATGATCTACCTACAAATGTGAACTGACGTTCAAAAATAAAACATTTGAAAACTGACCATTTTTCACCTTCCGGAAGCATGACGTAATGGGGGGGTGTTATCTCTTTTTGTCAAAAATCACCTGTTTTTGCTTGAACATTAAATGCCTCTAAATGGTATTTAATTCACTTCCCGGGCCCCTGGAAGCATGAAAATCACTTTAAACATGCTAATTTTAGCTCTAAAACTGATGATCTACCTACAAATGTGAACTGACGTTCAAAAATAAAACATTTGAAAACTGACCATTTTTCACCTTTCTGAAACATGACGTAATGGGGGGGTGTTATCTCTTTTGTCAAAAATCTTCTGTTTTTGCTTGAACATTTTATGCCTCCAAATGGTATTTAATTCTCTTCCTGGGCCCCTGGAAGCATGAAAATCACTTTAAACATGCTAATTTTAGCTCTAAAACTGATGACCTACCTACAAATGTGAACTGACGTTCAAAAATAAAACATTTGAAAACTGACCATTTTTCACCTTTCTGAAGCATGGCGTAATGGGTGGGTGTTATCTCTTTTTTCAAAAATCTCCTGTTTTTGCTTGAACATTAAATGCCTCCAAATGGTATTTAATTCACTTGCCGGGCCCCTGGAAGCATGAAAATCACTTTAAAAATGCTAATTCTAAAACTGATGATATACCTACAAATGTGAACTGACGTTCAAAAATAAAACATTTGAAAACGGACCATTTTTCACCTTTGTGAAGCATGGCGTAATGGGGGGGTGTTATCTCTTTTGTCAAAAATCTCCTGTTTTTGCTTGAACATTAAATGCCTCCAAATGGTATTTAATTCACTTCCCGGGCCCCTGGAAGCATGAAAATCACTTTAAACATGCTAATTTTAGCTCTAAAACTGATGATCTACCTACAAATGTGAACTGACGTTCAAAAATAAAACATTTGAAAATGGACCTTTTTTCACCTTTCTGAAGCATGACGTAATGGGGGGTGTTATCTCTTTTGGCAAAAATCACCTGTTTTTGCTTGAACATTAAATGCCTCCAAATGGTATTTAATTCACTTCCCGGGGTGAAGAAACACTTTTTGAGACCTCAGAGTGAGTAAATTGGCAATTTTCATGCACTTTTAACCATTCCACAAATCTTGTGTTTAGCGCCCCTGGAAGCATGAAAATCACTTTAAACATGCTAATTTTAGCTCTAAAACTGATGATCTACCTACAAATGTGAACTGATGTTCAAAAATAAAACATTTGAAAGCGGACCATTTTTCACCTTTCTGAAGCATGACGTAATGGGGGGGTGTTATCTCTTTTGTCAAAAATCACCTGTTTTTGCTTGAACATTAAATGCCTCCAAATGGTATTTAATTCACTTCCCGGGCCCCTGGAAGCATGAAAATCAATTTAAACATGCTAATTTTAGCTCTAAAACTGATGATCTACCTACAAATGTGAACTGACGTTCAAAAATAAAACATTTGAAAACGGACCATTTATCACCTTTCTGAAGCATGACGTAATGGGGGGGTGTTATCTCTTTTGTCAAAAATCACCTGTTTTTGCTTGAACATTAAATGCCTCCAAATGGTATTAAATTCACTTCCCGGGCCCCTGAAAGCATGAAAAGCACTTTAAACATGCTAATTATAGCTCTAAAACTGATGATCTACCTACAAATGTGAACTGACGTTCAAAAATAAAACATTTGAAAACAGACCATTTTTCACCTTTCTGAAGCATGATGTAATGAGGGGGTGTTATCTCTTTTGGCAAAAATCACCTGTTTTTGCTTGAACATGAAATGCCTCCAAATGGTATTTAATTCACTTCCCGGGGTGAAGAAACAATTTTTGAGACCTCAGAGTGAGTAAATTGGCCATTTTCATGCACTTTTAACCATTCCACAAATCTTGTGATTAGGGCCCCTGGAAGCATGAAAATCACTTTAAACATGCTAATTTTAGCTCTAAAACTGATGATCTACCTACAAATGTGAACTGACGTTCAAAAATAAAACATTTTAAAACGGACCACTTTTCACCTTTCTGAAGCATGACGTAATGGGGGGGTGTTATCTCTTTTGGCAAAAATCACCTGTTTTTGCTTGAACATTAAATGCCTCCAAATGGTATTTAATTCACTTCCCAGGCCCCTGAAAGCATGAAAAAAACTTTAAACATGTTAATTCTCGCTCTAAAACTGATGATCTACCTACAAATGTGAACTGACGTTCAAAAATAAAACATTTGAAAACGGACCATTTTTCACCTTCCGGAAGCATGACGTAATGGGGAGGTGTTATTTCTTTTGTCAAAAATCACCTGTTTTTGCTTGAACATTAAATGCCTCCAAATGGTATTTAATTCACTTCCCGGGCCCCTGGAAGCATGAAAATCACTTTAAACATGCTAATTTTAGCTCTAAAACTGATGATCTACCTACAAATGTGAACTGACGTTCAAAAATAAAACATTTGAAAACGGACCATTTTTCACCTTTCTGAAGCATGACGTAATGGGGGGGTGTTATCTCTTTTGTCAAAAATCACCTGTTTTTGCTTGAACATTAAATGCCTCCAAATGGTATTTAACTCACTTCCCGGGGTGAAGAAACACTTTTTGAGACCTCAGAGTGAGTAAATTGGCCATTTTCAATGACTTTTAACCATTCCACAAATCTTGTGTTTAGGGCCCCTGGAAGCATGAAAATCACTTTAAACATGCTAATTTTAGCTCTAAAACTGATGATCTACCTACAAATGTGAACTGACGTTCAAAAATAAAACATTTGAAAACGAACCATTTTTCACCTTTCTGAAGCATGACGTAATGGGGGGGGTGTTATCTCTGTTGGCAAAAATCACCTGTTTTTGCTTGAACATTAAATGCCTCCAAATGGTATTTAATTCACTTCCCGGGGTGAAGAAACACTTTTTGAGACCTCAGAGTGAGTAAATTGGCCATTTTCATGCACTTTTAACCATTCCACAAATCTTGTGTTTAGGGCCCCTGAAGCATGAAAATCACTTTAAACATGCTAATTTTAGCTCTAAAACTGATGATCCACCTACAAATGTGAACTGACGTTCAAAAATAAAACATTTGAAAACAGACCATTTTTCACCTTTCTGAAGCATGACGTAATGGGGGGGTGTTATCTCTTTTGTCAAAAATCACCTGTTTTTGCTTGAACATTAAATGCCTCCAAATGGTATTTAATTCACTTCCCGGGCCCCTGAAAGCATGAAAATCACTTTAAACATGTTAATTTTCGCTCTAAAACTGATGATCTACCTACAAATGTGCACTGACGTTCAAAAATAAAACATTTGAAAGCGGACCATTTTTCACCTTTCTGAAGCATGACGTAATGGGGGGGTTATATCTCTTTTGTCAAAAATCACCTGTTTTTGCTTGAACATTAAATGCCTCCAAATGGTATTTAATTCACTTCCCGGGCCCCTGGAAGCATGAAAATCACTTTAAACATGCTAATTTTAGCTCTAAAACTGATGATCTACCTACAAATGTGAACTGACGTTCAAAAATAAAACATTTGAAAACGGACCATTTTTCACCTTCCGGAAGCATGACGTAATGGGGGGGTGTTATCTCTTTTGTCAAAAATCACCTGTTTTTGCTTGAACATTAAATGCCTCCAAATGGTATTTAATTCACTTCCCGGGCCCCTGGAAGCATGAAAATCACTATAAACATGCTAATTGTAGCTCTAAAAATGATGATCTACCTACAAATGTGAACTGACGTTCAAAAATAAAACATTTGAAAACGGACCATTTATCACCTTTCTGAAGCATGACGTAATGGGGGGGTGTTATCTCTTTTGGCAAAAATCACCTGTTTTTGCTTGAACATTAAATGCCTCCAACTGGTATTTAATTCACTTCCCGGGGTGAAGAAGCACTTTTTGAGACCTCAGAGTGAGTACATTGGCCATTTTCATGCACTTTTAACCATTCCACAAATCTTGTGTTTAGGGCCCCTGGAAGCATGAAAATCACTTTAAATATGCAAATTTTAGCTCTAAAACTGATGATCTACCTGCAAATGTGAACTGATGTTCAAAAATAAAACATTTGAAAGCGGACCATTTTTCACCTTTCTGAAGCATGACGTAATGGGGGGGTGTTATCTCTTTTGTAAAAAATCACCTGTTTTTGCTTGAACATTAAATGCCTCCAAATGGTATTTAATTCTCTTCCTGGGCCCCTGGAAGCATGAAAATCACTTTAAACATGCTAATTTTAGCTCTAAAACTGATGATCTACCTACAAATGTGAACTGACGTTCAAAAATAAAACATTTGAAAACGGACCATTTTTCACCTTTCTGAAGCATGGCGTAATGGGGGGTGTATTCTCTTTTGTCAAAAATCTCCTGTTTTTGCTGGAACATTAAATGCCTCCAAATGGTATTTAATTCACTTCCCGGGCCTCTGGAAGCATGAAAATCACCTTAAAAATGCTAATTTTAGCTCTAAAACTGATGATCTACCTACAAATGTGAACTGACGTTCAAAACTAAAACATTTGAAAACGGACCATTTTTCACCTTTCTGAAGCATGACGTAATGGGGGGGTGTTATCTCTTTTGGCAAAAATCACCTGTTTTTGCTTGAACATTAAATGCCTCCAAATGGAGTTTTTAATTCACTTCCTGGGGTGAAGAAACACTTTTTGAGACCTCAGAGTGAGTAAATTGGCCATTTTCATGCACTTTTAACCATTCCACAAATCTTGTGTTTAGGGCCCCTGAAAGCATGAAAATCACTTTAAACATGCTAATTTTAGCTCTAAAACTGATGATCTACCTACAAATGTGAACTGACGTTCAAAAATAAAACATTTGAAAACGGACCATTTTTCACCTTTCTGAAGCATGACGTAATGGGGGGGTGTTATCTCTTTTGTCAAAAATCACCTGTTTTTGCTTGAACATTAAATGCCTCCAAATGGTATTTAATTCACTTCCCGGGCCCCTGAAAGCATGAAAATCACTTTAAACATGTTAATTTTAGCTCTAAAACTGATGATCTACCTACAAATATGAACTGACGTTCAAAAATAAAACATTTGAAAACTGACCATTTTTCACCTTCCGGAAGCATGACGTAATGGGGGGGTGTTATCTCTTTTTGTCAAAAATCACCTGTTTTTGCTTGAACATTAAATGCCTCTAAATGGTATTTAATTCACTTCCCGGGCCCCTGGAAGCATGAAAATCACTTTAAACATGCTAATTTTAGCTCTAAAACTGATGATCTACCTACAAATGTGAACTGACGTTCAAAAATAAAACATTTGAAAACTGACCATTTTTCACCTTTCTGAAACATGACGTAATGGGGGGGTGTTATCTCTTTTGTCAAAAATCACCTCTTTTTGCTTGAACATTAAATGCCTCCAAATGGTATTTAATTCACTTCCCGGGGTGAAGAAACACTTTTTGAGACCTCAGAGTGAGTAAATTGGCCATTTTCATGCACTTTTAACCATTCCACAAATCTTGTGTTTAGGGCCCCTGGAAGCATGAAAATCACTTTAAACATGCTAATTTTAGCTCTAAAACGGATGATCCACCTACAAATGTGAACTGACGTTCAAAAATAAAACATTTGAAAACGGACCATTTTTCACCTTTCTGAAGCATGGCGTAATGGGTGGGTGTTATCTCTTTTTTCAAAAATCTCCTGTTTTTGCTTGAACATTAAATGCCTCCAAATGGTATTTAATTCACTTCCCGGGCCCCTGGAAGCATGAAAATCACTTTAAAAATGCTAATTCTAAAACTGATGATCTACCTACAAATGTGAACTGACGTTCAAAAATAAAACATTTGAAAACGGACCATTTTTCACCTTTGTGAAGCATGGCCTAATGGGGGGTGTTATCTCTTTTGTCAAAAATCTCCTGTTTTTGCTTGAACATTAAATGCCTCCAAATGATATTTAATTCACTTCCCGGGCCCCTGGAAGCATGAAAATCACTTTAAACATGCTAATTTTAGCTCTAAAACTGATGATCTACCTACAAATGTGAACTGACGTTCAAAAATAAAACATTTGAAAATTGACCTTTTTTCACATTTCTGAAGCATGACGTAATGGGGGGTGTTATCTCTTTTGGCAAAAATCACCTGTTTTTGCTTGAACATTAAATGCCTCCAAATGGTATTTAATTCACTTCCCGGGGTGAAGAAACACTTTTTGAGACCTCAGAGTGAGTAAATTGGCAATTTTCATGCACTTTTAACCATTCCACAAATCTTGTGTTTAGGGCCCCTGGAAGCATGAAAATCACTTTAAACATGCTAATTTTAGCTCTAAAACTGATGATCTACCTACAAATGTGAACTGATGTTCAAAAATAAAACATTTGAAAGCGGACCATTTTTCACCTTTCTGAAGCATGACGTAATGGGGGGGTGTTATCTCTTTTGTCAAAAATCACCTGTTTTTGCTTGAACATTAAATGCCTCCAAATGGTATTTAATTCACTTCCCGGGCCCCTGGAAGCATGAAAATCAATTTAAACATGCTAATTTTAGCTCTAAAACTGATGATCTACCTACAAATGTGAACTGACGTTCAAAAATAAAACATTTGAAAACGGACCATTTATCACCTTTCTGAAGCATGACGTAATGGGGGGGTGTTATCTCTTTTGTCAAAAATCACCTGTTTTTGCTTGAACATTAAATGCCTCCAAATGGTATTTAATTCACTTCCCGGGCCCCTGAAAGCATGAAAATCACTTTAAACATGCTAATTTTAGCTCTAAAACTGATTATCTACCTACAAATGTGAACTGACGTTCAAAAATAAAACATTTGAAAACAGACCATTTTTCACCTTTCTGAAGCATGACGTAATGGGGGGGTGTTATCTCTTTTGGCAAAAATCACCCGTTTTTGCTTGAACATTAAATGCCTCCAAGTGGTATTTAATTCACTTCCCGGGCCCCTGGAAGCATGAAAATCACTTTAAACATGCTAATTTTAGCTCTAAAACTGATGATCTACCTACAAATGTGAACTGACGTTCAAAAATAAAACATTTGAAAACGGACCATTTTTCACCTTTCTGAAGCATGACGTAATGGGGGGGGTGTTATCTCTTTTGTCAAAAATCACCTGTTTTTGCTTGAACATTAAATGCCTCCAAATGGTATTTAACTCACTTCCCGGGGTGAAGAAACACTTTTTGAGACCTCAGAGTGAGTAAATTGGCCATTTTCAATGACTTTTAACCATTCCACAAATCTTGTGTTTAGGGACCCTGGAAGCATGAAAATCACTTTAAACATGCTAATTTTAGCTCTAAAACTGATGATCTACCTACAAATGTGAACTGACGTTCAAAAATAAAACATTTGAAAACGGACCATTTTTCACCTTTCTGAAGCATGACGTAATGGGGGGGTGTTATCTCTGTTGGCAAAAATCACCTGTTTTTGCTTGAACATTAAATGCCTCCAAATGGTATTTAATTCACTTCCCGGGGTGAAGAAACACTTTTTGAGACCTCAGAGTGAGTAAATTGGCCATTTTCATGCACTTTTAACCATTCCACAAATCTTGTGTTTAGGGCCCCTGAAGCATGAAAATCACTTTAAACATGCTAATTTTAGCTCTAAAACTGATGATCCACCTTCAAATGTGAACTGACGTTCAAAAATAAAACATGAAAACGGACCATATTTCACCTTTCTGAAGCATGACGTAATGGGGGGGTGTTATCTCTTTTGTCAAAAATCACCTGTTTTTGCTTGAACATTAAATGCCTCCAAATGGTATTTAATTCACTTCCCGGGCCCCTGAAAGCATGAAAATCACTTTAAACATGTTAATTTTCGCTCTAAAACTGATGATCTACCTACAAATGTGAACTGACGTTCAAAAATAAAACATGAAAACGGACCATATTTCACCTTTCTGAAGCATGACGTAATGGGGGGGTGTTATCTCTTTTGTCAAAAATCACCTGTTTTTGCTTGAACATTAAATGCCTCCAAATGGTATTTAATTCACTTCCCGGGCCCCTGGAAGCATGAAAATCACTTTAAACATGCTAATTTTAGCTCAAAAACTGATGATCTATCTACAAATGTGAACTGACGTTCAAAAATAAAACATTTGAAAACGGACCATTTTTCACCTTCCGTAAGCATGACGTAATGGGGGGGTGTTATCTCTTTTGTCAAAAATCATCTGTTTTTGCTTGAACATTAAATGCCTCCAAATGGTATTTAATTCACTTCCCGGGCCCCTGGAAGCATGAAAATCACTTTAAACATGCTAATTTTAGCTCTAAAACTGATGATCTACCTACAAATGTGAACTGACGTTCAAAAATAAAACATTTGAAAACGGACCATTTTTCACCTTTCTGACGCATGACGTAATGGGGGGGTGTTATCTCTTTTGGCAAAAATCACCTGTTTTTGCTTGAACATTAAATGCCTCCAAATGGTATTTAATTCACTTCCCGGGGTGAAGAAACACTTTTTGAGACCTCAGAGTGAGTAAATTGGCGATTTTCATGCACTTTTAACCATTCCACAAATCTTGTGTTTAGGGCCCCTGGAAGCATGAAAATCACTTTAAACATGCTAATTTTAGCTCTAAAACTGATGATCTACCTACAAATGTGAACTGACGTTCAAAAATAAAACATTTGAAAACGGACCATTTTTCACCTTTCTGAAGCATGACGTAATGGGGGGGTGTTATCTCTTTTGGCAAAAATCACCTGTTTTTGCTTGAACATTAAATGCCTCCAAATGGTATTTAATTCACTTCCCGGGGTGAAGAAACACTTTTTGAGACCTCAGAGTGAGTAAATTGGCCATTTTCATGCACTTTTAACCATTCCACAAATCTTGTGTTTAGGGCCCCTGGAAGCATGAAAACCACTTTAAACATGCTAATTTTAGCTCTAAAACTGATGATCCACCTACAAATATGAACTGACGTTCAAAAATAAAACATTTGAAAATGGACCATTTTTCACCTTTCTGAAGCATGACGTAATGGGGGGGTGTTATCTCTTTTGTCAAAAATCACCTGTTTTTGCTTGAAAATTTAATGCCTCCAAATGGTATTTAATTCTCTTCCTGGGCCCCAGGAAGCATGAAAATCACTTTAAACATGCTAATTTTAGCTCTAAAACTGATGATCTACCTACAAATGTGAACTGACGTTCAAAAATAAAACATTTGAAAACGGACCATTTTTCACCTTTCTGAAGCATGGCGTAATGGGGGGGTGTATTCTCTTTTGTCAAAAATCTCCTGTTTTTGCTGGAACATTAAATGCCTCCAAATGGTATTTAATTCACTTCCCGGGCCCCTGGAAGCATGAAAATCACTTTAAAAATGCTAATTTTAGCTCTAAAACTGATGATCTACCTACAAATGTGAACTGACGTTCAAAACTAAAACATTTGAAAATTGACCATTTTTCACCTTTCTGAAGCATGACGTAATGGGGGGGTGTTATCTCTTTTGTCAAAAATCACCTGTTTTTGCTTGAACATTAAATGCCTCCAAATGGTATTTAATTCACTTCCCGGGGTGAAGAAACACTTTTTGAGACCTCAGAGTGAGTAAATTGGCGATTTTCATGCACTTTTAACCATTCCACAAATCTTGTGTTTAGGGCCCCTGGAAGCATGAAAATCACTTTAAACATGCTAATTTTAGCTCTAAAACTGATGATCTACCTACAAATGTGAACTGACGTTCAAAAATAAAACATTTGAAAACGGACCATTTTTCACCTTTCTGAAGCATGACGTAATGGGGGGGTGTTATCTCTTTTGGCAAAAATCACCTGTTTTTGCTTGAACATTAAATGCCTCCAAATGGTATTTAATTCACTTCCCGGGTTGAAGAAACACTTTTTGAGACCTCAGAGTGAGTAAATTGGCCATTTTCATGCACTTTTAACCATTCCACAAATCTTGTGTTTAGGGCCCCTGGAAGCATGAAAATCACTTTAAACATGCTAATTTTAGCTCTAAATCTGATGATCCACCTACAAATGTGAACTGACGTTCAAAAATAAAACATTTGAAAACGGACCATTTATCACCTTTCTGAAGCATGACGTAATGGGGGGTGTTATCTCTTTTGGCAAAAATCACCTGTTTTTGCTTGAACATTAAATGCCTCCAAATGGTATTTAATTCACTTCCCGGGGTGAAGAAACACTTTTTGAGACCTCAGAGTGAGTAAATTGGCAATTTTCATGCACTTTTAACCATTCCACAAATCTTGTGTTTAGGGCCCCTGGAAGCATGAAAATCACTTTAAACATGCTCATTTCAGCTCTAATACTGATGAACTACCTACAAATGTGAACTGACGTTCAAAAATAAAACATTTGAAAGCGGACCATTTTTCACCTTTCTGAAGCATGACGTAATGGGGGGGTGTTATCTCTTTTGTCAAAAATCACCTGTTTTTGCTTGAACATTAAATGCCTCCAAATGGTATTTAATTCACTTCCCGGGCCCCTGGAAGCATGAAAATCACTTTAAACATGCTAATTTTAGCTCTAAAACTGATGATCTACCTAAAAATGTGAACTGACGTTCAAAAATAAAACATTTGAAAATGGACCATTTCTCACCTTTCTGAAGCATGACGTAATGGGGGGGTGTTATCTCTTTTGTCAAAAATCACCTGTTTTTGCTTGAACATTAAATGCCTCCAAATGGTATTTAATTCACTTCCCGGGCCCCTGAAAGCATGAAAATCAATTTAAACATGCTATTTTTAGCTCTAAATCTGATGATCTACCTACAAATGTGAACTGACGTTCAAAAATAAAACATTTGAAAACGGACCATTTTTCACCTTTCTGAAGCATGACGTAATGGGGGGGTGTTATCTCTTTTGGCAAAAATCACCTGTTTTTGCTTGAACATTAAATGCCGCCAAATGGAGTTTTTAATTCACTTCCCGGGGTCAAGAAACACTTTTTGAGACCTCAGAGTGAGTAAATTGGCCATTTTCATGCACTTTTAACCATTCCACAAATCTTGTGTTTAGGGCCCCTGAAAGCATGAAAATCACTTTAAACATGCTAATTTTAGCTCTAAAACTGATGATCTACCTACAAATGTGAACTGACGTTCAAAAATAAAACATTTGAAAACAGACCATTTTTCATCTTTCTGAAGCATGACGTAATGGGGGGGTGTTATCTCTTTTGTCAAAAATCACCTGTTTTAGCTTGAACATTAAATGCCTCCAAATGGTATTTAATTCACTTCCCGGGCCCCTGGAAGCATGAAAATCACTTTAAACATGCTAATTTTAGCTCTAAAACTGATGATCTACCTACAAATGTGAACTGACGTTCAAAAATAAAACATTTGAAAACTGACCATTTTTCACCTTCCGGAAGCATGACGTAATGGGGGGTGTTATCTCTTTTTGTCAAAAATCACCTGTTTTTGCTTGAACATTAAATGCCTCTAAATGGTATTTAATTCACTTCCCGGGCCACTGGAAGCATGAAAATCACTTTAAACATGCTAATTTTAGCTCTAAAACTGATGATCTACCTACAAATGTGAACTGACGTTCAAAAATAAAACATTTGAAAACTGACCATTTTTCACCTTTCTGAAACATGACGTAATGGGGGGGTGTTATCTCTTTTGTCAAAAATCACCTGTTTTTGCTTGAACATTAAATGCCTCCAAATGGTATTTAATTCACTTCCCGGGGTGAAGAAACACTTTTTGAGACCTCAGAGTGAGTAAATTGGCCATTTTCATGCACTTTTAACCATTCCACAAATCTTGTGTTTAGGGCCCCTGGAAGCATGAAAATCACTTTAAACATGCTAATTTTAGCTCTAAAACGGATGATCCACCTACAAATGTGAACTGACGTTCAAAAATAAAACATTTGAAAACGGACCATTTTTCACCTTTCTGAAGCATGACGTAATGGGGGGGTGTTATCTCTTTTGTCAAAAATCTTCTGTTTTTGCTTGAACATTTTATGCCTCCAAATGATATTTAATTCTCTTCCTGGGCCCCTGGAAGCATGAAAATCACTTTAAACATGCTAATTTTAGCTCTAAAACTGATGATCTACCTACAAATGTGAACTGACGTTCAAAAATAAAACATTTGAAAACGGACCATTTTTCACCTTTCTGAAGCATGGCGTAATGGGTGGGTGTTATCTCTTTTTTCAAAAATCTCCTGTTTTTGCTTGAACATTAAATGCCTCCAAATGGTATTTAATTCACTTCCCGGGCCCCTGGAAGCATGAAAATCACTTTAAAAATGCTAATTCTAAAACTGATGATCTACCTACAAATGTGAACTGACGTTCAAAAATAAAACATTTGAAAACGGACCATTTTTCACCTTTGTGAAGCATGGCGTAATGGGGGGGTGTTATCTCTTTTGTCAAAAATCTCCTGTTTTTGCTTGAACATTAAATGCCTCCAAATGGTATTTAATTCACTTCCCGGGCCCCTGGAAGCATGAAAATCACTTTAAACATGCTAATTTTAGCTCTAAAACTGATGATCTACCTACAAATGTGAACTGACGTTCAAAAATAAAACATTTGAAAATGGACCTTTTTTCACCTTTCTGAAGCATGACGTAATGGGGGGTGTTATCTCTTTTGGCAAAAATCACCTGTTTTTGCTTGAACATTAAATGCCTCCAAATGGTATTTAATTCACTTCCCGGGGTGAAGAAACACTTTTTGAGACTTCAGAGTGAGTAAATTGGCAATTTTCATGCACTTTTAACCATTCCACAAATCTTGTGTTTAGGGCCCCTGGAAGCATGAAAATCACTTTAAACATGCTAATTTTAGCTCTAAAACTGATGATCTACCTACAAATGTGAACTGATGTTCAAAAATAAAACATTTGAAAGCGGACCATTTTTCACCTTTCTTAAGCATGACGTAATGGGGGGGTGTTATCTCTTTTGTCAAAAATCACCTGTTTTTGCTTGAACATTAAATGCCTCCAAATGGTATTTAATTCACTTCCCGGGCCCCTGGAAGCATGAAAATCACTTTAAACATGCTAATTTTAGCTCTAAAACTGATGATCTACCTACAAATGTGAACTGACGTTCAAAAATAAAACATTTGAAAACAGACCATTTTTCACCTTTCTGAAGCATGACGTAATGGGGGGGTGTTATCTCTTTTGGCAAAAATCACCTGTTTTTGCTTGAACATTAAATGCCTCCAAATGGTATTTAACTCACTTCCCGGGGTGAAGAAACAATTTTTGAGACCTCAGAGTGAGTAAATTGGCCATTTTCATGCACTTTTAACCATTCCACAAATCTTGTGTTTAGGGCCCCTGGAAGCATGAAAATCACTTTAAACATGCTAATTTTAGCTCTAAAACTGATGATCTACCTACAAATGTGAACTGACGTTCAAAAATAAAACATTTGAAAATGGACCATTTTTCACCTTTCTGAAGCATGACGTAATGGGTGGGTGTTATCTCTTTTGGCAAAAATCCCCTGTTTTTGCTTGAACATTAAATGCCTCCAAATGGTATTTAATTCACTTCCCGGGCCCCTGAAAGCATGAAAATCACTTTAAACATGTTAATTTTCGCTCTAAAACTGATGATCTACCTACAAATGTGAACTGACGTTCAAAAATAAAACATTTGAAAACGGACCATTTTTCACCTTCCGGAAGCATGACGTAATGGGGAGGTGTTATTTCTTTTGTCAAAAATCACCTGTTTTTGCTTGAACATTAAATGCCTCCAAATGGTATTTAATTCACTTCCCGGGCCCCTGGAAGCATGAAAATCACTTTAAACATGCTAATTTTAGCTCTAAAACTGATGATCTACCTACAAATGTGAACTGACGTTCAAAAATAAAACATTTGAAAACGGACCATTTTTCACCTTTCTGAAGCATGACGTAATGGGGGGGTGTTATCTCTTTTGTCAAAAATCACCTGTTTTTGCTTGAACATTAAATGCCTCCAAATGGTATTTAACTCACTTCCCGGGGTGAAGAAACACTTTTTGAGACCTCACAGTGAGTAAATTGGCCATTTTCAATGACTTTTAACCATTCCACAAATCTTGTTTTTAGGGCCCCTGGAAGCATGAAAATCACTTTAAACATGCTAATTTTAGCTCTAAAACTGATGATCTACCTACAAAAGTGAACTGACGTTCAAAAATAAAACATTTGAAAACGGACCATTTTTCACCTTTCTGAAGCATGACGTAATGGGGGGGGTGTTATCTCTGTTGGCAAAAATCACCTGTTTTTGCTTGAACATTAAATGCCTCCAAATGGTATTTAATTCACTTCCCGGGGTGAAGAAACACTTTTTGAGACCTCAGAGTGAGTAAATTGGCCATTTTCATGCACTTTTAACCATTCCACAAATCTTGTGTTTAGGGCCCCTGAAGCATGAAAATCACTTTAAACATGCTAATTTTAGCTCTAAAACTGATGATCCACCTACAAATGTGAACTGACGTTCAAAAATAAAACATTTGAAAACGGACCATTTTTCACCTTTCTGAAGCATGCCGTAATGGGGGGGTGTTATCTCTTTTGTCAAAAATCACCTGTTTTTGCTTGAACATTTAATGCCTCCAAATGGTATTTAATTCTCTTCCTGGGCCCCTGGAAGCATGAAAATCACTTTAAACATGCTAATTTTAGCTCTAAAACTGATGATCTACCTACAAATGTGAACTGACGTTCAAAAATAAAACATTTGAAAATTGACCTTTTTTCACCTTTCTGAAGCATGACGTAATGGGGGAGTGTTATCTCTTTTGGCAAAAATCACCTGTTTTTGCTTGAACATTAAATGCCTCCAAATGGTATTTAATTCACTTCCTGGGGTAAAGAAACACCTTTTGGGACCTCAGACTGAGTAAATTGGCCATTTTCATGCACTTTTAACCATTCCACAAATCTTGTGTTTAGGGCCCCTGGAAGCATGAAAATCACTTTAAACATGCTAATTTTAGCTCTAAAACTGATGATCTACCTACAAATGTGAACTGACGTTCAAAAATAAAACATTTGAAAACGGACCATTTTTCACCTTTCTGAAGCATGACGTAATGGGGGGGTGTTATCTCTGTTGGCAAAAATCACCTGTTTTTGCTTGAACATTAAATGCCTCCAAATGGTATTTAATTCACTTCCCGGGGTGAAGAAACACTTTTTGAGACCTCAGAGTGAGTAAATTGGCCATTTTCATGCACTTTTAACCATTCCACAAATCTTGTGTTTAGGGCCCCTGAAGCATGAAAATCACTTTAAACATGCTAATTTTAGCTCTAAAACTGATGATCCACCTACAAATGTGAACTGACGTTCAAAAATAAAACATTTGAAAACGGACCATTTTTCACCTTTCTGAAGCATGCCGTAATGGGGGGGTGTTATCTCTTTTGTCAAAAATCACCTGTTTTTGCTTGAACATTTAATGCCTCCAAATGGTATTTAATTCTCTTCCTGGGCCCCTGGAAGCATGAAAATCACTTTAAACATGCTAATTTTAGCTCTAAAACTGATGATCTACCTATAAATGTGAACTGACGTTCAAAAATAAAACATTTGAAAATTGACCTTTTTTCACCTTTCTGAAGCATGACGTAATGGGGGAGTGTTATCTCTTTTGGCAAAAATCACCTGTTTTTGCTTGAACATTAAATGCCTCCAAATGGTATTTAATTCACTTCCTGGGGTAAAGAAACACCTTTTGGGACCTCAGACTGAGTAAATTGGCCATTTTCATGCACTTTTAACCATTCCACAAATCTTGTGTTTAGGGCCCCTGGAAGCATGATAATCACTTTAAACATGCTAGTTTTAGCTCTAAAACTGATGATCTACCTACAAATGTGAACTGACGTTCAAAAATAAAACATTTGAAAACGGACCTTTTTTCACCTTTCTGAAGCATGACGTAATGGGGGGGGTGTTATCTCTTTTGGCAAAAATCACCTGTTTTTGCTTGAACATTAAATGCCTCCAAATGGTATTTAATTCACTTCCCGGGGTGAAGAAACACTTTTTGAGACCTCAGAGTGAGTAAATTGGCAATTTTCATGCACTTTTAACCATTCCACAAATCTTGTGTTTAGGGCCCCTGGAAGCATGAAAATCACTTTAAACATGCTAATTTTAGCTCTAAAACTGATGATCTACCTACAAATGTGAACTGACGTTCAAAAATAAAACATTTGAAAACGGACCATTTTTCACCTTTCTGAAGCATGACGTAATGGGGGGGTGTTATCTTTGTTGGGAAAAATCACCTGTTTTTGCTTGAACATTAAATGCCTCCAAATGGTATTTAATTCACTTCCCGGGGTGAAGAAACACTTTTTGAGACCTCAGAGTGAGTAAATTGGCCATTTTCATGCACTTTTAACCATTCCACAAATCTTGTGTTTAGGGCCCCTGAAGCATGAAAATCACTTTAAACATGCTAATTTTAGCTCTAAAACTGATGATCCACCTACAAATGTGAACTGACGTTCAAAAATAAAACATTTGAAAGCGGACCATTTTTCACCTTTCTGAAGCATGACGTAATGGGGGGGTGTTATCTCTTTTGTCAAAAATCACCTGTTTTTGCTTGAACATTAAATGCCTCCAAATGGTATTTAATTCACTTCCCGGGCCCCTGGAAGCATGAAAATCACTTTAAACATGCTAATTTTAGCTCTAAAACTGATGATCTACCTACAAATGTGAACTGACGTTCAAAAATAAAACATTTGAAAATGGACCATTTATCACCTTTCTGAAGCATGACGTAATGGGGGGTGTTATCTCTTTTGTCAAAAATCACCTGTTTTTGCTTGAACATTAAATGCCTCCAAATGGTATTTAATTCACTTCCCGGGCCCCTGAAAGCATGAAAATCACTTTAAACATGCTAATTTTAGCTCTAAAACTGATGATCTACCTACAAATGTGAACTGACGTTCAAAAATAAAACATTTGAAAACGGACCATTTTTCACCTTTCTGAAGCATGACGTAATGGGGGGGTGTTATCTCTTTTGGCAAAAATCACCTGTTTTTGCTTGAACATTAAATGCCTCCAAATGGTATTTAACTCACTTCCCGGGGTGAAGAAACAATTTTTGAGACCTCAGAGTGAGTAAATTGGCCATTTTCATGCACTTTTAACCATTCCACAAATCTTGTGTTTAGGGCCCCTGGAAGCATGAAAATCACTTTAAACATGCTAATTTTAGCTCTAAAACTGATGATCTACCTACAAATGTGAACTGACGTTCAAAAATAAAACATTTGAAAATGGACCATTTTTCACCTTTCTGAAGCATGACGTAATGGGTGGGTGTTATCTCTTTTGGCAAAAATCCCCTGTTTTTGCTTGAACATTAAATGCCTCCAAATGGTATTTAATTCACTTCCCGGGCCCCTGAAAGCATGAAAATCACTTTAAACATGTTAATTTTCGCTCTAAAACTGATGATCTACCTACAAATGTGAACTGACGTTCAAAAATAAAACATTTGAAAACGGACCATTTTTCACCTTCCGGAAGCATGACGTAATGGGGAGGTGTTATTTCTTTTGTCAAAAATCACCTGTTTTTGCTTGAACATTAAATGCCTCCAAATGGTATTTAATTCACTTCCCGGGCCCCTGGAAGCATGAAAATCACTTTAAACATGCTAATTTTAGCTCTAAAACTGATGATCTACCTACAAATGTGAACTGACGTTCAAAAATAAAACATTTGAAAACGGACCATTTTTCACCTTTCTGAAGCATGACGTAATGGGGGGGTGTTATCTCTTTTGTCAAAAATCACCTGTTTTTGCTTGAACATTAAATGCCTCCAAATGGTATTTAACTCACTTCCCGGGGTGAAGAAACACTTTTTGAGACCTCAGAGTGAGTAAATTGGCCATTTTCAATGACTTTTAACCATTCCACAAATCTTGTTTTTAGGGCCCCTGGAAGCATGAAAATCACTTTAAACATGCTAATTTTAGCTCTAAAACTGATGATCTACCTACAAAAGTGAACTGACGTTCAAAAATAAAACATTTGAAAACGGACCATTTTTCACCTTTCTGAAGCATGACGTAATGGGGGGGGTGTTATCTCTGTTGGCAAAAATCACCTGTTTTTGCTTGAACATTAAATGCCTCCAAATGGTATTTAATTCACTTCCCGGGGTGAAGAAACACTTTTTGAGACCTCAGAGTGAGTAAATTGGCCATTTTCATGCACTTTTAACCATTCCACAAATCTTGTGTTTAGGGCCCCTGAAGCATGAAAATCACTTTAAACATGCTAATTTTAGCTCTAAAACTGATGATCCACTTACAAATGTGAACTGACGTTCAAAAATAAAACATTTGAAAACGGACCATTTTTCACCTTTCTGAAGCATGCCGTAATGGGGGGGTGTTATCTCTTTTGTCAAAAATCACCTGTTTTTGCTTGAACATTTAATGCCTCCAAATGGTATTTAATTCTCTTCCTGGGCCCCTGGAAGCATGAAAATCACTTTAAACATGCTAATTTTAGCTCTAAAACTGATGATCTACCTACAAATGTGAACTGACGTTCAAAAATAAAACATTTGAAAATTGACCTTTTTTCACCTTTCTGAAGCATGACGTAATGGGGGAGTGTTATCTCTTTTGTCAAAAATCACCTGTTTTTGCTTGAACATTAAATGCCTCCAAATGGTATTTAATTCACTTCCTGGGGTAAAGAAACACCTTTTGGGACCTCAGACTGAGTAAATTGGCCATTTTCATGCACTTTTAACCATTCCACAAATCTTGTGTTTAGGGCCCCTGGAAGCATGAAAATCACTTTAAACATGCTAATTTTAGCTCTAAAACTGATGATCTACCTACAAATGTGAACTGACGTTCAAAAATAAAACATTTGAAAACGGACCATTTTTCACCTTTCTGAAGCATGACGTAATGGGGGGGTGTTATCTCTGTTGGCAAAAATCACCTGTTTTTGCTTGAACATTAAATGCCTCCAAATGGTATTTAATTCACTTCCCGGGGTGAAGAAACACTTTTTGAGACCTCAGAGTGAGTAAATTGGCCATTTTCATGCACTTTTAACCATTCCACAAATCTTGTGTTTAGGGCCCCTGAAGCATGAAAATCACTTTAAACATGCTAATTTTAGCTCTAAAACTGATGATCCACCTACAAATGTGAACTGACGTTCAAAAATAAAACATTTGAAAACGGACCATTTTTCACCTTTCTGAAGCATGCCGTAATGGGGGGGTGTTATCTCTTTTGTCAAAAATCACCTGTTTTTGCTTGAACATTTAATGCCTCCAAATGGTATTTAATTCTCTTCCTGGGCCCCTGGAAGCATGAAAATCACTTTAAACATGCTAATTTTAGCTCTAAAACTGATGATCTACCTACAAATGTGAACTGACGTTCAAAAATAAAACATTTGAAAATTGACCTTTTTTCACCTTTCTGAAGCATGACGTAATGGGGGAGTGTTATCTCTTTTGGCAAAAATCACCTGTTTTTGCTTGAACATTAAATGCCTCCAAATGGTATTTAATTCACTTCCTGGGGTAAAGAAACACCTTTTGGGACCTCAGACTGAGTAAATTGGCCATTTTCATGCACTTTTAACCATTCCACAAATCTTGTGTTTAGGGCCCCTGGAAGCATGAAAATCACTTTAAACATGCTAGTTTTAGCTCTAAAACTGATGATCTACCTACAAATGTGAACTGACGTTCAAAAATAAAACATTTGAAAACGGACCTTTTTTCACCTTTCTGAAGCATGACGTAATGGGGGGGGTGTTATCTCTTTTGGCAAAAATCACCTGTTTTTGCTTGAACATTAAATGCCTCCAAATGGTATTTAATTCACTTCCCGGGGTGAAGAAACACTTTTTGAGACCTCAGAGTGAGTAAATTGGCAATTTTCATGCACTTTTAACCATTCCACAAATCTTGTGTTTAGGGCCCCTGGAAGCATGAAAATCACTTTAAACATGCTAATTTTAGCTCTAAAACTGATGATCTACCTACAAATGTGAACTGACGTTCAAAAATAAAACATTTGAAAACGGACCATTTTTCACCTTTCTGAAGCATGACGTAATGGGGGGGTGTTATCTTTGTTGGGAAAAATCACCTGTTTTTGCTTGAACATTAAATGCCTCCAAATGGTATTTAATTCACTTCCCGGGGTGAAGAAACACTTTTTGAGACCTCAGAGTGAGTAAATTGGCCATTTTCATGCACTTTTAACCATTCCACAAATCTTGTGTTTAGGGCCCCTGAAGCATGAAAATCACTTTAAACATGCTAATTTTAGCTCTAAAACTGATGATCCACCTACAAATGTGAACTGACGTTCAAAAATAAAACATTTGAAAGCGGACCATTTTTCACCTTTCTGAAGCATGACGTAATGGGGGGGTGTTATCTCTTTTGTCAAAAATCACCTGTTTTTGCTTGAACATTAAATGCCTCCAAATGGTATTTAATTCACTTCCCGGGCCCCTGGAAGCATGAAAATCACTTTAAACATGCTAATTTTAGCTCTAAAACTGATGATCTACCTACAAATGTGAACTGACGTTCAAAAATAAAACATTTGAAAATGGACCATTTATCACCTTTCTGAAGCATGACGTAATGGGGGGTGTTATCTCTTTTGTCAAAAATCACCTGTTTTTGCTTGAACATTAAATGCCTCCAAATGGTATTTAATTCACTTCCCGGGCCCCTGAAAGCATGAAAATCACTTTAAACATGCTAATTTTAGCTCTAAAACTGATGATCTACCTACAAATGTGAACTGACGTTCAAAAATAAAACATTTGAAAACGGACCATTTTTCACCTTTCTGAAGCATGACGTAATGGGGGGGTGTTATCTCTTTTGGCAAAAATCACCTGTTTTTGCTTGAACATTACATGCCTCCAAATGGTATTTAATTCACTTCCCGGGCCCCTGGAAGCATGAAAATCACTTTAAACATGCTAATTTTAGCTCTAAAACTGATGATCTACCTACAAATGTGAACTGACGTTCAAAAATAAAACATTTGAAAACGGACCATTTTTCACCTTTCTGAAGCATGACGTAATGGGGGGGTGTTATCTCTTTTGTCAAAAATCACCTGTTTTTGCTTGAACATTAAATGCCTCCAAATGGAATTTTATTCACTTCCCGGGGTGAAGAAACACTTTTTGAGACCTCAGAGTGAGTAAATTGGCCATTTTCATGCACTTTTAACCATTCCACAAATCTTGTGTTTAGGGCCCCTGGAAGCATGAAAATCACTTTAAACATGCTAATTTTAGCTCTAAAACGGATGATCCACCTACAAATGTGAACTGATGTTCAAAAATAAAACATTTGAAAACGGACCATTTTTCACCTTTCTGAAGCATGACGTAATGGGGGGGTGTTATCTCTTTTGTCAAAAATCTTCTGTTTTTGCTTGAACATTTTATGCCTCCAAATGGTATTTAATTCTCTTCCTGGGCCCCTGGAAGCATGAAAATCACTTTAAACATGCTAATTTTAGCTCTAAAACTGATGATCTACCTACAAATGTGAACTGATGTTCAAAAATAAAACATTTGAAAGCGGACCATTTTTCACCTTTCTTAAGCATGACGTAATGGGGGGGTGTTATCTCTTTTGTCAAAAATCACCTGTTTTTGCTTGAACATTAAATGCCTCCAAATGGTATTTAATTCACTTCCCGGGCCCCTGGAAGCATGAAAATCACTTTAAACATGCTAATTTTAGCTCTAAAACTGATGATCTACCTACAAATGTGAACTGACGTTCAAAAATAAAACATTTGAAAACAGACCATTTTTCACCTTTCTGAAGCATGACGTAATGGGGGGGTGTTATCTCTTTTGGCAAAAATCACCTGTTTTTGCTTGAACATTAAATGCCTCCAAATGGTATTTAATTCACTTCCCGGGGTGAAGAAACAATTTTTGAGACCTCAGAGTGAGTAAATTGGCCATTTTCATGCACTTTTAACCATTCCACAAATCTTGTGTTTAGGGCCCCTGGAAGCATGAAAATCACTTTAAACATGCTAATTTTAGCTCTAAAACTGATGATCTACCTACAAATGTGAACTGACGTTCAAAAATAAAACATTTGAAAATGGACCATTTTTCACCTTTCTGAAGCATGACGTAATGGGTGGGTGTTATCTCTTTTGGAAAAAATCCCCTGTTTTTGCTTGAACATTAAATGCCTCCAAATGGTATTTAATTCACTTCCCGGGCCCCTGAAAGCATGAAAATCACTTTAAACATGTTAATTTTCGCTCTAAAACTGATGATCTACCTACAAATGTGAACTGACGTTCAAAAATAAAACATTTGAAAACGGACCATTTTTCACCTTCCGGAAGCATGACGTAATGGGGAGGTGTTATTTCTTTTGTCAAAAATCACCTGTTTTTGCTTGAACATTAAATGCCTCCAAATGGTATTTAATTCACTTCCCGGGCCCCTGGAAGCATGAAAATCACTTTAAACATGCTAATTTTAGCTCTAAAACTGATGATCTACCTACAAATGTGAACTGACGTTCAAAAATAAAACATTTGAAAACGGACCATTTTTCACCTTTCTGAAGCATGACGTAATGGGGGGGTGTTATCTCTTTTGTCAAAAATCACCTGTTTTTGCTTGAACATTAAATGCCTCCAAATGGTATTTAACTCACTTCCCGGGGTGAAGAAACACTTTTTGAGACCTCAGAGTGAGTAAATTGGCCATTTTCAATGACTTTTAACCATTCCACAAATCTTGTTTTTAGGGCCCCTGGAAGCATGAAAATCACTTTAAACATGCTAATTTTAGCTCTAAAACTGATGATCTACCTACAAAAGTGAACTGACGTTCAAAAATAAAACATTTGAAAACGGACCATTTTTCACCTTTCTGAAGCATGACGTAATGGGGGGGGTGTTATCTCTGTTGGCAAAAATCACCTGTTTTTGCTTGAACATTAAATGCCTCCAAATGGTATTTAATTCACTTCCCGGGGTGAAGAAACACTTTTTGAGACCTCAGAGTGAGTAAATTGGCCATTTTCATTCACTTTTAACCATTCCACAAATCTTGTGTTTAGGGCCCCTGAAGCATGAAAATCACTTTAAACATACTAATTTTAGCTCTAAAACTGATGATCCACCTACAAATGTGAACTGACGTTCAAAAATAAAACATTTGAAAACGGACCATTTTTCACCTTTCTGAAGCATGCCGTAATGGGGGGGTGTTATCTCTTTTGTCAAAAATCACCTGTTTTTGCTTGAACATTTAATGCCTCCAAATGGTATTTAATTCTCTTCCTGGGCCCCTGGAAGCATGAAAATCACTTTAAACATGCTAATTTTAGCTCTAAAACTGATGATCTACCTACAAATGTGAACTGACGTTCAAAAATAAAACATTTGAAAATTGACCTTTTTTCACCTTTCTGAAGCATGACGTAATGGGGGAGTGTTATCTCTTTTGGCAAAAATCACCTGTTTTTGCTTGAACATTAAATGCCTCCAAATGGTATTTAATTCACTTCCTGGGGTAAAGAAACACCTTTTGGGACCTCAGACTGAGTAAATTGGCCATTTTCATGCACTTTTAACCATTCCACAAATCTTGTGTTTAGGGCCCCTGGAAGCATGAAAATCACTTTAAACATGCTAATTTTAGCTCTAAAACTGATGATCTACCTACAAATGTGAACTGACGTTCAAAAATAAAACATTTGAAAACGGACCATTTTTCACCTTTCTGAAGCATGACGTAATGGGGGGGTGTTATCTCTGTTGGCAAAAATCACCTGTTTTTGCTTGAACATTAAATGCCTCCAAATGGTATTTAATTCACTTCCCGGGGTGAAGAAACACTTTTTGAGACCTCAGAGTGAGTAAATTGGCCATTTTCATGCACTTTTAACCATTCCACAAATCTTGTGTTTAGGGCCCCTGAAGCATGAAAATCACTTTAAACATGCTAATTTTAGCTCTAAAACTGATGATCCACCTACAAATGTGAACTGACGTTCAAAAATAAAACATTTGAAAACGGACCATTTTTCACCTTTCTGAAGCATGCCGTAATGGGGGGGTGTTATCTCTTTTGTCAAAAATCACCTGTTTTTGCTTGAACATTTAATGCCTCCAAATGGTATTTAATTCTCTTCCTGGGCCCCTGGAAGCATGAAAATCACTTTAAACATGCTAATTTTAGCTCTAAAACTGATGATCTACCTACAAATGTGAACTGACGTTCAAAAATAAAACATTTGAAAATTGACCTTTTTTCACCTTTCTGAAGCATGACGTAATGGGGGAGTGTTATCTCTTTTGGCAAAAATCACCTGTTTTTGCTTGAACATTAAATGCCTCCAAATGGTATTTAATTCACTTCCTGGGGTAAAGAAACACCTTTTGGGACCTCAGACTGAGTAAATTGGCCATTTTCATGCACTTTTAACCATTCCACAAATCTTGTGTTTAGGGCCCCTGGAAGCATGAAAATCACTTTAAACATGCTAGTTTTAGCTCTAAAACTGATGATCTACCTACAAATGTGAACTGACGTTCAAAAATAAAACATTTGAAAACGGACCTTTTTTCACCTTTCTGAAGCATGACGTAATGGGGGGGGTGTTATCTCTTTTGGCAAAAATCACCTGTTTTTGCTTGAACATTAAATGCCTCCAAATGGTATTTAATTCACTTCCCGGGGTGAAGAAACACTTTTTGAGACCTCAGAGTGAGTAAATTGGCAATTTTCATGCACTTTTAACCATTCCACAAATCTTGTGTTTAGGGCCCCTGGAAGCATGAAAATCACTTTAAACATGCTAATTTTAGCTCTAAAACTGATGATCTACCTACAAATGTGAACTGACGTTCAAAAATAAAACATTTGAAAACGGACCATTTTTCACCTTTCTGAAGCATGACGTAATGGGGGGGTGTTATCTTTGTTGGGAAAAATCACCTGTTTTTGCTTGAACATTAAATGCCTCCAAATGGTATTTAATTCACTTCCCGGGGTGAAGAAACACTTTTTGAGACCTCAGAGTGAGTAAATTGGCCATTTTCATGCACTTTTAACCATTCCACAAATCTTGTGTTTAGGGCCCCTGAAGCATGAAAATCACTTTAAACATGCTAATTTTAGCTCTAAAACTGATGATCCACCTACAAATGTGAACTGACGTTCAAAAATAAAACATTTGAAAGCGGACCATTTTTCACCTTTCTGAAGCATGACGTAATGGGGGGGTGTTATCTCTTTTGTCAAAAATCACCTGTTTTTGCTTGAACATTAAATGCCTCCAAATGGTATTTAATTCACTTCCCGGGCCCCTGGAAGCATGAAAATCACTTTAAACATGCTAATTTTAGCTCTAAAACTGATGATCTACCTACAAATGTGAACTGACGTTCAAAAATAAAACATTTGAAAATGGACCATTTATCACCTTTCTGAAGCATGACGTAATGGGGGGTGTTATCTCTTTTGTCAAAAATCACCTGTTTTTGCTTGAACATTAAATGCCTCCAAATGGTATTTAATTCACTTCCCGGGCCCCTGAAAGCATGAAAATCACTTTAAACATGCTAATTTTAGCTCTAAAACTGATGATCTACCTACAAATGTGAACTGACGTTCAAAAATAAAACATTTGAAAACGGACCATTTTTCACCTTTCTGAAGCATGACGTAATGGGGGGGTGTTATCTCTTTTGGCAAAAATCACCTGTTTTTGCTTGAACATTACATGCCTCCAAATGGTATTTAATTCACTTCCCGGGCCCCTGGAAGCATGAAAATCACTTTAAACATGCTAATTTTAGCTCTAAAACTGATGATCTACCTACAAATGTGAACTGACGTTCAAAAATAAAACATTTGAAAACGGACCATTTTTCACCTTTCTGAAGCATGACGTAATGGGGGGGTGTTATCTCTTTTGTCAAAAATCACCTGTTTTTGCTTGAACATTAAATGCCTCCAAATGGAATTTTATTCACTTCCCGGGGTGAAGAAACACTTTTTGAGACCTCAGAGTGAGTAAATTGGCCATTTTCATGCACTTTTAACCATTCCACAAATCTTGTGTTTAGGGCCCCTGGAAGCATGAAAATCACTTTAAACATGCTAATTTTAGCTCTAAAACGGATGATCCACCTACAAATGTGAACTGATGTTCAAAAATAAAACATTTGAAAACGGACCATTTTTCACCTTTCTGAAGCATGACGTAATGGGGGGGTGTTATCTCTTTTGTCAAAAATCTTCTGTTTTTGCTTGAACATTTTATGCCTCCAAATGGTATTTAATTCTCTTCCTGGGCCCCTGGAAGCATGAAAATCACTTTAAACATGCTAATTTTAGCTCTAAAACTGATGATCTACCTACAAATGTGAACTGACGTTCAAAAATAAAACATTTGAAAACGGACCATTTTTCACCTTTGTGAAGCATGGCGTAATGGGGGGGTGTTATCTCTTTTGTCAAAAATCTCCTGTTTTTGCTTGAACATTAAATGCCTCCAAATGGTATTTAATTCACTTCCCGGGCCCCTGGAAGCATGAAAATCACTTTAAACATGCTAATTTTAGCTCTAAAACTGATGATCTACCTACAAATGTGAACTGACGTTCAAAAATAAAACATTTGAAAATGGACCTTTTTTCACCTTTCTGAAGCATGACGTAATGGGGGGTGTTATCTCTTTTGGCAAAAATCACCTGTTTTTGCTTGAACATTAAATGCCTCCAAATGGTATTTAATTCACTTCCCGGGGTGAAGAAACACTTTTTGAGACTTCAGAGTGAGTAAATTGGCAATTTTCATGCACTTTTAACCATTCCACAAATCTTGTGTTTAGGGCCCCTGGAAGCATGAAAATCACTTTAAACATGCTAATTTTAGCTCTAAAACTGATGATCTACCTACAAATGTGAACTGATGTTCAAAAATAAAACATTTGAAAGCGGACCATTTTTCACCTTTCTTAAGCATGACGTAATGGGGGGGTGTTATCTCTTTTGTCAAAAATCACCTGTTTTTGCTTGAACATTAAATGCCTCCAAATGGTATTTAATTCACTTCCCGGGCCCCTGGAAGCATGAAAATCACTTTAAACATGCTAATTTTAGCTCTAAAACTGATGATCTACCTACAAATGTGAACTGACGTTCAAAAATAAAACATTTGAAAACAGACCATTTTTCACCTTTCTGAAGCATGACGTAATGGGGGGGTGTTATCTCTTTTGTCAAAAATCTCCTGTTTTTGCTTGAACATTAAATGCCTCCAAATGGTATTTAATTCACTTCCCGGGCCCCTGGAAGCATGAAAATCACTTTAAACATGCTAATTTTAGCTCTAAAACTGATGATCTACCTACAAATGTGAACTGACGTTCAAAAATAAAACATTTGAAAATGGACCTTTTTTCACCTTTCTGAAGCATGACGTAATGGGGGGTGTTATCTCTTTTGGCAAAAATCACCTGTTTTTGCTTGAACATTAAATGCCTCCAAATGGTATTTAATTCACTTCCCGGGGTGAAGAAACACTTTTTGAGACTTCAGAGTGAGTAAATTGGCAATTTTCATGCACTTTTAACCATTCCACAAATCTTGTGTTTAGGGCCCCTGGAAGCATGAAAATCACTTTAAACATGCTAATTTTAGCTCTAAAACTGATGATCTACCTACAAATGTGAACTGATGTTCAAAAATAAAACATTTGAAAGCGGACCATTTTTCACCTTTCTTAAGCATGACGTAATGGGGGGGTGTTATCTCTTTTGTCAAAAATCACCTGTTTTTGCTTGAACATTAAATGCCTCCAAATGGTATTTAATTCACTTCCCGGGCCCCTGGAAGCATGAAAATCACTTTAAACATGCTAATTTTAGCTCTAAAACTGATGATCTACCTACAAATGTGAACTGACGTTCAAAAATAAAACATTTGAAAACAGACCATTTTTCACCTTTCTGAAGCATGACGTAATGGGGGGGTGTTATCTCTTTTGGCAAAAATCACCTGTTTTTGCTTGAACATTAAATGCCTCCAAATGGTATTTAATTCACTTCCCGGGGTGAAGAAACAATTTTTGAGACCTCAGAGTGAGTAAATTGGCCATTTTCATGCACTTTTAACCATTCCACAAATCTTGTGTTTAGGGCCCCTGGAAGCATGAAAATCACTTTAAACATGCTAATTTTAGCTCTAAAACTGATGATCTACCTACAAATGTGAACTGACGTTCAAAAATAAAACATTTGAAAATGGACCATTTTTCACCTTTCTGAAGCATGACGTAATGGGTGGGTGTTATCTCTTTTGGCAAAAATCCCCTGTTTTTGCTTGAACATTAAATGCCTCCAAATGGTATTTAATTCACTTCC
Organism: Lissotriton helveticus; assembly: GCF_964261635.1. NCBI lineage: Eukaryota > Metazoa > Chordata > Amphibia > Caudata > Salamandridae > Lissotriton > Lissotriton helveticus. Next base: position 302,973 of record NW_027611871.1, read on the forward strand.
CGGGCCCCTGAAAGCATGAAAATCACTTTAAACATGTTAATTTTCGCTCTAAAACTGATGATCTACCTACAAATGTGAACTGACGTTCAAAAATAAAACATTTGAAAATGGACCATTTTTCACCTTCCGGAAGCATGACGTAATGGGGAGGTGTTATTTCTTTTGTCAAAAATCACCTGTTTTTGCTTGAACATTAAATGCCTCCAAATGGTATTTAATTCACTTCCCGGGCCCCTGGAAGCATGAAAATCACTTTAAACATGCTAATTTTAGCTCTAAAACTGATGATCTACCTACAAATGTGAACTGACGTTCAAAAATAAAACATTTGAAAACGGACCATTTTTCACCTTTCTGAAGCATGACGTAATGGGGGGGTGTTATCTCTTTTGTCAAAAATCACCTGTTTTTGCTTGAACATTAAATGCCTCCAAATGGTATTTAACTCACTTCCCGGGGTGAAGAAACACTTTTTGAGACCTCAGAGTGAGTAAATTGGCCATTTTCAATGACTTTTAACCATTCCACAAATCTTGTTTTTAGGGCCCCTGGAAGCATGAAAATCACTTTAAACATGCTAATTTTAGCTCTAAAACTGATGATCTACCTACAAAAGTGAACTGACGTTCAAAAATAAAACATTTGAAAACGGACCATTTTTCACCTTTCTGAAGCATGACGTAATGGGGGGGGGTGTTATCTCTGTTGGCAAAAATCACCTGTTTTTGCTTGAACATTAAATGCCTCCAAATGGTATTTAATTCACTTCCCGGGGTGAAGAAACACTTTTTGAGACCTCAGAGTGAGTAAATTGGCCATTTTCATGCACTTTTAACCATTCCACAAATCTTGTGTTTAGGGCCCCTGAAGCATGAAAATCACTTTAAACATGCTAATTTTAGCTCTAAAACTGATGATCCACCTACAAATGTGAACTGACGTTCAAAAATAAAACATTTGAAAACGGACCATTTTTCACCTTTCTGAAGCATGCCGTAATGGGGGGGTGTTATCTCTTTTGTCAAAAATCACCTGTTTTTGCTTGAACATTTAATGCCTCCAAATGGTATTTAATTCTCTTCCTGGGCCCCTGGAAGCATGAAAATCACTTTAAACATGCTAATTTTAGCTCTAAAACTGATGATCTACCTACAAATGTGAACTGACGTTCAAAAATAAAACATTTGAAAATTGACCTTTTTTCACCTTTCTGAAGCATGACGTAATGGGGGAGTGTTATCTCTTTTGGCAAAAATCACCTGTTTTTGCTTGAACATTAAATGCCTCCAAATGGTATTTAATTCACTTCCTGGGGTAAAGAAACACCTTTTGGGACCTCAGACTGAGTAAATTGGCCATTTTCATGCACTTTTAACCATTCCACAAATCTTGTGTTTAGGGCCCCTGGAAGCATGAAAATCACTTTAAACATGCTAATTTTAGCTCTAAAACTGATGATCTACCTACAAATGTGAACTGACGTTCAAAAATAAAACATTTGAAAACGGACCATTTTTCACCTTTCTGAAGCATGACGTAATGGGGGGGTGTTATCTCTGTTGGCAAAAATCACCTGTTTTTGCTTGAACATTAAATGCCTCCAAATGGTATTTAATTCACTTCCCGGGGTGAAGAAACACTTTTTGAGACCTCAGAGTGAGTAAATTGGCCATTTTCATGCACTTTTAACCATTCCACAAATCTTGTGTTTAGGGCCCCTGAAGCATGAAAATCACTTTAAACATGCTAATTTTAGCTCTAAAACTGATGATCCACCTACAAATGTGAACTGACGTTCAAAAATAAAACATTTGAAAACGGACCATTTTTCACCTTTCTGAAGCATGCCGTAATGGGGGGGTGTTATCTCTTTTGTCAAAAATCACCTGTTTTTGCTTGAACATTTAATGCCTCCAAATGGTATTTAATTCTCTTCCTGGGCCCCTGGAAGCATGAAAATCACTTTAAACATGCTAATTTTAGCTCTAAAACTGATGATCTACCTACAAATGTGAACTGACGTTCAAAAATAAAACATTTGAAAATTGATCTTTTTTCACCTTTCTGAAGCATGACGTAATGGGGGAGTGTTATCTCTTTTGGCAAAAATCACCTGTTTTTGCTTGAACATTAAATGCCTCCAAATGGTATTTAATTCACTTCCTGGGGTAAAGAAACACCTTTTGGGACCTCAGACTGAGTAAATTGGCCATTTTCATGCACTTTTAACCATTCCACAAATCTTGTGTTTAGGGCCCCTGGAAGCATGAAAATCACTTTAAACATGCTAGTTTTAGCTCTAAAACTGATGATCTACCTACAAATGTGAACTGACGTTCAAAAATAAAACATTTGAAAACGGACCTTTTTTCACCTTTCTGAAGCATGACGTAATGGGGGGGGGTGTTATCTCTTTTGGCAAAAATCACCTGTTTTTGCTTGAACATTAAATGCCTCCAAATGGTATTTAATTCACTTCCCGGGGTGAAGAAACACTTTTTGAGACCTCAGAGTGAGTAAATTGGCAATTTTCATGCACTTTTAACCATTCCACAAATCTTGAGTTTAGGGCCCCTGGAAGCATGAAAATCACTTTAAACATGCTAATTTTAGCTCTAAAACTGATGATCTACCTACAAATGTGAACTGACGTTCAAAAATAAAACATTTGAAAACGGACCATTTTTCACCTTTCTGAAGCATGACGTAATGGGGGGGTGTTATCTTTGTTGGGAAAAATCACCTGTTTTTGCTTGAACATTAAATGCCTCCAAATGGTATTTAATTCACTTCCCGGGGTGAAGAAACACTTTTTGAGACCTCAGAGTGAGTAAATTGGCCATTTTCATGCACTTTTAACCATTCCACAAATCTTGTGTTTAGGGCCCCTGAAGCATGAAAATCACTTTAAACATGCTAATTTTAGCTCTAAAACTGATGATCCACCTACAAATGTGAACTGACGTTCAAAAATAAAACATTTGAAAGCGGACCATTTTTCACCTTTCTGAAGCATGACGTAATGGGGGGGTGTTATCTCTTTTGTCAAAAATCACCTGTTTTTGCTTGAACATTAAATGCCTCCAAATGGTATTTAATTCACTTCCCGGGCCCCTGGAAGCATGAAAATCACTTTAAACATGCTAATTTTAGCTCTAAAACTGATGATCTACCTACAAATGTGAACTGACGTTCAAAAATAAAACATTTGAAAATGGACCATTTATCACCTTTCTGAAGCATGACGTAATGGGGGGTGTTATCTCTTTTGTCAAAAATCACCTGTTTTTGCTTGAACATTAAATGCCTCCAAATGGTATTTAATTCACTTCCCGGGCCCCTGAAAGCATGAAAATCACTTTAAACATGCTAATTTTAGCTCTAAAACTGATGATCTACCTACAAATGTGAACTGACGTTCAAAAATAAAACATTTGAAAACGGACCATTTTTCACCTTTCTGAAGCATGACGTAATGGGGGGGTGTTATCTCTTTTGGCAAAAATCACCTGTTTTTGCTTGAACATTACATGCCTCCAAATGGTATTTAATTCACTTCCCGGGCCCCTGGAAGCATGAAAATCACTTTAAACATGCTAATTTTAGCTCTAAAACTGATGATCTACCTACAAATGTGAACTGACGTTCAAAAATAAAACATTTGAAAACGGACCATTTTTCACCTTTCTGAAGCATGACGTAATGGGGGGGTGTTATCTCTTTTGTCAAAAATCACCTGTTTTTGCTTGAACATTAAATGCCTCCAAATGGAATTTTATTCACTTCCCGGGGTGAAGAAACACTTTTTGAGACCTCAGAGTGAGTAAATTGGCCATTTTCATGCACTTTTAACCATTCCACAAATCTTGTGTTTAGGGCCCCTGGAAGCATGAAAATCACTTTAAACATGCTAATTTTAGCTCTAAAACGGATGATCCACCTACAAATGTGAACTGACGTTCAAAAATAAAACATTTGAAAACGGACCATTTTTCACCTTTCTGAAGCATGACGTAATGGGGGGGTGTTATCTCTTTTGTCAAAAATCTTCTGTTTTTGCTTGAACATTTTATGCCTCCAAATGGTATTTAATTCTCTTCCTGGGCCCCTGGAAGCATGAAAATCACTTTAAACATGCTAATTTTAGCTCTAAAACTGATGATCTACCTACAAATGTGAACTGACGTTCAAAAATAAAACATTTGAAAACGGACCATTTTTCACCTTTCTGAAGCATGGCGTAATGGGTGGGTGTTATCTCTTTTTTCAAAAATCTCCTGTTTTTGCTTGAACATTAAATGCCTCCAAATGGTATTTAATTCACTTCCCGGGCCCCTGGAAGCATGAAAATCACTTTAAAAATGCTAATTCTAAAACTGATGATCTACCTACAAATGTGAACTGACGTTCAAAAATAAAACATTTGAAAACGGACCATTTTTCACCTTTGTGAAGCATGGCGTAATGGGGGGGTGTTATCTCTTTTGTCAAAAATCTCCTGTTTTTGCTTGAACATTAAATGCCTCCAAATGGTATTTAATTCACTTCCCGGGCCCCTGGAAGCATGAAAATCACTTTAAACATGCTAATTTTAGCTCTAAAACTGATAATCTACCTACAAATGTGAACTGACGTTCAAAAATAAAACATTTGAAAATGGACCTTTTTTCACCTTTCTGAAGCATGACGTAATGGGGGGTGTTATCTCTTTTGGCAAAAATCACCTGTTTTTGCTTGAACATTAAATGCCTCCAAATGGTATTTAATTCACTTCCCGGGCCCCTGGAAGCATGAAAATCAATTTAAACATGCTAATTTTAGCTCTAAAACTGATGATCTACCTACAAATGTGAACTGATGTTCAAAAATAAAACATTTGAAAACGGACCATTTATCACCTTTCTGAAGCATGACGTAATGGGGGGGGTGTTATCTCTTTTGTCAAAAATCACCTGTTTTTGCTTGAACATTAAATGCCTCCAAATGGTATTTAATTCACTTCCCGGGCCCCTGAAAGCATGAAAATCACTTTAAACATGCTAATTTTAGCTCTAAAACTGATGATCTACCTACAAATGTGAACTGACGTTCAAAAATAAAACATTTGAAAACAGACCATTTTTCACCTTTCTGAAGCATGACGTAATGGGGGGGTGTTATCTCTTTTGGCAAAAATCACCTGTTTTTGCTTGAACATTAAATGCCTCCAAATGGTATTTAATTCACTTCCCGGGGTGAAGAAACAATTTTTGAGACCTCAGAGTGAGTAAATTGGCCATTTTCATGCACTTTTAACCATTCCACAAATCTTGTGTTTAGGGCCCCTGGAAGCATGAAAATCACTTTAAACATGCTAATTTTAGCTCTAAAACTGAATGATCTACCTACAAATGTGAACTGACGTTCAAAAATAAAACATTTGAAAACGGACCATTTTTCACCTTTCTGAAGCATGACGTAATGGGGGGGTGTTATCTCTTTTGGCAAAAATCACCTGTTTTTGCTTGAACATTAAATGCCTCCAAATGGTATTTAATTCACTTCCCGGGCCCCTGAAAGCATGAAAATCACTTTAAACATGTTAATTTTCGCTCTAAAACTGATGATCTACCTACAAATGTGAACTGACGTTCAAAAATAAAACATTTGAAAACGGACCATTTTTCACCTTCCGGAAGCATGACGCAATGGGGAGGTGTTATTTCTTTTGTCAAAAATCACCTGTTTTTGTTTGAACATTAAATGCCTCCAAATGGTATTTAATTCACTTCCCGGGCCCCTGGAAGCATGAAAATCACTTTAAACATGCTAATTTTAGCTCTAAAACTGATGATCTACCTACAAATGTGAACTGACGTTCAAAAATAAAACATTTGAAAACGGACCATTTTTCACCTTTCTGAAGCATGACGTAATGGGGGGGTGTTATCTCTTTTGTCAAAAATCACCTGTTTTTGCTTGAACATTAAATGCCTCCAAATGGTATTTAACTCACTTCCCGGGGTGAAGAAACACTTTTTGAGACCTCAGAGTGAGTAAATTGGCCATTTTCAATGACTTTTAACTAAACATGGGCGGATTTTGCGGATTCGCAATCCGCGAATTTGCGGATTTACGTATTCGCGGATTGCGAAAATAAGCGAAATCCGCGAATTCTCGCGGATTAGCGGATTTTTTGGGGGTGTGTATGTTCGCACGGGTTTCTGCAAGTTCGCGAGGGTTTTGTACTATTTCGCAAATTGCGAACTTACTTGTCGGGTCGCCAGTTTAGCGAACTTGTTGTTTCTACGTGCCCAGCCTGTTTGCTAAGCTTTCTTCATCACTGCCACCCTCTGTCACCACTGGCACTCTCTTTGGTCACCCATGCCACCCTCTGGCTCACCCATGTCACCCTCTGTGTCATCACATCACCATCTAGTTCACCAGTGTACATTATTGGGGCAAAGCAAAGCACTGCCATCCTCTGTCAACACTGGCACTCTGGTTCACCCATGCCACCCTCTGGCTGGCACACCCATGCCACCCTCAGTGTCATCACAACACCCTCTGATTGACCACTGAGTGAACAAACACCTGCTAAGTGCCTTAAGTTTTGCAAACAACAACACCTGCCCTGCCCCAACTGACATTAATGAAGGCTGGCACCTGCTTGTCTGCTCCCTTTCCTTTTTGTTGCAAATGCAAAGTAAATAATTTTTTTTAACAGGATGCAATGGCATACTTGTAACTATTCTGTGACTGTCAGAGCAGGGTCACACAATAGTTGCAAGTAGGCAACCGGATTCTGGAGGGCCCCTTCAGGAAGCACTACAGGTAAATGGTTACAAATGATGAGCTCGAACTTTTGCACCTGCTCGTTCGTTTTGCTTTTGCAAAACTCGTTTTTCGGTAATTTCGCCCTATTCGCGGGGCGCGTCGTAGTGCGAACTGGCCCGTGGAGGCCGCGAACTCGTGCGAGTTACCTCAAGGTTGAGTATGGGCGCCGCCATTTTGTTTGCGTGACGTATTTCCGTTTCCGCCCGCTAAGTGTAATCTCGCCCGACTCGCGCCTTGCGAATACAAGTTCGCACGAGTTCGCGAGAGAAATCGCGTGCGAACTTACTTACGCGCACGTGATCGGGCCGCCATCTTGTTTTTCATTCATTCCTATGTGTCTGGGTATGGTGTTTCTATCCTCTCTATATCTCTGCCATCCTTTGCTTGTTTTACTATTTTTTTGATCTATTTAACTTATTTTCTATCCCTGTATTTTTCTAGATCTATATTTTTGTGTTTTAGGCTATTTTTGTTTACTTTTGAACTACTTTTTTAAACTTTTACTTTCCTTCTTCTCTACTCTTATTCTTTTTCATTTTATCTCCTTACCTGCCCAGAACATGGTGAAGACAGCAGTCAAGCTGCCCAAGACGGGCACCGCAGCCCGTGCCCGGCTCCCGTGTGGTCGATTGAGGGCGGAAATGGTGGTGCCCCGGGAGATTTTCAGCCCTGAGGAGGTGGGCGCACTTGTTTTTTACGTGCAGCGCCGTCTCCCCAGGACCATCGCGGCAGGCGGCAGGATTGCTGCTGGTTACACCAACAGCCAGGAGCGACGGAAGCGGTGGGGGCAGGTGTGCCGGGCCCTTTTTAAGATCACGGGGGTCCAGCGCACCTACAATCAGGTCACCCACCGCTGGACCGACATCCTTGACCGAGAGCGTGACCTGCTAGACGTGCTGGGAGTGGAGGTCCCCTGTCTTGGTGAGTAGTAGTAGCAATTTTTTCATTAATATTTCAAAATCTTCTGTGCATTTCAGGTGCACTGTTCTCCTTCTCTGTGCCGGTGCCACTGCTTATTTGTTATCTATTTTGTGTTCATTTAATTGGGCTGAGTATGAGTGTATTTTACAGAACTGCGTAATGCTAGACACAAAGGGGCAGATTTACAAGCCCCTTGTTCCACGTTTACACTGCCTTACCTGACGCACAGCGACGTAAACGTGGCGCATCCCTGCGAGTCATGTACAACGTGATGCATCTAAGGAGATGCGCCACGTGAATGCCTGGGCCTGCGCCTCAATGGGTGCGTTCCCACGCAGGGGGGGAGTGGGGGGTGGGTGGTGCCGGTCAGGCAGATGTGTGCCTCGCAAAAGTGCCTGCGTAAAATCTACAAGATTTAGCGCAGGCACTTCCGCGACGCTGCTATGTCAATTCTTTATGCCTGCTTGCTTGAAGCAGGCGTAAGGACTGATGCGGTATGTAGAGTATTGGGCAGCCCTGAGCACTGCTATAGTTGCATTGCGCCCACGAAGCGACTCTAGAGATGCGCCCCTATTTCGTCACGAGATGCGTTACGCATCTGCCTACCCTTGCGCCAGGGTTTGCCGCATTGTAATAGCGGCGCATCTGCCGTGACGCAAGGTTAGTTTTGCGTTACGTATTTGTTCTGGTGCACATCTGGAGGTGTCCAGCTCAGAACTCGTAAGTATGCCCGTAAGTGTCAGATTAGCAATTACCTGCGCATCCCTGCAAAGTGTGTGGCACGGCAGCACCACCCATGGTGCGCCGTATTTACAATGCGGCACACCATGGTCCCAAAACGTCACCGAAGCGTTACGCATCGGTGCCGTAAAGGCGGCTCTTTGATGGAGTTGCGTTGCAACGATGGCGCAGCTCCAGCAATGCTGCGTCAAGCCGTAAGTCTGCTTCATGCAGGCGCAGGGTTTCAGTGACGCATCATTGTCCTAAATGACTGATTGAAATTTTATATATTCCCCATAGCCACTTTTAGCATGCGTTCCTGCGCAGGAACGCCATCCCTTGCGATGGAATGCTCCCTAATGGCGCAGGGTTTTAGAATGGGATGCATCTCCCATATGCGTCACGTTGTTAATATACGCCAGACCATGGCGCCTCTCTTGTGGCGCTGCGTCACAAAATTGACGCAAGAATGGAGCAGAAGAGCTGCAAGGGGCTTGTAAATCTGCCCCTAGAGTAGAGGCTCAGGTGCAGTCCTTCCATTGTAGCCCTCTTTTTGGCTGAAATAGTAGGTTCTTGTTCTTTCTAAATGTTTGATTTGGTTGACAAGGACATCGGCAAGCAGCAATCATCAATGTTTTCTGTTATTTCTTTCATGTTGTACGTCAGGTCCGCCCAGGGGCAAGCGGGCGGAAAAGGAGGATGCAGCAGTGGCTCCAAAGGAGGAGGATGCAGGCCAGGGCGGCGAGTGCTCCTTTGCTGGCCCCAGTAAGTTTTCATTTAAATATAGAGGACCTATTGTTGTCCAAGCATTCCTAATTTAATTGTTTCGAAATAGTGTTTAGATAGGAGCAAAATCCATAATACTACTGTTGCAGGGACACTTCTCCACAAACCGAACTATGGACACCAAAGACCAGAGTAATAATATTTCAGAGTGGCGTGTTTGGCACACTGTATAAATAAACCTGGTAGTGTCAGCAGCACAGATTCCTCCTTCCAAAAATTGCAAAACTTTTCGCTCAGTCACTCTAGTCTGGACTCTCTGGAGGAAAAACTACAGAGTCAATTCAAGTTTAAAAGCTTTATTAAAAGTTTAAGTAAACACATATATTAAAATAAAGTTAGTTGGAAATGGAAAAGTGCTTGGTGCAGAGTTGATGAGTACTGGATTGGTAGAAATTTCTTGTGGTCGAGCCGAGCTTTCACCTGGTTTCAAGTTGATGTTCCTCTTGTCCTTAGAAGTCCAGTTTCTGTCTGTTCAGAGAAAAATAATGTGTGTTAAAATTAAGCAAGCATTCAACAATTGTGACAAAAAAATTAAGCAAGACAACAGCTTTCCCTGGAAGGAGGGACATTTACTTTAGACTAGAGTAGACAGTCAATTACTTTTTCAGTTGTTTTCACATTTTTTCATTCATAGACCAAATACTAGTGGAGTGGTGTAATCTAACATTCTTAAATCTACTTTGTAGGTGGAACATCTGGTGGCGGGGCCAGCTCGGATGTGGTTATCATTGACTCGGAGTCCGAGGGTCAATCTGGGGAGGAGGCGGCGCTAGAGGAGTCGGACCAAGAAGAAGTACAGACTGTGAGGAAGGAGACAGTGGCGGTGGCGAGTACAGGTAAGCTGGATCATGGTACTATCTGACTCTTAGATAGGATATGATGTGTATCCAGTGGTGGCCCAGTGACAAATTACAATATGGTAATTACAGCAGGCTGGGACCGAAAGACAGATAGAGGCAGAGACAGAGAGAGAGGAAGACAGAAGGAGAGAGAGAGAGAGAGGGAGGGAGCCAGAGGGAGGGTGAGGGAGGGAGACAGAGAGAGAGAGACAGCGAGGTAGAGGGAGACAAAGGGAGACAGAAAGAGGGAGACAGAGAGAGAGAGAGAGAGAGAGAGAGAGAGAGAGGGAGGGAAACAGACATATCGCCTGGGCCTGGTGCAGATGATACGGTTGCTGGTGTGGTTAACGGCTCAGAGGAAAAATCACTCACTTCTGCCACATCTCTTTCATATGAAAGAGCACCAAACCAAGGATACAAGAGAGTTGTGGGAAGGGAAATGGTGATTCAAGCGCCCCTCCCTGCGGACGCCCATGATACTGGCCTGAATAGTTTTGTACTGCCCTGGCTAGTTGCTAGTTGTACTGTGACACAACTTCCTGCTGAATCATTTTGTGTTAATCATATTCCTAAAGAGCATTGCTTACAGATTATGTCTTTCTTTCTTCATATAGTTGGCAATACTAAAACCTCCAAACCAACGAGGAGTATGCTGGCTGTACTGGCCCGGCAACGGAGGCTGGAAGCAACTGTTGCGGAATATCGGCGACTGGTGGAACTCGAGGGGGATGACACGCACTCCAGTGCATCCAACTTAACATCGTCTACATCCTCCTCTGTTACCCCACGTTCTGCCAGTAAGCACAGTGCTCCAGCGAACCGGAGCCGTGCCGGAAGACGCCACCGCCGAGCAGCAAAAGCTGCACCTCGCAGCACTGTTAAAGGTCGCTTGCGCCGTGCACTCCGCAGAGTGTCAGACCTAGAGGCGGAGGTCCAGAAATGGCACAAATTTCAAAATGTGGTGGAGGGCCTCCGCCTAGAGCAAGCCATCCTCCAAGAAAAATATGATGCCCTGGCCCTAAAGCATGATGCCCTGGAGGCCAAACTTACCAGCTTGCATCCCTAGAGTGTCCCTTGCCCCTTTTTTTGAGACTTTTGGGGGGTGGGAAATGGGAGTTGGGTTTTTTGGGGACTTTTGAGGACTATTTGTTGGGGTTAGGGAGGGTCTTGCGGGAGATTATTTTGTTAGGGATATAAATATACTTTTTCAAACTTTATCTGAGCATACCTGTTTTTTTACTACTTTTGAGCTGGGTGGGTGGTGGTTTTGCAGTAATTTCATTTAACTGAACACTGTCATCGTGTTGGTTCACGTGCAATAGGCCAAATGTTTTCCTAAGTAAATGCCTGTCACAGAGTTTGTTAATTCAAGAGCCCTAGGACTTTGCTGCTAGTACCACTGTCACTCTCTCGCCTCTCCGAATACTCCATTATACTACCTCCCATCCAAAAGCTTATCTTACCTGTAATTTGTGTTTGAGGGCTGGCTCCACCTGGAATTCACAGAGTCCTAACGCGTTCTGCAGCAGGGCCACAACTGGAGTTTCCCGGCGTGGATTTTCTGCAAAACAAAAACAATCAACATTAGAAATGTGGTAGCGGTGCTGACACAACCCTAAAACCTAGAAGCCCCAGAGACAGCACCCCTGAGACAGGCAAGCGAGCAATATAACGCCTACACGTTCACGTGCAATAGGCCAAATGTTTTCCTAAGTAAATGCCTGTCACAGAGTTTGTTAATTCAAGAGCCCTAGGACTTTGCTGCTAGTACCACTGTCACTCTCTCGCCTCTCCGAATACTCCATTATACTACCTCCCATCCAAAAGCTTATCTTACCTGTAATTTGTGTTTGAGGGCTGGCTCCACCTGGAATTCACAGAGTCCTAACGCGTTCTGCAGCAGGGCCACAACTGGAGTTTCCCGGCGTGGATTTTCTGCAAAACAAAAACAATCAACATTAGAAATGTGGTAGCGGTGCTGACACAACCCTAAAACCTAGAAGCCCCAGAGACAGCACCCCTGAGACAGGCAAGCGAGCAATATAACGCCTACACGTTCACGTGCAATAGGCCAAATGTTTTCCTAAGTAAATGCCTGTCACAGAGTTTGTTAATTCAAGAGCCCTAGGACTTTGCTGCTAGTACCACTGTCACTCTCTCGCCTCTCCGAATACTCCATTATACTACCTCCCATCCAAAAGCTTATCTTACCTGTAATTTGTGTTTGAGGGCTGGCTCCTTCATTTCTTCATTGTGCAGAATCCAGGCATCAGCATTATGGGTAATGGATAGGGTGAGTCTGGAGGAGGAGGACTCAGGATAGACGACCAGGACTGAGTTCTTGTCAACTAACTGTTGTGAACCTGAGGAATGCTGCGGCATCAAAATCAAGATAGTTCTGTTGATGGGCTTGTTGTTTTATTGGTTGATTACAGTTTTGTTGGGAATGTGATGAAGCACTTGCTAAAGAAAGGCAGACACACAGGAATAAAAGTGAATAAGGAGGACTATTTACAATTAATGAATGATTGAGTCATTTTCAGAACTCGCTGTCAGGGAAGCAGAACTCGTCCTCATACTCTGCTAACTCATCAGTCGGGGTTACTTCTGGTAACTGAGGAGAACTTTCCTCGGGTAGGGCGGTGTCCTCTTCTTCCTGCGTGCATTCTCGTACTCTGTAATCTGGTGGTATGAAGTGCTGGTTCATCTTTATCAAGGTGAGCCGCTCCACATTTGCGGGCAAGAGGCGGGACCTTTTGGAAGTCACAATGCCACCAGCAGAACTAAAAACACGTTCTGAAGACACGCTTGCGAGTGGGCAAGACAAGTAATTGATAGCCAGGTTGGTGAGCTCTCGCCATATTTTTCTTTTCCCATGCCAATACGCCAATGGGTCCTCAGTAATATTGACCTCTGTTGAGTCATCCAGATAGGCCTGCACCATTGAAAGAATGTCCTCCCGGATTCCTGTACTTTGCACTTCTGTGTCCTTTCTAGGACCAGGAAACCCTAGCTGAGTTAGCCAACTCGCTTCAGACATATCGCATGCGCCTGGTGGAGATGATACGGTTGCTGGTGTGGTTAACGGCTCAGAGGAAAAATCACTCACTTCTGCCACAGGCACAGATGGTGAAGTGCTTTTTTGGGACCCCTGATCGCCTGCTGATTCACTAGTAGTACTATCTTCTCCTACAGTTTCCTTCCGTTCTATTTCAAAACGAATGGCTGACTGAGCTAGCCAACCTTTGTACTCTGTAACATCCGATGTTTCAAAAGGAATTATTACTTTGCCAAACAATGGCTTTTTGTAACGTGGATCCAGAATAGTAGCACAAATGTAGTGCTGTTGTTTCTTGATATTTACAAGCCGTTCATTGCTAACTAGGCGTTGTAATAATCTCTGCGCCAACTCATGTGCTTCGTTCTTTACAACGTCCTTTAATTGTGAAGACACCACCTTGACTTGGTGCTCGAGCTTCAGCAACAGTGGGATAGCTTTGCTCAAAGAACAGTCCTCCCTGCTCACGTCACGCGTGAAGACCTCAAAAGGCCGAAGCATGTCTGTCAGGCTTTTAACTAGCTGCCATTGCTCCACCGCTAGTATCATTCCTGTCGTATCACCACCCAGGTTGTAGAAATACTCATTGACTACTGGAAACAGCTCATGCAGACGCTCAAGCATGTAGAAGGTTGAGTTCCAACGTGTTGCCACCTCCTGGATAAGTGCTTTCACTGGCATTCTACGTTCATTTTGCTTGCGCCTCAGCTCCTTCCGGGCCTTAAAAGAATGGTTGAAATGTGTGCATATTCTTCTGCAGATGGTCAGTGTTTTGTCGACTGCAAGTTCTTTTTTAAAAAAAATTTGCACAACAAGGTTGATACAGTGCGCCAAACACGGCACTCTGAAATAGAAACCGTCCTCCATGGCCTTAACTACATTCCTGCCATTATCTGTAGAAACATAACCAACCTTGCAATTTCTTGGGCGCAGCCATTGCAAGACCTTTTTGTTAAAGTCAGCCAAAATGTTGACTGCAGTATGACTTTTCTCCATGCCAAACATGGCTAATGTTGCATGTTTACGAGCACCCTTAAAAATCTCGACCAAGTCACCACCTGCATTTATCTGTTTAATAACCCCTGAAAAAGAGACCCAGTGTGCAGTGATGCACATGTAATCAGTGGCTGCGCAACTGGTCCACATGTCTGTTGTCAGGTGTATAGTGTGAACAGCACTCTTCTGCAAAGCTGCCCCCACCAACTCAAGCACCTCTTTGTGTAGTGCTGGAACAGCAACCCTGGCAAAATAGTACCGGCTAGGAACCTTCCATTTAGGGGCCAATGTTGCCACGAGTTCAAGGAAACCCACACCTTCGACAAACGAAAAAGGGAGAAGGTCCACCGCTAGCATTTTTGCCAGCTTAGTGTTATAGAGGCGTACAGTTGGGTGGTTGCGTTGAAATTGCGCATCTGAGGAGAACATGGCTGAAATGGTGCGCTGGACAAATTTACGGGATGATGCTGATGCCTTCTTCGACCCACTTCTGATCAGTGTTGACATTTTCCGCATTGGTGTGTCTCCCAGACTCTCAGTGTGCCTGCTATGTGTTACGGAGGGTGTGGTGCTGCAAGGGGTACTGGGTGCAACCGGACACATGTCTGACGCTTCTTCTACCTCCCCATCATCTTCAGATGAAACACCTACTATGGGTATATTTTGGCCACTTGCCCTTTGGGATCGCTTTCCCTTGACGTTTGCTAGGTGCGGAACCCATTCGACAGCGTGCTTTCTTTCAAGATGACCTATCTGGCCTCCGGTTCCATAGTTGGTACCAGTCTTACCACGGCTAACGCTAGTCTTACAAATGCAACAAACGGCTATGTTATCATATTTTTCATGGACACTAAAAAAGTTCCAAACTGGGGACTGGAAACTTCTGGTTTTGCCGCACGAGGTGATACTGCTGCCAATGCCAGATGAAGCAGTGGTGGATGAGCCTTGCAGACATCTACTGGGTTGTGCAATTATTGCAGCAACCTTACTTGAGGGAGTCGAGCTGGATGGAGTCCCCCTCCGGGGAGAAAATATGGGAGCTGTAGGTTTTGTTGAACTTGTGGTACTACTTGACTGCGTTGGTGGTGCTACCAGTGGCACGTCGCCAGGGTCACGCTCAGCATGACGTCGGGATAGGGTGTAAATGTCTGTCTGCTGCATGGCCGGTGTGGCTGGACTGACATGTGTGATGACTAGGTCATTGCTGTCATCCTCTTCAACAACATCAGAATGCACCACTTCATCAAGTCCGACGTTCGGATCCATAAGTATGAGCTTTCCGGGGCCCTTCCTTTTAAGATTTGATACCATTCGCAGCTCATGGTGTGCCTCCCTCTCAGACGTCGGAGATGGTTGCCAATCCAGATCCAGATCATCATCTGATGGAGCGGGGCTTGAAGAGGAACTTCTACACACCCTCCTTGATCTTTTCCTTGCTGGGGAGCTGGGAGAAAATGAATCATCAGGAGGAGTGGCTTCGTCTTCCTGACATGATACCCCGGCTCCAAAGTCAATTTCCTCCTGTGCCCCTACTTCTGGAAGAACAACCATTGTGGGCACTTGCACCGCTCCATGGCCATCTTCACTGACCTCTACTTGCAAGTCTCCATGGACCTCTCCTTCTCGGCCTTCTCCTTCTCGGCCTTCTCCTTCTCGGACAGCTCCTTCTCGGCCTTCTCCTTCTCGGACAGCTCCTTCTCGGCCTTCTCCTTCTCGGCCTTCTCTTTCTCGGCCTTCTCCTTCTCGGCCTTCTCCTTCTCGGCCTTCTCCTTCTCGGACAGCTCCTTCTCGGCCTTCTCCTTCTCGGCCTTCTCCTTCTCGGCCTTCTCCTTCTCGGCCTTCTCCTTCTCGGACAGCTCCTTCTCGGACAGCTCCTTCTCGGACAGCTCCTTCTCGGACAGCTCCTTCTCGGACAGCTCCTTCTCGGCCAGCTCCTTGCGCATGTACTTCTGCTTGTACTAGTAGCCCATGCAGTTGTTGTTGCGGCTTTGGTTGTTGAATAGTACTTGTGAGATGAGTTAAAACCTGTGTTGATGGCGTGCTGCTACTTTCTTGCGATGATCCAACATCACTGGTCGTTGGTGATTCAACAACTAAACAGGCTACCTGTGCAGCACTCATGGTGGGCCTTTGTTTTTTTGGTTGTTGTTGCCCAAAAAATGTCTTGGTTGAGCAACCAGTCGCCTTGGTAAGTGGTGCCACTTGCTTCTTCTTCTCCTTAGTAGAGACATCTTTCTTGGAAGAGGACCTACGGGCACCTCTTTTTGGAGCCATCTTCTTCAGATGTCGGAACAACAGGCCGCAGCAGCACTTCTTCCTGGCACTGATGCTCAACGATGATGATGCGTAGTTTTGTGCACCTAAACGCAAACGAAGACAGAGGAACATCAGTAAATATAAATGTTGCATATGTAGCGCTTGAATAAACAGTTAGCAAGTAGGCATTTATGAATACACACGTGCACACCACACAATATGGAATTTTCAAAATTAGGATTTGCTAAATTTTTGGGAAACAGGAATTTAACATTGACCCAAGAGAGCACACACACAGAGGGTTGTGCTTTCATGTACCCCTGACTCCGCCTGGGCACAATGGGTGAAAGCAAGGCACACCTATGTCTCAAAGCTCACTGCCTGCCTTCAAAATGGCCGCTTGACCCCCCCATCCACATGGCCAGGACCATGCCTCAAAATGGCCACCACCAACATAGCCAGCACCCAACCCCTACTCCAAAAAGTGAAAACACACAACACAAATCAAATCACCACAATCCAATGCCATCCATCCATTTTCAGAAGGCTTATGCTGCCTGCTGGTGGTTTTCCGGTGCAAAATTGCATTTTTTACAATTTCGCGAGTGCGAGATTGTTGCTTCACGGCGCGAACGTGGCAAAAACCCACAAAATCCGCGAACAGACCGATTCTGGGCCCCCCTGGGCATAATGGATGACATCAGAGCACAGTGGGTGCAGGCCTATGGCACAAAGCACACAACTTACAAATGGCCCCTAGACCCCCACCCACACGGGACCAGACAATAAAATGGCCCCCACCCCCATAGCAAGCCCCCAACACCACCCCAAAAAGTCCTAAAACACACAAAAATCAGCACAATCCAATGTCATCCATGCCCTGGCCAGAATCATGTTAACAAAAATAATTTCAACAAAACAGTTGTATCATCCATGCACCCATAAATAAGCCTGGTGGTTTTCAATTCATGTGCAGCAGAATTGTAATTTTTACAATTTCGCGAGTGCGAGATTGTTGCTGCGCGGGACACGAGCAGTGCGAACACAAGCAAAAACACATCCTCAGCTCGCGAACTTGCAGATTTTCCCCCCAAAAAAGTCGAAAAAAAACAACACACACAAAAATCACCACAAACAAACAACATCAACTTACTTCGTTGTGAAATCAAAATTCGAATCCAAAAGTAATCCAAAAAGCCTCAAATCAAAATATCCAGCAGCAACCACAAAAAGTAATCCTTCCCAGTCAAAAATGATCGAAAAGTGGCCAGGAAATGGAGGAGCTTGCTGGACAGGAACAGGAAGTTGGAGACTGGGGCACTTCCTTCACCCCACCCCTATGGGAGGAGCTTGCTGGACAGGAACAGGAAGTTGGAGACTGGGCCACTTCCTTTACTAAGTAATTTTTGTACTTTCGCTAGTGCGAGATTGTTCCTGCCCGCGCCGCGGACCGCGAGCAGCGCGAGCAGTGCGAACACAAACAAAAAATCCGCTTCGCGCGGATTTTGCGTATTCTCGCCGCATCCGCGAGAGTTCGCGGATTGCGGATTCTCCGAAAATACGAAAAATCCGCGAGCGTAACGGATTTTACGCCCATGCTTACTTTTAACCATTCCACAAATCTTGTGTTTAGGGCCCCTGGAAGCATGAAAATCACTTTAAACATGCTAATTTTAGCTCTAAAACTGATGATCTACCTACAAATGTGAACTGACGTTCAAAAATAAAACATTTGAAAACGGACCATTTTTCACCTTTCTGAAGCATGACGTAATGGGGGGGTGTTATCTCTGTTGGCAAAAATCACCTGTTTTTGCTTGAACATTAAATGCCTCCAAATGGTATTTAATTCACTTCCCGGGGTGAAGAAACACTTTTTGAGACCTCAGAGTGAGTAAATTGGCCATTTTCATGCACTTTTAACCATTCCACAAATCTTGTGTTTAGGGCCCCTGAAGCATGAAAATCACTTTAAACATGCTAATTTTAGCTCTAAAACTGATGATCCACCTACAAATGTGAACTGACGTTCAAAAATAAAACATTTGAAAACGGACCATTTTTCACCTTTCTGAAGCATGCCGTAATGGGGGGGTGTTATCTCTTTTGTCAAAAATCACCTGTTTTTGCTTGAACATTTAATGCCTCCAAATGGTATTTAATTCTCTTCCTGGGCCCCTGGAAGCATGAAAATCACTTTAAACATGCTAATTTTAGCTCTAAAACTGATGATCTACCTACAAATGTGAACTGACGTTCAAAAATAAAACATTTGAAAATTGACCTTTTTTCACCTTTCTGAAGCATGACGTAATGGGGGAGTGTTATCTCTTTTGGCAAAAATCACCTGTTTTTGCTTGAACATTAAATGCCTCCAAATGGTATTTAATTCACTTCCTGGGGTAAAGAAACACCTTCTGGGACCTCAGACTGAGTAAATTGGCCATTTTCATGCACTTTTAACCATTCCACAAATCTTGTGTTTAGGGCCCCTGGAAGCATGAAAATCACTTTAAACATGCTAGTTTTAGCTCTAAAACTGATGATCTACCTACAAATGTGAACTGACGTTCAAAAATAAAACATTTGAAAACGGACCTTTTTTCACCTTTCTGAAGCATGACGTAATGGGGGGGGTGTTATCTCTTTTGGCAAAAATCACCTGTTTTTGCTTGAACATTAAATGCCTCCAAATGGTATTTAATTCACTTCCCGGGGTGAAGAAACACTTTTTGAGACCTCAGAGTGAGTAAATTGGCAATTTTCATGCACTTTTAACCATTCCACAAATCTTGTGTTTAGGGCCCCTGGAAGCATGAAAATCACTTTAAACATGCTAATTTTAGCTCTAAAACTGATGATCTACCTACAAATGTGAACTGACGTTCAAAAATAAAACATTTGAAAACGGACCATTTTTCACCTTTCTGAAGCATGACGTAATGGGGGGGTGTTATCTCTGTTGGGAAAAATCACCTGTTTTTGCTTGAACATTAAATGCCTCCAAATGGTATTTAATTCACTTCCCGGGGTGAAGAAACACTTTTTCAGACCTCAGAGTGAGTAAATTGGCCATTTTCATGCACTTTTAACCATTCCACAAATCTTGTGTTTAGGGCCCCTGAAGCATGAAAATCACTTTAAACATGCTAATTTTAGCTCTAAAACTGATGATCCACCTACAAATGTGAACTGACGTTCAAAAATAAAACATTTGAAAGCGGACCATTTTTCACCTTTCTGAAGCATGACGTAATGGGGGGGTGTTATCTCTTTTGTCAAAAATCACCTGTTTTTGCTTGAACATTAAATGCCTCCAAATGGTATTTAATTCACTTCCCGGGCCCCTGGAAGCATGAAAATCACTTTAAACATGCTAATTTTAGCTCTAAAACTAATGATCTACCTACAAATGTGAACTGACGTTCAAAAATAAAACATTTGAAAATGGACCATTTATCACCTTTCTGAAGCATGACGTAATGGGGGGTGTTATCTCTTTTGTCAAAAATCACCTGTTTTTGCTTGAACATTAAATGCTTCCAAATGGTATTTAATTCACTTCCCGGGCCCCTGAAAGCATGAAAATCACTTTAAACATGCTAATTTTAGCTCTAAAACTGATGATCTACCTACAAATGTGAACTGACGTTCAAAAATAAAACATTTGAAAACGGACCATTTTTCACCTTTCTGAAGCATGACGTAATGGGGGGGTGTTATCTCTTTTGTCAAAAATCACCTGTTTTTGCTTGAACATTAAATGCCTCCAAATGGTATTTAATTCACTTCCCGGGCCCCTGGAAGCATGAAAATCACTTTAAACATGCTAATTTTAGCTCTAAAACTGATGATCTACCTACAAATGTGAACTGACGTTCAAAAATAAAACATTTGAAAATGGACCATTTATCACCTTTCTGAAGCATGACGTAATGGGGGGTGTTATCTCTTTTGTCAAAAATCACCTGTTTTTGCTTGAACATTAAATGCTTCCAAATGGTATTTAATTCACTTCCCGGGCCCCTGAAAGCATGAAAATCACTTTAAACATGCTAATTTTAGCTCTAAAACTGATGATCTACCTACAAATGTGAACTGACGTTCAAAAATAAAACATTTGAAAACGGACCATTTTTCACCTTTCTGAAGCATGACGTAATGGGGGGGTGTTATCTCTTTTGGCAAAAATCACCTGTTTTTGCTTGAACATTAAATGCCTCCAAATGGTATTTAATTCACTTCCCGGGCCCCTGGAAGCATGAAAATCACTTTAAACATGCTAATTTTAGCTCTAAAACTGATGATCTACCTACAAATGTGAACTGACGTTCAAAAATAAAACATTTGAAAACGGACCATTTTTCACCTTTCTGAAGCATGACGTAATGGGGGGGTGTTATCTCTTTTGTCAAAAATCACCTGTTTTTGCTTGAACATTAAATGCCTCCAAATGGTATTTAATTCACTTCCCGGGGTGAAGAAACACTTTTTGAGACCTCAGAGTGAGTAAATTGGCCATTTTCATGCACTTTTAACCATTCCACAAATCTTGTGTTTAGGGCCCCTGGAAGCATGAAAATCACTTTAAACATGCTAATTTTAGCTCTAAAACTGATGATCTACCTACAAATGTGAACTGACGTTCAAAAATAAAACATTTGAAAACGGACCATTTTTCACCTTTCTGAAGCATGACGTAATGGGGGGGTGTTATCTCTGTTGGGAAAAATCACCTGTTTTTGCTTGAACATTAAATGCCTCCAAATGGTATTTAATTCACTTCCCGGGGTGAAGAAACACTTTTTGAGACCTCAGAGTGAGTAAATTGGCCATTTTCATGCACTTTTAACCATTCCACAAATCTTGTGTTTAGGGCCCCTGAAGCATGAAAATCAATTTAAACATGCTAATTTTAGCTCTAAAACTGATGATCCACCTACAAATGTGAACTGACGTTCAAAAATAAAACATTTGAAAGCGGACCATTTTTCACCTTTCTGAAGCATGACGTAATGGGGGGGTGTTATCTCTTTTGTCAAAAATCACCTGTTTTTGCTTGAACATTAAATGCCTCCAAATGGTATTTAATTCACTTCCCGGGCCCCTGAAAGCATGAAAATCACTTTAAACATGCTAATTTTAGCTCTAAAACTGATGATCTACCTACAAATGTGAACTGACGTTCAAAAATAAAACATTTGAAAACGGACCATTTTTCACCTTTCTGAAGCATGACGTAATGGGGGGGTGTTATCTCTTTTGGCAAAAATCACCTGTTTTTGCTTGAACATTAAATGCCTCCAAATGGTATTTAATTCACTTCCCGGGCCCCTGGAAGCATGAAAATCACTTTAAACATGCTAATTTTAGCTCTAAAACTGATGATCTACCTACAAATGTGAACTGACGTTCAAAAATAAAACATTTGAAAACGGACCATTTTTCACCTTTCTGAAGCATGACGTAATGGGGGGGTGTTATCTCTTTTGTCAAAAATCACCTGTTTTTGCTTGAACATTAAATGCCTCCAAATGGTATTTAATTCACTTCCCGGGGTGAAGAAACACTTTTTGAGACCTCAGAGTGAGTAAATTGGCCATTTTCATGCACTTTTAACCATTCCACAAATCTTGTGTTTAGGGCCCCTGGAAGCATGAAAATCACTTTAAACATGCTAATTTTAGCTCTAAAACTGATGATCTACCTACAAATGTGAACTGACGTTCAAAAATAAAACATTTGAAAACGGACCATTTTTCACCTTTCTGAAGCATGACGTAATGGGGGGGTGTTATCTCTTTTGGCAAAAATCACCTGTTTTTGCTTGAACATTAAATGCCTCCAAAAGGTATTTAATTCACTTCCCGGGGTGAAGAAACACTTTTTGAGACCTCAGAGTGAGTAAATTGGCCATTTTCATGCACTTTTAACCATTCCACAAATCTTGTGTTTAGGGCCCCTGGAAGCATGAAAATCACTTTAAACATGCTAATTTTAGCTCTAAAACTGATGATCCACCTACAAATGTGAACTGACGTTCAAAAATAAAACATTTGAAAACGGACCATTTTCACCTTTCTGGAGCATGACGTAATGGGGGGGGGGTGTTATCTCTTTTGTCAAAAATCACCTGTTTTTGCTTGAACATTTAATGCCTCCAAATGGTATTTAATTCACTTCCTGGGCCCCTGGAAGCATGAAAATCACTTTAAACATGCTAATTTTAGCTCTAAAACTGATGATCTACCTACAAATGTGAACTGACGTTCAAAAATAAAACATTTGAAAACGGACCATTTATCACCTTTCTGAAGCATGACGTAATGGGGGGGTGTTATCTCTTTTGTCAAAAATCACCTGTTTTTGCTTGAACATTAAATGCCTCCAAATGGTATTTAATTCACTTCCCGGGCCCCTGAAAGCATGAAAATCACTTTAAACATGCTAATTTTAGCTCTAAAACTGATGATCTACCTACAAATGTAAACTGACGTTCAAAAATAAAACATTTGAAAACGGACCATTTTTCACCTTTCTGAAGCATGACGTAATGGGGGGGTGTTATCTCTTTTGGCAAAAATCACCTGTTTTTGTTTGAACATTAAATGCCTCCAAATGGTATTTAATTCACTTCCCGGGGTGAAGAAACACTTTTTGAGACCTCAGAGTGAGTAAATTGGCCATTTTCATGCACTTTTAACCATTCCACAAATCTTGTGTTTAGGGCCCCTGGAAGCATGAAAATCACTTTAAACATGCTAATTTTAGCTCTAAAACTGATGATCTACCTACAAATGTGAACTGACGTTGAAAAATAAAACTTTTGAACACGGACCATTTTTCACCTTTCTGAAGCATGACATAATGGGGGGTGTTATCTCTTTTGTCAAAAATCACCTGTTTTTGCTTGAACATTAAATGCCTCCAAATGGTATTTAATTCACTTCCCGGGCCCCTGAAAGCATGAAAATCACTTTAAACATGTTAATTTTAGCTCTAAAACTGATGATCTACCTACAAATGTGAACTGACGTTCAAAAATAAAACATTTGAAAATTGACCTTTTTTCACCTTTCTGAAGCATGACGTAATGGGGGAGTGTTATCTCTTTTGGCAAAAATCACCTGTTTTTGCTTGAACATTAAATGCCTCCAAATGGTATTTAATTCACTTCCTGGGGTAAAGAAACACCTTTTGGGACCTCAGACTGAGTAAATTGGCCATTTTCATGCACTTTTAACCATTCCACAAATCTTGTGTTTAGGGCCCCTGGAAGCATGAAAATCACTTTAAACATGCTAATTTTAGCTCTAAAACTGATGATCTACCTACAAATGTGAACTGACGTTCAAAAATAAAACATTTGAAAACAGACCATTTTTCACCTTTCTGAAGCATGACGTAATGGGGGGGTGTTATCTCTTTTGGCAAAAAACACCTGTTTTTGCTTGAACATTAAATGCCTCCAAATGGTATTTAATTCACTTCCCGGGGTGAAGAAACACTTTTTGAGACCTCAGAGTGAGTAAATTGGCCATTTTCATGCACTTTTAACCATTCCACAAATCTTGTGTTTAGGGCCCCTGGAAGCATGAAAATCACTTTAAACATGCTAATTTTAGCTCTAAATCTGATGATCCACCTACAAATGTGAACTGACGTTCAAAAATAAAACATTTGAAAACGGACCATTTATCACCTTTCTGAAGCATGACGTAATGGGGGGTGTTATCTCTTTTGGCAAAAATCACCTGTTTTTGCTTGAACATTAAATGCCTCCAAATGGTATTTAATTCACTTCCCGGGGTGAAGAAACACTTTTTGAGACCTCAGAGTGAGTAAATTGGCAATTTTCATGCACTTTTAACCATTCCACAAATCTTGTGTTTAGGGCCCCTGGAAGCATGAAAATCACTTTAAACATGCTCATTTTAGCTCTAATACTGATGAACTACCTACAAATGTGAACTGACGTTCAAAAATAAAACATTTGAAAGCGGACCATTTTTCACCTTTCTGAAGCATGACGTAATGGGGGGGTGTTATCTCTTTTGTCAAAAATCACCTAGTTTTTGCTTGAACATTAAATGCCTCCAAATGGTATTTAATTCACTTCCCGGGCCCCTGGAAGCATGAAAATCACTTTAAACATGCTAATGTTAGCTCTAAAACTGATGATCTACCTACAAATGTGAACTGACGTTCAAAAATAAAACATTTGAAAATGGACCATTTATCACCTTTCTGAAGCATAGACGTAATGGGGGGGTGTTATCTCTTTTGTCAAAAATCACCTGTTTTTGCTTGAACATTAAATGCCTCCAA
Source organism: Lissotriton helveticus (assembly GCF_964261635.1). Taxonomy (NCBI): domain Eukaryota; kingdom Metazoa; phylum Chordata; class Amphibia; order Caudata; family Salamandridae; genus Lissotriton; species Lissotriton helveticus. Next base: position 327,693 of record NW_027611871.1, read on the forward strand.
ATGGTATTTAATTCACTTCCCGGGCCCCTGAAAGCATGAAAATCAATTTAAACATGCTATTTTTAGCTCTAAAACTGATGATCTACCTACAAATGTGAACTGACGTTCAAAAATAAAACATTTGAAAACGGACCATTTTTCACCTTTCTGAAGCATGACGTAATGGGGGGGTGTTAACTCTTTTGGCAAAAATCACCTGTTTTTGCTTGAACATTTAATGCCTCCAAATGGAGTTTTTAATTCACTTCCCGGGGTGAAGAAACACTTTTTGAGACCTCAGAGTGAGTAAATTGGCCATTTTCATGCACTTTTAACCATTCCACAAATCTTGTGTTTAGGGCCCCTGAAAGCATGAAAATCACTTTAAACATGCTAATTTTAGCTCTAAAACTGATGATCTACCTACAAATGTGAACTGACGTTCAAAAATAAAACATTTGAAAACGGACCATTTTTCACCTTTCTGAAGCATGACGTAATGGGGGGGTGTTATCTCTTTTGTCAAAAATCACCTGTTTTTGCTTGAACATTAAATGCCTCCAAATGGTATTTAATTCACTTCCCGGGCCCCTGAAAGCATGAAAATCACTTTAAACATGTTAATTTTTGCTCTAAAACTGATGATCTACCTACAAATGTGAACTGACGTTCAAAAATAAAACATTTGAAAGCGGACCATTTTTCATCTTTCTGAAGCATGACGTAATGGGGGGGTGTTATCTCTTTTGTCAAAAATCACCTGTTTTAGCTTGAACATTAAATGCCTCCAAATGGTATTTAATTCACTTCCCGGGCCCCTGGAAGCATGAAAATCACTTTAAACATGCTAATTTTAGCTCTAAAACTGATGATCTACCTACAAATGTGAACTGACGTTCAAAAATAAAACATTTGAAAACTGACCATTTTTCACCTTCCGGAAGCATGACGTAATGGGGGGGTGTTATCTCTTTTTGTCAAAAATCACCTGTTTTTGCTTGAACATTAAATGCCTCTAAATGGTATTTAATTCACTTCCCGGGCCCCTGGAAGCATGAAAATCACTTTAAACATGCTAATTTTAGCTCTAAAACTGATGATCTACCTACAAATGTGAACTGACGTTCAAAAATAAAACATTTGAAAACTGACTATTTTTCACCTTTCTGAAACATGACGTAATGGGGGGGTGTTATCTCTTTTGTCAAAAATCACCTGTTTTTGCTTGAACATTAAATGCCTCCAAATGGTATTTAATTCACTTCCCGGGGTGAAGAAACACTTTTTGAGACCTCAGAGTGAGTAAATTGGCCATTTTCATGCACTTTTAACCATTCCACAAATCTTGTGTTTAGGGCCCCTGGAAGCATGAAAATCACTTTAAACATGCTAATTTTAGCTCTAAAACTGATGATCTACCTACAAATGTGAACTGACGTTCAAAAATAAAACATTTGAAAACGGACCATTTATCACCTTTCTGAAGCATGACGTAATGGGGGGGTGTTATCTCTTTTGTCAAAAATCACCTGTTTTTGCTTGAACATTAAATGCCTCCAAATGGTATTTAATTCACTTCCCGGGCCCCTGAAAGCATGAAAATCACTTTAAACATGTTAATTTTAGCTCTAAAACTGATGATCTACCTACAAATGTGAACTGATGTTCAAAAATAAAACATTTGAAAATTGACCTTTTTTCACCTTTCTGAAGCATGACGTAATGGGGGAGTGTTATCTCTTTTGGCAAAAATCACCTGTTTTTGCTTGAACATTAAATGCCTCCAAATGGTATTTAATTCACTTCCTGGGGTAAAGAAACACCTTTTGGGACCTCAGACTGAGTAAATTGGCCATTTTCATGCACTTTTAACCATTCCACAAATCTTGTGTTTAGGGCCCCTGGAAGCATGAAAATCACTTTAAACATGCTAATTTTAGCTCTAAAACTGATGATCTACCTACAAATGTGAACTGACGTTCAAAAATAAAACATTTGAAAACGGACCATTTTTCACCTTTCTGAAGCATGACGTAATGGGGGGGTGTTATCTCTTTTGGCAAAAAACACCTGTTTTTGCTTGAACATTAAATGCCTCCAAATGGTATTTAATTCACTTCCCGGGGTGAAGAAACACTTTTTGAGACCTCAGAGTGAGTAAATTGGCCATTTTCATGCACTTTTAACCATTCCACAAATCTTGTGTTTAGGGCCCCTGGAAGCATGAAAATCACTTTAAACATGCTAATTTTAGCTCTAAATCTGATGATCCACCTACAAATGTGAACTGACGTTCAAAAATAAAACATTTGAAAACGGACCATTTATCACCTTTCTGAAGCATGACGTAATGGGGGGTGTTATCTCTTTTGGCAAAAATCACCTGTTTTTGCTTGAACATTAAATGCCTCCAAATGGTATTTAATTCACTTCCCGGGGTGAAGAAACACTTTTTGAGACCTCAGAGTGAGTAAATTGGCAATTTTCATGCACTTTTAACCATTCCACAAATCTTGTGTTTAGGGCCCCTGGAAGCATGAAAATCACTTTAAACATGCTCATTTTAGCTCTAATACTGATGAACTACCTACAAATGTGAACTGACGTTCAAAAATAAAACATTTGAAAACGGACCATTTTTCACCTTTCTGAAGCATGACGTAATGGGGGGGTGTTATCTCTTTTGTCAAAAATCACCTAGTTTTTGCTTGAACATTAAATGCCTCCAAATGGTATTTAATTCACTTCCCGGGCCCCTGGAAGCATGAAAATCACTTTAAACATGCTAATTTTAGCTCTAAAACTGATGATCTACCTACAAATGTGAACTGACGTTCAAAAATAAAACATTTGAAAATGGACCATTTATCACCTTTCTGAAGCATAGACTTAAGGAGGGGGTGTTATCTCTTTTGTCAAAAATCACCTGTTTTTGCTTGAACATTAAATGCCTCCAAATGGTATTTAATTCACTTCCCGGGCCCCTGAAAGCATGAAAATCAATTTAAACATGCTATTTTTAGCTCTAAAACTGATGATCTACCTACAAATGTGAACTGACGTTCAAAAATAAAACATTTGAAAACGGACCATTTTTCACCTTTCTGAAGCATGACGTAATGGGGGGGTGTTATCTCTTTTGGCAAAAATCACCTGTTTTAGCTTGAACATTAAATGCCTCCAAATGGTATTTAATTCACTTCCCGGGCCCCTGGAAGCATGAAAATCACTTTAAACATGCTAATTTTAGCTCTAAAACTGATGATCTACCTACAAATGTGAACTGACGTTCAAAAATTAACATTTGAAAACTGACCATTTTTCACCTTCCGGAAGCATGACGTAATGGGGGGGTGTTATCTCTTTTTGTCAAAAATCACCTGTTTTTGCTTGAACATTAAATGCCTCTAAATGGTATTTAATTCACTTCCCGGGCCCCTGGAAGCATGAAAATCACTTTAAACATGCTAATTTTAGCTCTAAAACTGATGATCTACCTACAAATGTGAACTGACGTTCAAAAATAAAACATTTGAAAACTGACCATTTTTCACCTTTCTGAAACATGACGTAATGGGGGGTTGTTATCTCTTTTGTCAAAAATCACCTGTTTTTGCTTGAACATTAAATGCCTCCAAATGGTATTTAATTCACTTCCCGGGGTGAAGAAACACTTTTTGAGACCTCAGAGTGAGTAAATTGGCCATTTTCATGCACTTTTAACCATTCCACAAATCTTGTGTTTAGGGCCCCTGGAAGCATGAAAATCACTTTAAACATGCTAATTTTAGCTCTAAAACTGATGATCTACCTACAAATGTGAACTGACGTTCAAAAATAAAACATTTGAAAACGGACCATTTATCACCTTTCTGAAGCATGACGTAATGGGGGGGTGTTATCTCTTTTGTCAAAAATCACCTGTTTTTGCTTGAACATTAAATGCCTCCAAATGGTATTTAATTCACTTCCCGGGCCCCTGAAAGCATGAAAATCACTTTAAACATGCTAATTTTAGCTCTAAAACTGATGATCTACCTACAAATGTAAACTGACGTTCAAAAATAAAACATTTGAAAACGGACCATTTTTCACCTTTCTGAAGCATGACGTAATGGGGGGGTGTTATCTCTTTTGGCAAAAATCACCTGTTTTTGTTTGAACATTAAATGCCTCCAAATGGTATTTAATTCACTTCCCGGGGTGAAGAAACACTTTTTGAGACCTCAGAGTGAGTAAATTGGCCATTTTCATGCACTTTTAACCATTCCACAAATCTTGTGTTTAGGGCCCCTGGAAGCATGAAAATCACTTTATACATGCTAATTTTAGCTCTAAAACTGATGATCTACCTACAAATGTGAACTGACGTTGAAAAATAAAACTTTTGAACACGGACCATTTTTCACCTTTCTGAAGCATGACATAATGGGGGGTGTTATCTCTTTTGTCAAAAATCACCTGTTTTTGCTTGAACATTAAATGCCTCCAAATGGTATTTAATTCACTTCCCGGGCCCCTGAAAGCATGAAAATCACTTTAAACATGTTAATTTTAGCTCTAAAACTGATGATCTACCTACAAATGTGAACTGACGTTCAAAAATAAAACATTTGAAAATTGACCTTTTTTCACCTTTCTGAAGCATGACGTAATGGGGGAGTGTTATCTCTTTTGGCAAAAATCACCTGTTTTTGCTTGAACATTAAATGCCTCCAAATGGTATTTAATTCACTTCCTGGGGTAAAGAAACACCTTTTGGGACCTCAGACTGAGTAAATTGGCCATTTTCATGCACTTTTAACCATTCCACAAATCTTGTGTTTAGGGCCCCTGGAAGCATGAAAATCACTTTAAACATGCTAATTTTAGCTCTAAAACTGATGATCTACCTACAAATGTGAACTGACGTTCAAAAATAAACATTTGAAAACGGACCATTTTTCACCTTTCTGAAGCATGACGTAATGGGGGGGGTGTTATCTCTTTTGGCAAAAAACACCTGTTTTTGCTTGAACATTAAATGCCTCCAAATGGTATTTAATTCACTTCCCGGGGTGAAGAAACACTTTTTGAGACCTCAGAGTGAGTAAATTGGCCATTTTCATGCACTTTTAACCATTCCACAAATCTTGTGTTTAGGGCCCCTGGAAGCATGAAAATCACTTTAAACATGCCAATTTTAGCTCTAAATCTGATGATCCACCTACAAATGTGAACTGACGTTCAAAAATAAAACATTTGAAAACGGACCATTTATCACCTTTCTGAAGCATGACGTAATGGGGGGTGTTATCTCTTTTGGCAAAAAATCACCTGTTTTTGCTTGAACATTAAATGCCTCCAAATGGTATTTAATTCACTTCCCGGGGTGAAGAAACACTTTTTGAGACCTCAGAGTGAGTAAATTGGCAATTTTCATGCACTTTTAACCATTCCACAAATCTTGTGTTTAGGGCCCCTGGAAGCATGAAAATCACTTTAAACATGCTCATTTTAGCTCTAATACTGATGAACTACCTACAAATGTGAACTGACGTTCAAAAATAAAACATTTGAAAGCGGACCATTTTTCACCTTTCTGAAGCATGACGTAATGGGGGGGTGTTATCTCTTTTGTCAAAAATCACCTAGTTTTTGCTTGAACATTAAATGCCTCCAAATGGTATTTAATTCACTTCCCGGGCCCCTGGAAGCATGAAAATCACTTTAAACATGCTAATTTTAGCTCTAAAACTGATGATCTACCTACAAATGTGAACTGACGTTCAAAAATAAAACATTTGAAAATGGACCATTTATCACCTTTCTGAAGCATAGACGTAATGGGGGGGTGTTATCTCTTTTGTCAAAAATCACCTGTTTTTGCTTGAACATTAAATGCCTCCAAATGGTATTTAATTCACTTCCCGGGCCCCTGAAAGCATGAAAATCAATTTAAACATGCTATTTTTAGCTCTAAAACTGATGATCTACCTACAAATGTGAACTGACGTTCAAAAATAAAACATTTGAAAACGGACCATTTTTCACCTTTCTGAAGCATGACGTAATGGGGGGGTGTTATCTCTTTTGGCAAAAATCACCTGTTTTTGCTTGAACATTAAATGCCTCCAAATGGAGTTTTTAATTCACTTCCCGGGGTGAAGAAACACTTTTTGAGACCTCAGAGTGAGTAAATTGGCCATTTTCATGCACTTTTAACCATTCCACAAATCTTGTGTTTAGGGCCCCTGAAAGCATGAAAATCACTTTAAACATGCTAATTTTAGCTCTAAAACTGATGATCTACCTACAAATGTGAACTGACGTTCAAAAATAAAACATTTGAAAACGGACCATTTTTCACCTTTCTGAAGCATGACGTAATGGAGGGGTGTTATCTCTTTTGTCAAAAATCACCTGTTTTTGCTTGAACATTAAATGCCTCCAAATGGTATTTAATTCACTTCCCGGGCCCCTGAAAGCATGAAAATCACTTTAAACATGTTAATTTTTGCTCTAAAACTGATGATCTACCTACAAATGTGAACTGACGTTCAAAAATAAAACATTTGAAAGCGGACCATTTTTCATCTTTCTGAAGCATGACGTAATGGGGGGGTGTTATCTCTTTTGTCAAAAAACACCTGTTTTAGCTTGAACATTAAATGCCTCCAAATGGTATTTAATTCACTTCCCGGGCCCCTGGAAGCATGAAAATCACTTTAAACATGCTAATTTTAGCTCTAAAACTGATGATCTACCTACAAATGTGAACTGACGTTCAAAAATAAAACATTTGAAAACTGACCATTTTTCACCTTCCGGAAGCATGACGTAATGGGGGGGTGTTATCTCTTTTTGTCAAAAATCACCTGTTTTTGCTTGAACATTAAATGCCTCTAAATGGTATTTAATTCACTTCCCGGGCCCCTGGAAGCATGAAAATCACTTTAAACATGCTAATTTTAGCTCTAAAACTGATGATCTACCTACAAATGTGAACTGACGTTCAAAAATAAAACATTTGAAAACTGACTATTTTTCACCTTTCTGAAACATGACGTAATGGGGGGGTGTTATCTCTTTTGTCAAAAATCACCTGTTTTTGCTTGAACATTAAATGCCTCCAAATGGTATTTAATTCACTTCCCGGGGTGAAGAAACACTTTTTGAGACCTCAGAGTGAGTAAATTGGCCATTTTCATGCACTTTTAACCATTCCACAAATCTTGTGTTTAGGGCCCCTGGAAGCATGAAAATCACTTTAAACATGCTAATTTTAGCTCTAAAACTGATGATCTACCTACAAATGTGAACTGACGTTCAAAAATAAAACATTTGAAAACGGACCATTTATCACCTTTCTGAAGCATGACGTAATGGGGGGGTGTTATCTCTTTTGTCAAAAATCACCTGTTTTTGCTTGAACATTAAATGCCTCCAAATGGTATTTAATTCACTTCCCGGGCCCCTGAAAGCATGAAAATCACTTTAAACATGTTAATTTTAGCTCTAAAACTGATGATCTACCTACAAATGTGAACTGATGTTCAAAAATAAAACATTTGAAAATTGACCTTTTTTCACCTTTCTGAAGCATGACGTAATGGGGGAGTGTTATCTCTTTTGGCAAAAATCACCTGTTTTTGCTTGAACATTAAATGCCTCCAAATGGTATTTAATTCACTTCCTGGGGTAAAGAAACACCTTTTGGGACCTCAGACTGAGTAAATTGGCCATTTTCATGCACTTTTAACCATTCCACAAATCTTGTGTTTAGGGCCCCTGGAAGCATGAAAATCACTTTAAACATGCTAATTTTAGCTCTAAAACTGATGATCTACCTACAAATGTGAACTGACGTTCAAAAATAAAACATTTGAAAACGGACCATTTTTCACCTTTCTGAAGCATGACGTAATGGGGGGGTGTTATCTCTTTTGGCAAAAAACACCTGTTTTTGCTTGAACATTAAATGCCTCCAAATGGTATTTAATTCACTTCCCGGGGTGAAGAAACACTTTTTGAGACCTCAGAGTGAGTAAATTGGCCATTTTCATGCACTTTTAACCATTCCACAAATCTTGTGTTTAGGGCCCCTGGAAGCATGAAAATCACTTTAAACATGCTAATTTTAGCTCTAAATCTGATGATCCACCTACAAATGTGAACTGACGTTCAAAAATAAAACATTTGAAAACGGACCATTTATCACCTTTCTGAAGCATGACGTAATGGGGGGTGTTATCTCTTTTGGCAAAAATCACCTGTTTTTGCTTGAACATTAAATGCCTCCAAATGGTATTTAATTCACTTCCCGGGGTGAAGAAACACTTTTTGAGACCTCAGAGTGAGTAAATTGGCAATTTTCATGCACTTTTAACCATTCCACAAATCTTGTGTTTAGGGCCCCTGGAAGCATGAAAATCACTTTAAACATGCTCATTTTAGCTCTAATACTGATGAACTACCTACAAATGTGAACTGACGTTCAAAAATAAAACATTTGAAAACGGACCATTTTTCACCTTTCTGAAGCATGACGTAATGGGGGGGTGTTATCTCTTTTGTCAAAAATCACCTAGTTTTTGCTTGAACATTAAATGCCTCCAAATGGTATTTAATTCACTTCCCGGGCCCCTGGAAGCATGAAAATCACTTTAAACATGCTAATTTTAGCTCTAAAACTGATGATCTACCTACAAATGTGAACTGACGTTCAAAAATAAAACATTTGAAAATGGACCATTTATCACCTTTCTGAAGCATAGACTTAAGGAGGGGGTGTTATCTCTTTTGTCAAAAATCACCTGTTTTTGCTTGAACATTAAATGCCTCCAAATGGTATTTAATTCACTTCCCGGGCCCCTGAAAGCATGAAAATCAATTTAAACATGCTATTTTTAGCTCTAAAACTGATGATCTACCTACAAATGTGAACTGACGTTCAAAAATAAAACATTTGAAAACGGACCATTTTTCACCTTTCTGAAGCATGACGTAATGGGGGGGTGTTATCTCTTTTGGCAAAAATCACCTGTTTTAGCTTGAACATTAAATGCCTCCAAATGGTATTTAATTCACTTCCCGGGCCCCTGGAAGCATGAAAATCACTTTAAACATGCTAATTTTAGCTCTAAAACTGATGATCTACCTACAAATGTGAACTGACGTTCAAAAATTAACATTTGAAAACTGACCATTTTTCACCTTCCGGAAGCATGACGTAATGGGGGGGTGTTATCTCTTTTTGTCAAAAATCACCTGTTTTTGCTTGAACATTAAATGCCTCTAAATGGTATTTAATTCACTTCCCGGGCCCCTGGAAGCATGAAAATCACTTTAAACATGCTAATTTTAGCTCTAAAACTGATGATCTACCTACAAATGTGAACTGACGTTCAAAAATAAAACATTTGAAAACTGACCATTTTTCACCTTTCTGAAACATGACGTAATGGGGGGTTGTTATCTCTTTTGTCAAAAATCACCTGTTTTTGCTTGAACATTAAATGCCTCCAAATGGTATTTAATTCACTTCCCGGGGTGAAGAAACACTTTTTGAGACCTCAGAGTGAGTAAATTGGCCATTTTCATGCACTTTTAACCATTCCACAAATCTTGTGTTTAGGGCCCCTGGAAGCATGAAAATCACTTTAAACATGCTAATTTTAGCTCTAAAACTGATGATCTACCTACAAATGTGAACTGACGTTCAAAAATAAAACATTTGAAAACGGACCATTTATCACCTTTCTGAAGCATGACGTAATGGGGGGGTGTTATCTCTTTTGTCAAAAATCACCTGTTTTTGCTTGAACATTAAATGCCTCCAAATGGTATTTAATTCACTTCCCGGGCCCCTGAAAGCATGAAAATCACTTTAAACATGCTAATTTTAGCTCTAAAACTGATGATCTACCTACAAATGTAAACTGACGTTCAAAAATAAAACATTTGAAAACGGACCATTTTTCACCTTTCTGAAGCATGACGTAATGGGGGGGTGTTATCTCTTTTGGCAAAAATCACCTGTTTTTGTTTGAACATTAAATGCCTCCAAATGGTATTTAATTCACTTCCCGGGGTGAAGAAACACTTTTTGAGACCTCAGAGTGAGTAAATTGGCCATTTTCATGCACTTTTAACCATTCCACAAATCTTGTGTTTAGGGCCCCTGGAAGCATGAAAATCACTTTATACATGCTAATTTTAGCTCTAAAACTGATGATCTACCTACAAATGTGAACTGACGTTGAAAAATAAAACTTTTGAACACGGACCATTTTTCACCTTTCTGAAGCATGACATAATGGGGGGTGTTATCTCTTTTGTCAAAAATCACCTGTTTTTGCTTGAACATTAAATGCCTCCAAATGGTATTTAATTCACTTCCCGGGCCCCTGAAAGCATGAAAATCACTTTAAACATGTTAATTTTAGCTCTAAAACTGATGATCTACCTACAAATGTGAACTGACGTTCAAAAATAAAACATTTGAAAATTGACCTTTTTTCACCTTTCTGAAGCATGACGTAATGGGGGAGTGTTATCTCTTTTGGCAAAAATCACCTGTTTTTGCTTGAACATTAAATGCCTCCAAATGGTATTTAATTCACTTCCTGGGGTAAAGAAACACCTTTTGGGACCTCAGACTGAGTAAATTGGCCATTTTCATGCACTTTTAACCATTCCACAAATCTTGTGTTTAGGGCCCCTGGAAGCATGAAAATCACTTTAAACATGCTAATTTTAGCTCTAAAACTGATGATCTACCTACAAATGTGAACTGACGTTCAAAAATAAACATTTGAAAACGGACCATTTTTCACCTTTCTGAAGCATGACGTAATGGGGGGGGTGTTATCTCTTTTGGCAAAAAACACCTGTTTTTGCTTGAACATTAAATGCCTCCAAATGGTATTTAATTCACTTCCCGGGGTGAAGAAACACTTTTTGAGACCTCAGAGTGAGTAAATTGGCCATTTTCATGCACTTTTAACCATTCCACAAATCTTGTGTTTAGGGCCCCTGGAAGCATGAAAATCACTTTAAACATGCCAATTTTAGCTCTAAATCTGATGATCCACCTACAAATGTGAACTGACGTTCAAAAATAAAACATTTGAAAACGGACCATTTATCACCTTTCTGAAGCATGACGTAATGGGGGGTGTTATCTCTTTTGGCAAAAAATCACCTGTTTTTGCTTGAACATTAAATGCCTCCAAATGGTATTTAATTCACTTCCCGGGGTGAAGAAACACTTTTTGAGACCTCAGAGTGAGTAAATTGGCAATTTTCATGCACTTTTAACCATTCCACAAATCTTGTGTTTAGGGCCCCTGGAAGCATGAAAATCACTTTAAACATGCTCATTTTAGCTCTAATACTGATGAACTACCTACAAATGTGAACTGACGTTCAAAAATAAAACATTTGAAAGCGGACCATTTTTCACCTTTCTGAAGCATGACGTAATGGGGGGGTGTTATCTCTTTTGTCAAAAATCACCTAGTTTTTGCTTGAACATTAAATGCCTCCAAATGGTATTTAATTCACTTCCCGGGCCCCTGGAAGCATGAAAATAACTTTAAACATGCTAATTTTAGCTCTAAAACTGATGATCTACCTACAAATGTGAACTGACGTTCAAAAATAAAACATTTGAAAATGGACCATTTATCACCTTTCTGAAGCATAGACGTAATGGGGGGGTGTTATCTCTTTTGTCAAAAATCACCTGTTTTTGCTTGAACATTAAATGCCTCCAAATGGTATTTAATTCACTTCCCGGGCCCCTGAAAGCATGAAAATCAATTTAAACATGCTATTTTTAGCTCTAAAACTGATGATCTACCTACAAATGTGAACTGACGTTCAAAAATAAAACATTTGAAAACGGACCATTTTTCACCTTTCTGAAGCATGACGTAATGGGGGGGTGTTATCTCTTTTGGCAAAAATCACCTGTTTTTGCTTGAACATTAAATGCCTCCAAATGGAGTTTTTAATTCACTTCCCGGGGTGAAGAAACACTTTTTGAGACCTCAGAGTGAGTAAATTGGCCATTTTCATGCACTTTTAACCATTCCACAAATCTTGTGTTTAGGGCCCCTGAAAGCATGAAAATCACTTTAAACATGCTAATTTTAGCTCTAAAACTGATGATCTACCTACAAATGTGAACTGACGTTCAAAAATAAAACATTTGAAAACGGACCATTTTTCACCTTTCTGAAGCATGACGTAATGGAGGGGTGTTATCTCTTTTGTCAAAAATCACCTGTTTTTGCTTGAACATTAAATGCCTCCAAATGGTATTTAATTCACTTCCCGGGCCCCTGAAAGCATGAAAATCACTTTAAACATGTTAATTTTTGCTCTAAAACTGATGATCTACCTACAAATGTGAACTGACGTTCAAAAATAAAACATTTGAAAGCGGACCATTTTTCATCTTTCTGAAGCATGACGTAATGGGGGGGTGTTATCTCTTTTGTCAAAAAACACCTGTTTTAGCTTGAACATTAAATGCCTCCAAATGGTATTTAATTCACTTCCCGGGCCCCTGGAAGCATGAAAATCACTTTAAACATGCTAATTTTAGCTCTAAAACTGATGATCTACCTACAAATGTGAACTGACGTTCAAAAATAAAACATTTGAAAACTGACCATTTTTCACCTTCCGGAAGCATGACGTAATGGGGGGGTGTTATCTCTTTTTGTCAAAAATCACCTGTTTTTGCTTGAACATTAAATGCCTCTAAATGGTATTTAATTCACTTCCCGGGCCCCTGGAAGCATGAAAATCACTTTAAACATGCTAATTTTAGCTCTAAAACTGATGATCTACCTACAAATGTGAACTGACGTTCAAAAATAAAACATTTGAAAACTGACCATTTTTCACCTTTCTGAAACATGACGTAATGGGGGGGTGTTATCTCTTTTGTCAAAAAATCACCTGTTTTTGCTTGAACATTAAATGCCTCCAAATGGTATTTAATTCACTTCCCGGGGTGAAGAAACACTTTTTGAGACCTCAGAGTGAGTAAATTGGCCATTTTCATGCACTTTTAACCATTCCACAAATCTTGTGTTTAGGGCCCCTGGAAGCATGAAAATCACTTTAAACATGCTAATTTTAGCTCTAAAACGGATGATCCACCTACAAATGTGAACTGACGTTCAAAAATAAAACATTTGAAAACGGACCATTTTTCACCTTTCTGAAGCATGACGTAATGGGGGGTGTTATCTCTTTTGTCAAAAATCTTCTGTTTTTGCTTGAACATTTTATGCCTCCAAATGGTATTTAATTCTCTTCCTGGGCCCCTGGAAGCATGAAAATCACTTTAAACATGCTAATTTTAGCTCTAAAACTGATGATCTACCTACAAATGTGAACTGACGTTCAAATATAAAACATTTGAAAACGGACCATTTTTCACCTTTCTGAAGCATGGCGTAATGGGTGGGTGTTATCTCTTTTTTCAAAAATCTCCTGTTTTTGCTTGAACATTAAATGCCTCCAAATGGTATTTAATTCACTTCCCGGGCCCCTGGAAGCATGAAAATCACTTTAAAAATGCTAATTCTAAAACTGATGATCTACCTACAAATGTGAACTGACGTTCAAAAATAAAACATTTGAAAACGGACCATTTTTCACCTTTGTGAAGCATGGCGTAATGGGGGGGTGTTATCTCTAATGTCAAAAATCTCCTGTTTTTGCTTGAACATTAAATGCCTCCAAATGGTATTTAATTCACTTCCCGGGCCCCTGGAAGCATGAAAATCACTTTAAACATGCTAATTTTAGCTCTAAAACTGATGATCTACCTACAAATGTGAACTGACGTTCAAAAATAAAACATTTGAAAATGGACCTTTTTTCACCTTTCTGAAGCATGACGTAATGGGGGGTGTTATCTCTTTTGGCAAAAATCACCTGTTTTTGCTTGAACATTAAATGCCTCCAAATGGTATTTAATTCACTTCCCGGGGTGAAAAAACACTTTTTGAGACCTCAGAGTGAGTAAATTGGCAATTTTCATGCACTTTTAACCATTCCACAAATCTTGTGTTTAGGGCCCCTGGAAGCATGAAAATCACTTTAAACATGCTAATTTTAGCTCTAAAACTGATGATCTACCTACAAATGTGAACTGATGTTCAAAAATAAAACATTTGAAAGCGGACCATTTTTCACCTTTCTGAAGCATGACGTAATGGGGGGGTGTTATCTCTTTAGTCAAAAATCACCTGTTTTTGCTTCAACATTAAATGCCTCCAAATGGTATTTAATTCACTTCCCGGGCCCCTGGAAGCATGAAAATCAATTTAAACATGCTAATTTTAGCTCTAAAACTGATGATCTACCTACAAATGTGAACTGATGTTCAAAAATAAAACATTTGAAAACGGACCATTTATCACCTTTCTGAAGCATGACGTAATGGGGGGGTGTTATCTCTTTTTGTCAAAAATCACCTGTTTTTGCTTGAACATTAAATGCCTCTAAATGGTATTTAATTCACTTCCCGGGCCCCTGGAAGCATGAAAATCACTTTAAACATGCTAATTTTAGCTCTAAAACTGATGATCTACCTACAAATGTGAACTGACGTTCAAAAATAAAACATTTGAAAACTGACCATTTTTCACCTTTCTGAAACATGACGTAATGGGGGGGTGTTATCTCTTTTGTCAAAAAATCACCTGTTTTTGCTTGAACATTAAATGCCTCCAAATGGTATTTAATTCACTTCCCGGGGTGAAGAAACACTTTTTGAGACCTCAGAGTGAGTAAATTGGCCATTTTCATGCACTTTTAACCATTCCACAAATCTTGTGTTTAGGGCCCCTGGAAGCATGAAAACCACTTTAAACATGCTAATTTTAGCTCTAAAACGGATGATCCACCTACAAATGTGAACTGACGTTCAAAAATAAAACATTTGAAAACGGACCATTTTTCACCTTTCTGAAGCATGACGTAATGGGGGGGTGTTATCTCTTTTGTCAAAAATCTTCTGTTTTTGCTTGAACATTTTATGCCTCCAAATGGTATTTAATTCTCTTCCTGGGCCCCTGGAAGCATGAAAATCACTTTAAACATGCTAATTTTAGCTCTAAAACTGATGATCTACCTACAAATGTGAACTGACGTTCAAAAATAAAACATTTGAAAACGGACCATTTTTCACCTTTCTGAAGCATGGCGTAATGGGTGGGTGTTATCTCTTTTTTCAAAAATCTCCTGTTTTTGCTCGAACATTAAATGCCTCCAAATGGTATTTAATTCACTTCCCGGGCCCCTGGAAGCATGAAAATCACTTTAAAAATGCTAATTCTAAAACTGATGATCTACCTACAAATGTGAACTGACGTTCAAAAATAAAACATTTGAAAACGGACCATTTTTCACCTTTGTGAAGCATGACGTAATGGGGGGGTGTTATCTCTTTTGTCAAAAATCACCTGTTTTTGCTTGAACATTAAATGCCTCCAAATGGTATTTAATTCACTTCCCGGGCCCCTGAAAGCATGAAAATCACTTTAAACATGCTAATTTTAGCTCTAAAACTGATGATCTACCTACAAATGTGAACTGACGTTCAAAAATAAAACATTTGAAAACGGACCATTTTTCACCTTTCTGAAGCATGACGTAATGGGGGGGTGTTATCTCTTTTGGCAAAAATCACCTGTTTTTGCTTGAACATTAAATGCCTCCAAATGGTATTTAATTCACTTCCCGGGCCCCTGAAAGCATGAAAATCACTTTAAACATGTTAATTTTCGCTCTAAAACTGATGATCTACCTACAAATGTGAACTGACGTTCAAAAATAAAACATTTGAAAACGGACCATTTTTCACCTTCCGGAAGCATGACGTAATGGGGAGGTGTTATTTCTTTTGTCAAAAATCACCTGTTTTTGTTTGAACATTAAATGCCTCCAAATGGTATTTAATTCACTTCCCGGGCCCCTGGAAGCATGAAAATCACTTTAAACATGCTAATTTTAGCTCTAAAACTGATGATCTACCTACAAATGTGAACTGACGTTCAAAAATAAAACATTTGAAAACGGACCATTTTTCACCTTTCTGAAGCATGACGTAATGGGGGGGTGTTATCTCTTTTGTCAAAAATCACCTGTTTTTGCTTGAACATTAAATGCCTCCAAATGGTATTTAACTCACTTCCCGGGGTGAAGAAACACTTTTTGAGACCTCAGAGTGAGTAAATTGGCCATTTTCAATGACTTTTAACCATTCCACAAATCTTGTGTTTTGGGCCACTGGAAGCATGAAAATCACTTTAAACATGCTAATTTTAGCTCTAAAACTGATGATCTACCTACAAATGTGAACTGACGTTCAAAAATAAAACATTTGAAAACGGACCATTTTTCACCTTTCTGAAGCTTGACGTAATGGGGGGGTGTTATCTCTGTTGGCAAAAATCACCTGTTTTTGCTTGAACATTAAATGCCTCCAAATGGTATTTAATTCACTTCCCGGGGTGAAGAAACACTTTTTGAGACCTCAGAGTGAGTAAATTGGCCATTTTCATGCACTTTTAACCATTCCACAAATCTTGTGTTTAGGGCCACTGAAGCATGAAAATCACTTTAAACATGCTAATTTTAGCTCTAAAACTGATGATCCACCTACAAATGTGAACTGACGTTCAAAAATAAAACATTTGAAAACGGACCATTTTTCACCTTTCTGAAGCATGCCGTAATGGGGGGGTGTTATCTCTTTTGTCAAAAATCACCTGTTTTTGCTTGAACATTTAATGCCTCCAAATGGTATTTAATTCTCTTCCTGGGCCCCTGGAAGCATGAAAATCACTTTAAACATGCTAATTTTAGCTCTAAAACTGATGATCTACCTACAAATGTGAACTGACGTTCAAAAATAAAACATTTGAAAATTGACCTTTTTTCACCTTTCTGAAGCATGACGTAATGGGGGAGTGTTATCTCTTTTGGCAAAAATCACCTGTTTTTGCTTGAACATTAAATGCCTCCAAATGGTATTTAATTCACTTCCTGGGGTAAAGAAACACCTTTTGGGACCTCAGACTGAGTAAATTGGCCATTTTCATGTACTTTTAACCATTCCACAAATCTTGTGTTTAGGGCCCCTGGAAGCATGAAAATCACTTTAAACATGCTAGTTTTAGCTCTAAAACTGATGATCTACCTACAAATGTGAACTGACGTTCAAAAATAAAACATTTGAAAACGGACCTTTTTTCACCTTTCTGAAGCATGACGTAATGGGGGGGGTGTTATCTCTTTTGGCAAAAATCACCTGTTTTTGCTTGAACATTAAATGCCTCCAAATGGTATTTAATTCACTTCCCGGGGTGAAGAAACACTTTTTGAGACCTCAGAGTGAGTAAATTGGCAATTTTCATGCACTTTTAACCATTCCACAAATCTTGTGTTTAGGGCCCCTGGAAGCATGAAAATCACTTTAAACATGCTAATTTTAGCTCTAAAACTGATGATCTACCTACAAATGTGAACTGACATTCAAAAATAAAACATTTGAAAACGGACCATTTTTCACCTTTCTGAAGCATGACGTAATGGGGGGGTGTTATCTCTGTTGGGAAAAATCACCTGTTTTTGCTTGAACATTAAATGCCTCCAAATGGTATTTAATTCACTTCCCGGGGTGAAGAAACACTTTTTGAGACCTCAGAGTGAGTAAATTGGCCATTTTCATGCACTTTTACCCATTCCACAAATCTTGTGTTTAGGGCCCCTGAAGCATGAAAATCACTTTAAACATGCTAATTTTAGCTCTAAAACTGATGATCCACCTACAAATGTGAACTGACGTTCAAAAATAAAACATTTGAAAGCGGACCATTTTTCACCTTTCTGAAGCATGACGTAATGGGGGGGTGTTATCTCTTTTGTCAAAAATCACCTGTTTTTGCTTGAACATTAAATGCCTCCAAATGGTATTTAATTCACTTCCCGGGCCCCTGGAAGCATGAAAATCACTTTAAACATGCTAATTTTAGCTCTAAAACTGATGATCTACCTACAAATGTGAACTGACGTTCAAAAATAAAACATTTGAAAATGGACCATTTATCACCTTTCTGAAGCATGACGTAATGGGGGGTGTTATCTCTTTTGTCAAAAATCACCTGTTTTTGCTTGAACATTAAATGCCTCCAAATGGTATTTAATTCACTTCCCGGGCCCCTGAAAGCATGAAAATCACTTTAAACATGCTAATTTTAGCTCTAAAACTAATGATCTACCTACAAATGTGAACTGACGTTCAAAAATAAAACATTTGAAAACGGACCATTTTTCACCTTTCTGAAGCATGACGTAATGGGGGGGGTGTTATCTCTTTTGGCAAAAATCACCTGTTTTTGCTTGAACATTAAATGCCTCCAAATGGTATTTAATTCACTTCCCGGGCCCCTGGAAGCATGAAAATCACTTTAAACATGCTAATTTTAGCTCTAAAACTGATGATCTACCTACAAATGTGAACTGACGTTCAAAAATAAAACATTTGAAAACGGACCATTTTTCACCTTTCTGAAGCATGACGTAATGGGGGGGTGTTATCTCTTTTGTCAAAAATCACCTGTTTTTGCTTGAACATTAAATGCCTCCAAATGGTATTTAATTCACTTCCCGGGGTGAAGAAACACTTTTTGAGACCTCAGAGTGAGTAAATTGGCCATTTTCATGCACTTTTAACCATTCCACAAATCTTGTGTTTAGGGCCCCTGGAAGCATGAAAATCACTTTAAACATGCTAATTTTAGCTCTAAAACTGATGATCTACCTACAAATGTGAACTGACGTTCAAAAATAAAACATTTGAAAAGCGGACCATTTTTCACCTTTCTGAAGCATGACGTAATGGGGGGGGTGTTATCTCTGTTGGGAAAAATCACCTGTTTTTGCTTGAACATTAAATGCCTCCAAATGGTATTTAATTCACTTCCCGGGGTGAAGAAACACTTTTTGAGACCTCAGAGTGAGTAAATTGGCCATTTTCATGCACTTTTAACCATTCCACAAATCTTGTGTTTAGGGCCCCTGAAGCATGAAAATCACTTTAAACATGCTAATTTTAGCTCTAAAACTGATGATCCACCTACAAATGTGAACTGACGTTCAAAAATAAAACATTTGAAAGCGGACCATTTTTCACCTTTCTGAAGCATGACGTAATGGGGGGGTGTTATCTCTTTTGTCAAAAATCACCTGTTTTTGCTTGAACATTAAATGCCTCCAAATGGTATTTAATTCACTTCCCGGGCCCCTGAAAGCATGAAAATCACTTTAAACATGCTAATTTTAGCTCTAAAACTGATGATCTACCTACAAATGTGAACTGACGTTCAAAAATAAAACATTTGAAAACGGACCATTTTTCACCTTTCTGAAGCATGACGTAATGGGGGGGGTGTTATCTCTTTTGGCAAAAATCACCTGTTTTTGCTTGAACATTAAATGCCTCCAAATGGTATTTAATTCACTTCCCGGGCCCCTGGAAGCATGAAAATCACTTTAAACATGCTAATTTTAGCTCTAAAACTGATGATCTACCTACAAATGTGAACTGACGTTCAAAAATAAAACATTTGAAAGCGGACCATTTTTCATCTTTCTGAAGCATGACGTAATGGGGGGGTGTTATCTCTTTTGTCAAAAAACACCTGTTTTAGCTTGAACATTAAATGCCTCCAAATGGTATTTAATTCACTTCCCGGGCCCCTGGAAGCATGAAAATCACTTTAAACATGCTAATTTTAGCTCTAAAACTGATGATCTACCTACAAATGTGAACTGACGTTCAAAAATAAAACATTTGAAAACTGACCATTTTTCACCTTCCGGAAGCATGACGTAATGGGGGGGTGTTATCTCTTTTTGTCAAAAATCACCTGTTTTTGCTTGAACATTAAATGCCTCTAAATGGTATTTAATTCACTTCCCGGGCCCCTGGAAGCATGAAAATCACTTTAAACATGCTCATTTTAGCTCTAAAACTGATGATCTACCTACAAATGTGAACTGACGTTCAAAAATAAAACATTTGAAAACTGACCATTTTTCACCTTTCTGAAACATGACGTAATGGGGGGGTGTTATCTCTTTTGTCAAAAAATCACCTGTTTTTGCTTGAACATTAAATGCCTCCAAATGGTATTTAATTCACTTCCCGGGGTGAAGAAACACTTTTTGAGACCTCAGAGTGAGTAAATTGGCCATTTTCATGCACTTTTAACCATTCCACAAATCTTGTGTTTAGGGCCCCTGGAAGCATGAAAATCACTTTAAACATGCTAATTTTAGCTCTAAAACGGATGATCCACCTACAAATGTGAACTGACGTTCAAAAATAAAACATTTGAAAACGGACCATTTTTCACCTTTCTGAAGCATGACGTAATGGGGGGTGTTATCTCTTTTGTCAAAAATCTTCTGTTTTTGCTTGAACATTTTATGCCTCCAAATGGTATTTAATTCTCTTCCTGGGCCCCTGGAAGCATGAAAATCACTTTAAACATGCTAATTTTAGCTCTAAAACTGATGATCTACCTACAAATGTGAACTGACGTTCAAAAATAAAACATTTGAAAACGGACCATTTTTCACCTTTCTGAAGCATGGCGTAATGGGTGGGTGTTATCTCTTTTTTCAAAAATCTCCTGTTTTTGCTTGAACATTAAATGCCTCCAAATGGTATTTAATTCACTTCCCGGGCCCCTGGAAGCATGAAAATCACTTTAAAAATGCTAATTCTAAAACTGATGATCTACCTACAAATGTGAACTGACGTTCAAAAATAAAACATTTGAAAACGGACCATTTTTCACCTTTGTGAAGCATGGCGTAATGGGGGGGTGTTATCTCTAATGTCAAAAATCTCCTGTTTTTGCTTGAACATTAAATGCCTCCAAATGGTATTTAATTCACTTCCCGGGCCCCTGGAAGCATGAAAATCACTTTAAACATGCTAATTTTAGCTCTAAAACTGATGATCTACCTACAAATGTGAACTGACGTTCAAAAATAAAACATTTGAAAATGGACCTTTTTTCACCTTTCTGAAGCATGACGTAATGGGGGGTGTTATCTCTTTTGGCAAAAATCACCTGTTTTTGCTTGAACATTAAATGCCTCCAAATGGTATTTAATTCACTTCCCGGGGTGAAAAAACACTTTTTGAGACCTCAGAGTGAGTAAATTGGCAATTTTCATGCACTTTTAACCATTCCACAAATCTTGTGTTTAGGGCCCCTGGAAGCATGAAAATCACTTTAAACATGCTAATTTTAGCTCTAAAACTGATGATCTACCTACAAATGTGAACTGATGTTCAAAAATAAAACATTTGAAAGCGGACCATTTTTCACCTTTCTGAAGCATGACGTAATGGGGGGGTGTTATCTCTTTAGTCAAAAATCACCTGTTTTTGCTTGAACATTAAATGCCTCCAAATGGTATTTAATTCACTTCCCGGGCCCCTGGAAGCATGAAAATCAATTTAAACATGCTAATTTTAGCTCTAAAACTGATGATCTACCTACAAATGTGAACTGATGTTCAAAAATAAAACATTTGAAAACGGACCATTTATCACCTTTCTGAAGCATGACGTAATGGGGGGGTGTTATCTCTTTTTGTCAAAAATCACCTGTTTTTGCTTGAACATTAAATGCCTCTAAATGGTATTTAATTCACTTCCCGGGCCCCTGGAAGCATGAAAATCACTTTAAACATGCTAATTTTAGCTCTAAAACTGATGATCTACCTACAAATGTGAACTGACGTTCAAAAATAAAACATTTGAAAACTGACCATTTTTCACCTTTCTGAAACATGACGTAATGGGGGGGTGTTATCTCTTTTGTCAAAAAATCACCTGTTTTTGCTTGAACATTAAATGCCTCCAAATGGTATTTAATTCACTTCCCGGGGTGAAGAAACACTTTTTGAGACCTCAGAGTGAGTAAATTGGCCATTTTCATGCACTTTTAACCATTCCACAAATCTTGTGTTTAGGGCCCCTGGAAGCATGAAAACCACTTTAAACATGCTAATTTTAGCTCTAAAACGGATGATCCACCTACAAATGTGAACTGACGTTCAAAAATAAAACATTTGAAAACGGACCATTTTTCACCTTTCTGAAGCATGACGTAATGGGGGGGTGTTATCTCTTTTGTCAAAAATCTTCTGTTTTTGCTTGAACATTTTATGCCTCCAAATGGTATTTAATTCTCTTCCTGGGCCCCTGGAAGCATGAAAATCACTTTAAACATGCTAATTTTAGCTCTAAAACTGATGATCTACCTACAAATGTGAACTGACGTTCAAAAATAAAACATTTGAAAACGGACCATTTTTCACCTTTCTGAAGCATGGCGTAATGGGTGGGTGTTATCTCTTTTTTCAAAAATCTCCTGTTTTTGCTCGAACATTAAATGCCTCCAAATGGTATTTAATTCACTTCCCGGGCCCCTGGAAGCATGAAAATCACTTTAAAAATGCTAATTCTAAAACTGATGATCTACCTACAAATGTGAACTGACGTTCAAAAATAAAACATTTGAAAACGGACCATTTTTCACCTTTGTGAAGCATGACGTAATGGGGGGGTGTTATCTCTAATGTCAAAAATCTCCTGTTTTTGCTTGAACATTAAATGCCTCCAAATGGTATTTAATTCACTTCCCGGGCCCCTGGAAGCATGAAAATCACTTTAAACATGCTAATTTTAGCTCTAAAACTGATGATCTACCTACAAATGTGAACTGACGTTCAAAAATAAAACATTTGAAAATGGACCTTTTTTCACCTTTCTGAAGCATGACGTAATGGGGGGTGTTATCTCTTTTGGCAAAAATCACCTGTTTTTGCTTGAACATTAAATGCCTCCAAATGGTATTTAATTCACTTCCCGGGGTGAAAAAACACTTTTTGAGACCTCAGAGTGAGTAAATTGGCAATTTTCATGCACTTTTAACCATTCCACAAATCTTGTGTTTAGGGCCCCTGGAAGCATGAAAATCACTTTAAACATGCTAATTTTAGCTCTAAAACTGATGATCTACCTACAAATGTGAACTGATGTTCAAAAATAAAACATTTGAAAGCGGACCATTTTTCACCTTTCTGAAGCATGACGTAATGGGGGGGTGTTATCTCTTTAGTCAAAAATCACCTGTTTTTGCTTGAACATTAAATGCCTCCAAATGGTATTTAATTCACTTCCCGGGCCCCTGGAAGCATGAAAATCAATTTAAACATGCTAATTTTAGCTCTAAAACTGATGATCTACCTACAAATGTGAACTGATGTTCAAAAATAAAACATTTGAAAACGGACCATTTATCACCTTTCTGAAGCATGACGTAATGGGGGGGTGTTATCTCTTTTTGTCAAAAATCACCTGTTTTTGCTTGAACATTAAATGCCTCTAAATGGTATTTAATTCACTTCCCGGGCCCCTGGAAGCATGAAAATCACTTTAAACATGCTAATTTTAGCTCTAAAACTGATGATCTACCTACAAATGTGAACTGACGTTCAAAAATAAAACATTTGAAAACTGACCATTTTTCACCTTTCTGAAACATGACGTAATGGGGGGGTGTTATCTCTTTTGTCAAAAAATCACCTGTTTTTGCTTGAACATTAAATGCCTCCAAATGGTATTTAATTCACTTCCCGGGGTGAAGAAACACTTTTTGAGACCTCAGAGTGAGTAAATTGGCCATTTTCATGCACTTTTAACCATTCCACAAATCTTGTGTTTAGGGCCCCTGGAAGCATGAAAACCACTTTAAACATGCTAATTTTAGCTCTAAAACGGATGATCCACCTACAAATGTGAACTGACGTTCAAAAATAAAACATTTGAAAACGGACCATTTTTCACCTTTCTGAAGCATGACGTAATGGGGGGGTGTTATCTCTTTTGTCAAAAATCTTCTGTTTTTGCTTGAACATTTTATGCCTCCAAATGGTATTTAATTCTCTTCCTGGGCCCCTGGAAGCATGAAAATCACTTTAAACATGCTAATTTTAGCTCTAAAACTGATGATCTACCTACAAATGTGAACTGACGTTCAAAAATAAAACATTTGAAAACGGACCATTTTTCACCTTTCTGAAGCATGGCGTAATGGGTGGGTGTTATCTCTTTTTTCAAAAATCTCCTGTTTTTGCTCGAACATTAAATGCCTCCAAATGGTATTTAATTCACTTCCCGGGCCCCTGGAAGCATGAAAATCACTTTAAAAATGCTAATTCTAAAACTGATGATCTACCTACAAATGTGAACTGACGTTCAAAAATAAAACATTTGAAAACGGACCATTTTTCACCTTTGTGAAGCATGACGTAATGGGGGGGTGTTATCTCTTTTGTCAAAAATCACCTGTTTTTGCTTGAACATTAAATGCCTCCAAATGGTATTTAATTCACTTCCCGGGCCCCTGAAAGCATGAAAATCACTTTAAACATGCTAATTTTAGCTCTAAAACTGATGATCTACCTACAAATGTGAACTGACGTTCAAAAATAAAACATTTGAAAACGGACCATTTTTCACCTTTCTGAAGCATGACGTAATGGGGGGGTGTTATCTCTTTTGGCAAAAATCACCTGTTTTTGCTTGAACATTAAATGCCTCCAAATGGTATTTAATTCACTTCCCGGGCCCCTGAAAGCATGAAAATCACTTTAAACATGTTAATTTTCGCTCTAAAACTGATGATCTACCTACAAATGTGAACTGACGTTCAAAAATAAAACATTTGAAAACGGACCATTTTTCACCTTCCGGAAGCATGACGTAATGGGGAGGTGTTATTTCTTTTGTCAAAAATCACCTGTTTTTGTTTGAACATTAAATGCCTCCAAATGGTATTTAATTCACTTCCCGGGCCCCTGGAAGCATGAAAATCACTTTAAACATGCTAATTTTAGCTCTAAAACTGATGATCTACCTACAAATGTGAACTGACGTTCAAAAATAAAACATTTGAAAACGGACCATTTTTCACCTTTCTGAAGCATGACGTAATGGGGGGGTGTTATCTCTTTTGTCAAAAATCACCTGTTTTTGCTTGAACATTAAATGCCTCCAAATGGTATTTAACTCACTTCCCGGGGTGAAGAAACACTTTTTGAGACCTCAGAGTGAGTAAATTGGCCATTTTCAATGACTTTTAACCATTCCACAAATCTTGTGTTTTGGGCCACTGGAAGCATGAAAATCACTTTAAACATGCTAATTTTAGCTCTAAAACTGATGATCTACCTACAAATGTGAACTGACGTTCAAAAATAAAACATTTGAAAACGGACCATTTTTCACCTTTCTGAAGCTTGACGTAATGGGGGGGTGTTATCTCTGTTGGCAAAAATCACCTGTTTTTGCTTGAACATTAAATGCCTCCAAATGGTATTTAATTCACTTCCCGGGGTGAAGAAACACTTTTTGAGACCTCAGAGTGAGTAAATTGGCCATTTTCATGCACTTTTAACCATTCCACAAATCTTGTGTTTAGGGCCACTGAAGCATGAAAATCACTTTAAACATGCTAATTTTAGCTCTAAAACTGATGATCCACCTACAAATGTGAACTGACGTTCAAAAATAAAACATTTGAAAACGGACCATTTTTCACCTTTCTGAAGCATGCCGTAATGGGGGGGTGTTATCTCTTTTGTCAAAAATCACCTGTTTTTGCTTGAACATTTAATGCCTCCAAATGGTATTTAATTCTCTTCCTGGGCCCCTGGAAGCATGAAAATCACTTTAAACATGCTAATTTTAGCTCTAAAACTGATGATCTACCTACAAATGTGAACTGACGTTCAAAAATAAAACATTTGAAAATTGACCTTTTTTCACCTTTCTGAAGCATGACGTAATGGGGGAGTGTTATCTCTTTTGGCAAAAATCACCTGTTTTTGCTTGAACATTAAATGCCTCCAAATGGTATTTAATTCACTTCCTGGGGTAAAGAAACACCTTTTGGGACCTCAGACTGAGTAAATTGGCCATTTTCATGTACTTTTAACCATTCCACAAATCTTGTGTTTAGGGCCCCTGGAAGCATGAAAATCACTTTAAACATGCTAGTTTTAGCTCTAAAACTGATGATCTACCTACAAATGTGAACTGACGTTCAAAAATAAAACATTTGAAAACGGACCTTTTTTCACCTTTCTGAAGCATGACGTAATGGGGGGGGTGTTATCTCTTTTGGCAAAAATCACCTGTTTTTGCTTGAACATTAAATGCCTCCAAATGGTATTTAATTCACTTCCCGGGGTGAAGAAACACTTTTTGAGACCTCAGAGTGAGTAAATTGGCAATTTTCATGCACTTTTAACCATTCCACAAATCTTGTGTTTAGGGCCCCTGGAAGCATGAAAATCACTTTAAACATGCTAATTTTAGCTCTAAAACTGATGATCTACCTACAAATGTGAACTGACATTCAAAAATAAAACATTTGAAAACGGACCATTTTTCACCTTTCTGAAGCATGACGTAATGGGGGGGTGTTATCTCTGTTGGGAAAAATCACCTGTTTTTGCTTGAACATTAAATGCCTCCAAATGGTATTTAATTCACTTCCCGGGGTGAAGAAACACTTTTTGAGACCTCAGAGTGAGTAAATTGGCCATTTTCATGCACTTTTACCCATTCCACAAATCTTGTGTTTAGGGCCCCTGAAGCATGAAAATCACTTTAAACATGCTAATTTTAGCTCTAAAACTGATGATCCACCTACAAATGTGAACTGACGTTCAAAAATAAAACATTTGAAAGCGGACCATTTTTCACCTTTCTGAAGCATGACGTAATGGGGGGGTGTTATCTCTTTTGTCAAAAATCACCTGTTTTTGCTTGAACATTAAATGCCTCCAAATGGTATTTAATTCACTTCCCGGGCCCCTGGAAGCATGAAAATCACTTTAAACATGCTAATTTTAGCTCTAAAACTGATGATCTACCTACAAATGTGAACTGACGTTCAAAAATAAAACATTTGAAAATGGACCATTTATCACCTTTCTGAAGCATGACGTAATGGGGGGTGTTATCTCTTTTGTCAAAAATCACCTGTTTTTGCTTGAACATTAAATGCCTCCAAATGGTATTTAATTCACTTCCCGGGCCCCTGAAAGCATGAAAATCACTTTAAACATGCTAATTTTAGCTCTAAAACTAATGATCTACCTACAAATGTGAACTGACGTTCAAAAATAAAACATTTGAAAACGGACCATTTTTCACCTTTCTGAAGCATGACGTAATGGGGGGGTGTTATCTCTTTTGGCAAAAATCACCTGTTTTTGCTTGAACATTAAATGCCTCCAAATGGTATTTAATTCACTTCCCGGGCCCCTGGAAGCATGAAAATCACTTTAAACATGCTAATTTTAGCTCTAAAACTGATGATCTACCTACAAATGTGAACTGACGTTCAAAAATAAAACATTTGAAAACGGACCATTTTTCACCTTTCTGAAGCATGACGTAATGGGGGGGTGTTATCTCTTTTGGCAAAAATCACCTGTTTTTGCTTGAACATTAAATGCCTCCAAAAGGTATTTAATTCACTTCCCGGGGTGAAGAAACACTTTTTGAGACCTCAGAGTGAGTAAATTGGCCATTTTCATGCACTTTTAACCATTCCACAAATCTTGTGTTTAGGGCCCCTGGAAGCATGAAAATCACTTTAAACATGCTAATTTTAGCTCTAAAACTGATGATCCACCTACAAATGTGAACTGACGTTCAAAAATAAAACATTTGAAAACGGACCATTTTTCACCTTTCTGGAGCATGACGTAATGGGGGGGTGTTATCTCTTTTGTCAAAAATCACCTGTTTTTGCTTGAACATTTAATGCCTCCAAATGGTATTTAATTTACTTCCTGGGCCCCTGGAAGCATGAAAATCAATTTAAACATGCTAATTTTAGCTCTAAAACTGATGATCTACCTACAAATGTGAACTGACGTTCAAAAATAAAACATTTGAAAACGGACCATTTATCACCTTTCTGAAGCATGACGTAATGGGGGGGTGTTATCTCTTTTGTCAAAAATCACCTGTTTTTGCTTGAACATTAAATGCCTCCAAATGGTATTTAATTCACTTCCCGGGCCCCTGAAAGCATGAAAATCACTTTAAACATGCTAATTTTAGCTCTAAAACTGATGATCTACCTACAAATGTAAACTGACGTTCAAAAATAAAACATTTGAAAACGGACCATTTTTCACCTTTCTGAAGCATGACGTAATGGGGGGGTGTTATCTCTTTTGGCAAAAATCACCTGTTTTTGTTTGAACATTAAATGCCTCCAAATGGTATTTAATTCACTTCCCGGGGTGAAGAAACACTTTTTGAGACCTCAGAGTGAGTAAATTGGCCATTTTCAT